>NC_086102.1:182082705-182389890 GCF_963921235.1 Mobula hypostoma | reverse complement strand
TGTTAGCTTTCATAAGTCGAGGGATAGAGTTTAAGAGTCGCGGGGTAATGATGCAGCTCTATAAAACTCTGGTTAGGCCACATTTGGAGTACTGTGTCCAGTTCTGGTCGCCTCACTATAGGAAGGATGTGGAAGCATTGGAAAGGGTACAGAGGAGACTCACCAGAATGCTGCCTGGTTTAGAGAGTATGCATTATGATCAGAGATTAAGGGAGCTAGGGCTTTACTCTTTGGAGAGAAGGAGGATGAGAGGAGACATGATAGAGGTGTACAAGATAATAAGAGGAATAGATAGAGTGGATAGCCAGCGCCTCTTCCCCAGGGCACCACTGCTCAATACAAGAGGACATGGCTTTAAGGTAAGGGGTGGGAAGTTCAAGGAGAATATTAGAGGAAGGTTTTTTACTCAGAGAGTGGTTGGTGCGTGGAATGCACTGCCTGAGTCAGTGGTGGAGGCAGATACACTAGTGAAGTTTAAGAGACTGCTAGACAGGTATATGGAGGAATTTAAGGTGGGGGGTTATAGGGAGGTACGGTTTAAAGGTCGGCACAACATTGTGGGCTGAAGGGCCTGTACTGTGCTGTACTGTTCTATGTTTTATATTTTTGATATTATCTCAGTAGTTCTGCATATTGATTTACAACCACATCCTATTACTGCAATTTTTGGACTACCAGTGATAGACTCTAGTCATTTATCCTCGTCAGCTTGTCGTCTAATTGCATTTGTTACATTAGTAGCTAGAAGATCCATTTTACTTAAATGGAAAGATTCCAATCCCCCTACTACATTTCAATGGTTTTCCCAAACGACAGCATGCCTAAACTTGGAAAAAATTAATAGCGGTACTATGGATCCTTCGGTTAAATTTGAAGAGACTTGGAGGCCATTTATTCAATATTTTCATATGATGTAAGTTGACCCTTTCCGAATCTTTTGTCATAATTTTTTGTTAATGTATAGAGGAGCGGAGTTAACGACAAACAATAATTTCAGCTGTTGTAATATGACAGCCCATTCTTTGTTTGTTTTTTTTATTTTAGTTTTCTTTAGTTTAGGTGTTTTTTTTTTCTCTTTATAAAATATCTTTTTCATAGTTAGTTGCTATGAGATTGGGAGGCTAAACTATATTTGTCACTTGGAATCTGTGCTTGTACATGTTAACCGTTATTAATGTAATCCTGATCTCTTTGTATCATTACTATTATCGTTATGTTTATTAATTTTGAAATTTAATAAAAAGATTGAAAAAGAATGGAGATTACTGAGCCTCTGCGATGATCTTTGCATCATCAATGGGAATGGGAGAGGTTCTGGAGGATTGGAGGGTTGTGGATGTTGTTCCCTTATTCAAGAAAGGGAGTAGAGATGGCACAGGAAATTATAGACCAGTGAGTCTTAATTCAGTGGTTGAAAAGTTGATGGAGAAGATCCTGAGAGGCAGGATTTTTGAACATTTGGAGAGGTATAATATGATTGGAAATAGTCAGCATTGCTTTGGCAAGGGCAGGTCATGCCTTACGAGCCTGATTGAATTTTTTGAGGATGTGACGAAACACATTGATGAAGGAAGAGCAGTAGATGTAGTGTATATGGATTTCAGCAAGGCATTTGATAAGGTACCCCGTGCAAGGCTTATTGAGAAAGTAAGGAGGCATGGGATTCAAGGGGACATTGCTTTGTGGATCCAGAACTGGCTTGCCCACAGAAGGCAAAGAGTGGTTGTAGACGGGTCATATTCTGCATGGAGGTCAGTGAACAGTGGTGTGCCTCAGGGATCTGTTCTGGGACCCTTACTCTTCGTGATTTTTATGAATGATCTGGATGAGGAAGTGGAGGGATGGGTTAGTAAGTTTGCTGATGACACAAAGGTTGGGGGTGTTGTGGATAGTGTGGAGGGCTGTCAGAGGTTACAGCGGGACATCGATAGGATGCAAAACTGGGCTGAGAAATGGCAGATGGAGTTCAACCCAGATAAGTGTGAAGTGGTTCATTTTGGTAGGTCAAGTATGATGGCAGAGTATAATATTAATGGTAAGAATCTTGGTAGTATGGAGGATCAGAGGGATCTTGGGGTCCGAGTCCATACGACACTCAAAGCAGCTGTGCAGGTTGACTCTGTGGTTAAGAAGGCATACGGTGCATTGGCCTTCATCAACCATGGAATTGAATTTAGGAGCTGAGAGGTAATGTTGCAGCTATATAGGACCCTGGTCAGACCCCACTTGGAGTACTGTGCTCAGTTCTGATCGCCTCACAACGGGAAGAATGTGGAAACCATAGAAAGGGTGCAGAGGAGATTTACCAGGATGTTGCCTGGATTGGGGAGCATGCTTTATGAAGACAGGTTGAGTGAACTCGGCCTTTTTCCCTTGGAGCGATGGAAGATGAGAGGTGACCTGATAGAGGTGTATAAGATGATGAGAGGCATTGATCATATGGATAGTCAGAGGCTTTTTCCCAGGGCTGAAATAGCTAACATGAGAGGGCACAGTTTTAAGGTGCTTGGAAGTACAGAGGAGATATCAGGGGTAAGTTTTTTACGCAGAGTGCATGGAATGGGCTGCCGTCAACGGTGGTGGAGGCGGATACAATAGGGTTTTTTAAGCGTCTTTTGGATAGGTACATGGAGCTTAGAAAAATAGGGGGCTATGCGTAACCCTAGTAATTTCTAAGATAGGGCCTGTATTGTGCTGTAGGTTTTCTATGTTTCTATGTTTCCTTGTTACTAGTTTTAATGGCCCATCATTGAAATGTTCCCACAACCAATGGACTCACTTTCAAGGACTCTTCATGCCGTGTTCTCAGTATTTATTTCTTGATTGTTTGCTTATTTATTTATTTATTTGTTTGTTTGCTTGTTTATTAGTGTTTGTTCTTCTGCATTTGCACAGTTTGTTGTCTTCTGCATTCTATTTGGGTGGCTTTTCATTGATTCAGTTATAGTTACTATTTTATAGATTTGTCTGCCTGCAAGAAATTGAATCTCAGGGTTGTTTATGATGATATATATGTACTTCGATAATAAATTTACTTTGAGCTTGGAACTTTGAATACTGATACAGCTATTAAAAGAGTACTTGGAGAGAATAGGCAACGGGGTAGCCAGTCGTCACATAATCAACATATGGCTAGCCACCACCTACTCGTATGGCTTCATGTGATCCAGATCGGGGGTGGGAGAGGGGCTAAGCAGGTGCTACACCTTGCCCAAGGGTGACCTGCAGGCTAGCAGAGGGAAGGAGCACCTTACACCTCCTTTGACAGAGATGTACCTCCATCCCTCCACCCATTACTTAATTTTTAAAAATGCATAATAAAAAAAAAAGATTCAACTGAGGCTCACAATGTTTGGTTTGTTTCAATAACTGCCTTTCTTTACTCAAATATATTTTAAGTTGCCTTTGCATGGAGCTTTATCTTGTTGTCTCACATTCACATTTCCCAGATTCTCGATCGACTTAGTATGGTTATTAAAGCAAGTGAAACAACAGCATTTGTTGGACCAAGTGGATCTGGTAAAAGCACATCAGTGGAGCTAATTCAGAGATTCTATGATCCCAAACAAGGAATGGTATGTATTCAAATTGCTTCCAAAAATGTAAATAAATTTGATAGAAATAAGGCCTAAAGTTGGATAAGTTACCAGGGCCAGATTGACTACACCCCAGTGTTTTAAAAGAGGTAGCTAAAGAGATTGTAGATATATTAGTAGAGTCAAAGAGAAGTACAGCTTGGAAACAAGCCCATCTAGTCCATGCCGAATCATTTAACTGCCTACTCCCCACGACCTCCACTGGGACCATAGTCCTCCATACCCCTACCATTCATGTACCCATCCAAACTTCTCCTAATCATTGAAATTGAGCTTTCATTGTGATCTTTCAAGAATAACTGATGTCAGAGAGGGGCCCAGAGGACAGGAAAATTGCAAATATGACAGTGCTGTTTAAGAAGGGAGGAAGGCAAACAACAGGAGATTATAGGTCGGTTAACTTGACCTTGGTGGTTGATCAGATTTTAGAGTCCATGTTGCAATTATGTGATAAAGTAGGACAAAATTAACAGTTTCATTGATGGGAGAGTTGGTCTGAAAAATCTGTTAGAATTGTTTAAGGTGTCAACAGGTTTGACAAAGGAGAGTTGGGGGATGTTAATTTAATTGGATTTTGTGAAGGCCTTTGATGAAATGCCATACATGAAGCTGATAAGATAAGAGGCAAGCTAATAGTATAGATAGAAGATTGACAGATTGGCAGAATTCAGAGGGTGAACATAAAAGGGCCATTTCCCTGATGAATGGCAGTGACCAGTGGAGTTCTGTAGGGGTCAATGTCTGGACCAGAACCTTCAATTCATACATTAATAATCTGTATGGAAAAACTATGGCATTGTGGCCAAGTTTGCAGATGATACCCAGATAGGTCGGGGTACAAATAGTATCATGGAGGCAGGGAGTCTGCAGAAGGACTTGGACCAGTTGGAGAGTGGACAAAGGAGTGGCAGATGGAATATGGTGTCGGGATGTGTGGGGTTATGTACAGGAATAATAAATCTGTAAACTATTTTCTAAATGGTAAAGAAATTCAGAAATTAGAGGTGCAAAAGGACCCTGAAGTCCTAGTTCAGGACGGTTTAATTTGCAGGTGATTCAGTAGTAAAGAAGGCAAATGCAATGTTAACATGCATTTCAAGAGGAGCAGAGTATAGAAGCAAGGATGTTCTGCTGTGGTTTTATAAGGCACTGGCCAGACTGCATTGGAATACCATGAGCAATTTGCCCGTATCCAAGGGAGGATGTGCTGGTGTTGGGAGAGGGTCTGGAGGAGGTTTACAAGAATGATCCCGGGAATGAAAGGCTTAATATATGATGCTGAAAGATGGAGATCTCACTGAAACCTACTGGATACTGAAAGTCCTGGATAGAGTAGATGGGGGAGGATGTTTCCATTAGTGGTATAGTTTAGGATCACAGAGCACAGCCTCTGATTAAGAATGTCCCATTAAAACTGTGGGTTTTTTTTAAGCTAGAGTAATTTCTTCAGCCAGGTGGTGGTGAATCTATGGAATTCATTACCACAGAGGGCTGTGGAAGCCAAGTCATTGGATATAGTCGAGACAGAGATTGAAGGGTTGTTGACTAATCAAAGGGACAAAAGGAGAAGGCAGAACAATGGGGTTGAAATTATCAGCCATGACTGAATGGCAGAACAGACCCAATGGGCTGAATGGCCTAATTCTGCTCCCATATCTTATCGTCTATGGTCTAAATGCCAATGATTCTCTAGCTCTGGTTAAAATGGTAAACTTTATATTTCGGTTAGAGACATATTGTTTCACTTTAAATGAACCGCATTATCACTATTTCTGCTAGAGATGGTCACCTATATTCATGCCTGCAGTGTTCAGTAAATTTAGATATTATTTTTTACCTCAGGTTGTTACTATGTTATTGAATTTTGGTTGGGAATTAACATTGTGTTTGAATTCCCATGTATGAAACATGTTAATAAACAAATTTCACCTACTGGTGAATCTATTCCTAACACTGTTCTATTTGCATTTATAGTTTTAAAAAACTCCAACTACAGCTAACTGAGAGCAAAACTTGTCAGAGCTTGTATCACAGAATGTCCAAGTTTTTAAATTTGTTCTCATAAACAAAAGATGAAGGGATTTCTTTTGCATCAAAACCAAAAACTAAACAGTGGACTGGGAGATCTAAGCCAATTATTGAATCCTATGTCAATATCATATTTTTATATATCAAGCAGCCTCACCAGGATAACAGATTAAGATTTTCTAGCAATTTAATTTGTGTTTCACATTTGCAACCGTCATATATTTACTATAAATTAACAAATAATCTTCAATAAGAGTCCTCCCTAATAAGCAATCTTCTACAGAACTGAACATGGTTTTGTAGGTGTAGTTAATAGTGGTATTTCTATGCCACTCCTACATGGAAGGAGTTCACATACTGTACAAGCAGGGTTGTCAATAAAGTTCAGTGAGTATCTTGCATGCTGACACCCTGGTGTGCTCTGCACTCTCCCTCAACAGGAAACTCAACAGCTTTGTCATAAAAGCTTTAATAAAGATGACAATACTAAGGGAGTACTACTTTGTAGAAATTGAGGCCTTGCTACCTACTCAGTTAAATGCAAAAGATCCTTTCCCACCTTTCACAAAAAAAGATGGAAATGTTTGGGTAATATTCTTCTCAGTAACAGCAACAGAATATCAATACTTAGCTGCCATTTATCTCAATACCGTGGAGAATTTTCTGCACAGAAATTGCTCAATACACTTAGTATATTAATCACCATAACTTTAAAGTAAATTAATTCTCTATACTTTAAAAAATAAGCTAACTGCTATGAAATCCATTTGGTTGCACCATAGTCGTCAGTTGTCTTGTAGAAATGTATTATTTCTTTGGGAAGAAGCAATAGTTAAATTATCTGAGAAGAGAAAGATGTCTATCTTATTTTGATAAAAACATAAATTAATTGTGCACTTATAAAAAATTTATATTTAACATTTTGTGTTTGTGATTCAATTTAAACCATCTCATATTCAACACATAGACTATTCTGAAAATAATGTATAATATTTTATATATTGCATTTGAAATAATATCTCTATTGCAATGAGGTAATATTTTAATATAAAATCTTTCTATTTCATTCATGACAAAGTTATTTCAAATGCTGAAATCTAGTACTAATTCAGATTACTGGAAGACTCCTACAGGTATGCTGCATCTGTAAATCACACACTTCGCCTCTACTGATGTTGCTTGACCTGTTGAGTTCTTCCAGCGTTCTGTTTCTCTATTCTGAATAATTATTTATTGTATCTGTTATATATTTTTTTGCAGATCACTCTGGACGGTCATGACATCCGCTCTTTAAATATTCAGTGGCTGCGTTCTTTGATTGGGATTGTTGAACAGGAGCCTGTCTTGTTTGCCACCACCATTGAGGAGAATATTCGATATGGTCGTGACAATGTGACAAAGGATGAGATTATCAGAGCAACCAAGGAAGCCAATGCTTATAATTTCATTATGGATCTGCCAGAGGTACCACTTACCATTTTGTTGTGTAACAAAAGTAGGTGTAATCCCCAATAGCAAGATACCTCTATGGAACAGGCTCCCAGACAAAGCAATTAAACCTGCCTTAATTAATTTCTGTAAGAATCTTACACCTATAATGAAAGGCTATTTTAGATTGGGTGTTGTGTAATAACCTAGATTTTATTAAGGAGCTTAACGTAAAGGAACCCTTAGGAGGCTGTGATCATAATATGATTGAATTCATACTGCATTTGGAAAGGTAGAAGCATAACTCACATAGGTAGTAATCTCGGGATTACTGTCTGTGCTACGCAACGGTGAGAGTAGGAATGCAATGAGGTGGAGGATAAATGCATGGCTGAGGGATTGGAGCAGGGGGCAGGGATTCAAGTTTTTGGATCATTGGGACCTCTTTTGGCGCAGGTGTGACCTGTACAAAAAGGACGGGTTACACTTGAATCCTAGGGGGACCAATATCCTGGTGGGGAGATTTGCGAGAGCTACTGAGGTGACTTTAAACTAGAATGGTTGGGGGGTGGGAATCAAATTAAAGAGACTAGGAGAGAGGAGGTTAGTTCACAACAGGGGGATGGGAACAAGTGCAGAGAGACAGAGGGGTGTAAAATGAGGGTAGAAGCAAAAAGTAGTAAGGTGAAAAGTAAAAGTGACAGGCCGGCAAATCCAGGGCAAAAATCAAAAAAGACCACTTTTCAACATAATTGTATAAGGGCCTGGAGTGTTGTAAAAGCAAGCCTGAAAACTTTGTGTGTCAATGCAAGGAGCATTCGTAATAAGGTGGATGAATTAAAAGTGCAGTTTGTTATTAATGAATATGATATAGTTGGGATCACAGAGACATGGCTCCAGGGTGACCAAGGATGGGAGCTCAGCATTCAGGGATATTCAATATTCAGGAGGGATAGACATGAAAGAAAAGGAAGTGGGGTAGCATTGCTTGTTAGGGAGGAGATTAACGCAATCGAAAGGAAGAACATTAGCCGGGAAGATATGGAATCGATTCGGGTAGAGCTGCATAACACTAAGGGGCAGAAAACGCTGGTGGGAGTTGTGTACAGGCCACCTAACAGTATTAGTGAGGTTGGGGAGGGCATTAAACAGGAAATTAGAAATGGGTGTAATAAAGGAACAGCAGTTATAATGGGTGACTTCAATCTACATATAGATTGGGTGAACCAAATTGGTAAGGGTGCTGAGGAAGAGGATTTCTTGGAATGTATGCGGAATGGTTTTTTGAACCAACATGTCAAGGAACCAACTAGAGAGCAGGCAATTCTAGATTGGGTATTGAGCAATGAGGAAGGGTTAATTAGCAATCTTATCATGAGAGGCCCCTTGGGTAAGATTGACCATAATATGGTGGAATTCTTCATTAAGATGGAGAGTGATATAGTTAATTCAGAAACAAAGGTTCTGAACTTAAAGAAGGGTAACTTTGAAGGTATGAGATGTGAATTAGCTAAGGTAGACTGGCAAATGATACTTAAAGGGTTGACGGTGGATATGCAATGGCAAGCATTTAAAAATCGCATGGATGAACTACAACAATTGTTCATCCCAGTTTGGCAAAAGAATAAATCAGGGAAGGTAGTGCACCCGTGGCTGACAAGGGAAATTAGGGATAGTATCAATTCCAAAGAAGAAACATACAAATTAGCCAGAAAAAACGGCTCACCTGAGGACCGGGAGAAATTCAGAGCCCAGCAGAGGAGGATAAGGGGCTTAATTAGGAAAGGGGAAAGAGATTATGAGAGAAAACTGGCAGGGAACATAAAAACTGACTGTAAAAGCTTTTATAGATATGTGAAAAGAAAAAGATTAGTTAAGACAAATGTAGGTCCCTTACAGACAGAAACAGGTGAATTGATTATGGGGAACAAGGACACAGCAGACCAATTGAATAACTACTTTGGTTCTGTCTTCACTAAGGAGGACATAAATAATCTTCCGGAAATAGTAGGGGACAGAGGGTCTAGTGAGATGGAGGAACTGTGGGAAATACATGTTAGTAGGGATGTGGTGTTAGGTAAATTGAAGGGATTAAAGGCAGATAAATCCCCAGGGCCAGTTGGTCTACATCTGTGCTTAAGGAAGTAGCCCAAGAAATAGTGGATGCATTAGTGATAATCTTTCAAAACCCTTTAGATTCTGGACTAGTTCCTGAGGATTGGAGGGTGGCTAATGTAATCCCACTTTTTAAAAAGGAGGGAGAGAGAAACCGGGGATTTATAAACCGGTTAGTCTAGCATCAGTGGTGGGGAAAATGCTAGAGTCAGTTATCAAAGATGTGATAACAGCACATTTGGAAAGCAGTGAGATCATCGGACAAAGTCAGCATGGATTTGTGAAAGGAAAATCATGTCTGATGAGTCTCATAGAATTTTTTGAGGATGTAACTAGTAGAGTGGATAGGGGAGAACCAGTGGATGTGGTATATTTGGATTTTCAAAAGGCTTTTGACAAGGTCCCACACAGGAGATTGGTGTGCAAACCTAAAGCACACGGTATTGGGGGTATGGTATTGACGTGGATAGAGAATTCGTTGGCAGACAGGAAGCAAAGAGTGGGAATAAACGGGACCTTTTCAGAATGGCAGGCGGTGACTAGTGGGGTACCGCAAGGCTCAGTACTGGGACCCCAGTTGTTTACAATATATATTAATGACTTAGACGAGGGAATTAAATGCAGCATCGCCAAGTTTGCAGATGACATGAAGCTGGGCGGCAGTGTTAGCAGTGAGGAGGATGCTAAGAGGATGCAGGATGATTTGGATAGGTTGGGTGAGTGGGCAAATTCATGGCAGATGCAATTTAATGTGGATAAATGTGAGGTTATCCATTTTGGTGGCAAAAACAGGAAAACAGATTATTATCTGAATGGTGGCCGATTAGGAAAAGAGGAGGTGCAACGAGACCTGGGTGTCATTATACACCAGTCATTGAAAGTGGGCATGCAGGTACAGCAGGCAGTGAAAAAGGCGAATGGCATTCATAGCTAGAGGATTCGAGTACAGGAGCAGGGAGGTACTACTGCAGTTGTACAAAGCCTTGGTGAGACCACACCTGGAGTATTGTGTGCAGTTTTGGTCCCTTAATCTGAGGAAAGATATTCCTGCCGTAGAGGGAGTACAAAGAAGGTTCACCAGATTGATTCCTGGGATGGCAGGACTTTCATATGATGAAAGACTGGATTGACTAGGCTTGTACTGTCTGGAATTTAGAAGATTAAGTGGGGATCTGATTGAAACGTATAAAATTCTAAAGGGATTGGACAGGCTAGATGCAGGAAGATTGTTCCCGATGTTGGGGAAGACCAGAATGAGGGGTCACAGTTTGAGGATAAAGGGGAAGCCTTTTAGGACCGAGATGAGGAAAAACTTCTTCACACAGAGAGTGGTGAATCTGTGGAATTCTCTGCCACAGGAAACAGTTGAGGCCAGTTCATTGACTATATTTAAGAGGGAGTTAGATATGGCCCTTGTGGCTAAAGGAATGAGGGGGTATGGAGAGAAGGCAGGTACAGGGTTCTGAGTTGGATGATCAGCCATGATCATACTGAATGGCGGTGCAGGCTCGAAGGGCTGAATGGCCTACTCCTGCACCTATTTTCTATGTTTCTATGTTTCTATGTATCACAATTGAATAAAAAGAATTACAAAGGCATGAGAGAGGAGCTTGCCAGGTAGATTGGAGGAGGATACTGGCGGGGTTAATGGCAGAGCAGAGATGGCTGAAGTTTCTGGGAATAGTTCACAAGGCACAGGATAGATATGTCCCACAGAGGAAGAAGTTCTCAAATGAAAGGGGTAGGCAACTGTGGCTGACAAAGGAAATTAAGGTTTGCATAAAAATGAAGGAAAGGGCATATAAGGTAGCAAAAGTGAGTGGGAAGTTGAATGATTGGGAAGCTTTTAAAATCCAACAAAATTCGACTATAAAAGCTATAAGAAGGGAAAAGATGAAATATAAGGGCAAGCTAGCCGATGATATAAAGCAGGATACAAAAAATTATTTCAGTTATATAAAGAATAAAAGGGAAGTGAAAGTTAATATTGGCCCACTGGAAAATGATGCTGGTGAGGTAGTACTGGGGGACAAAAAAATGGTAAATGAACTAAATGGGTACTTTGCATCTGTCTTCACTGTGAAAGACACTAGCAGTGTACCAGGAGTCCGTAAGTGTCAGGGAGCAGGAGTGCGTGCCATTGCAATTAAAAAGGAAAAAGTGTTAGGCAATCTCAGAGGTCTTAAGGTGGATGAGTTACCTGAACCAGATGGACTGCATCCCTAAAAGAGTTTGCTGAAGAGAGAACGGATGCACTGGTCATGATCTTTCAAGAAGCACTTAATTCTGGCATGGTCCCGGAGGACTGGAAGATTGCAAATGTCACTCTACTCTTTAAGAAGGGAGGAAAGCAAAAGGAAGTAAATTATAGGCCATTTAGCCTAACCTTAGTGGCTGGGAAAGTGTTGGAGTCTATTATTAAGGATGAGGTCTCGAGGTACTTGAAGACAAATGATAAAATAAGTCAAAGTCAGCATGGTTTCTGTGAAGGGAAATCTTGCCTGACTAATCTGCTAGAGTTCTTCAAGGAAGTAACCAACAGGGTGGACAAAGTAGAGGCAGTGGATGTTATTTACTTGGGTTTTCAGAAGGCAATTGATAAGATGCCACACATGAGGCTGCTTAAGAAGATAAAATCCTATGGCGTTAGAGGAAAGATACTGGCATGGATAGAGGAATGCAGGCAGTGAGTGGGAATAAAAATGACCATTTCTGTTTGGCTTCCAGTGACTACTGGTGTTCCTTAGTGGTCAGTATTGGGACCGTCACTTTTCACATTGTTTGTTAGTGATTTGCATAATGGAATTGGTGGCTTTGTGACAAAGGTTTGTGGATGATACAAAGATACGTGGAGGGGTAGGTAGTGCTGAGGAAGCATTGTAATTACTGCAGGACTTAGAGAAATTGGAAGAATGGGCAAAGGCATTTCAGCAAGGCATCTCTTTAAGGTACCCCATCCAAGGCTTATTCAGAAAGTAAGGAGGCATGGGATCCAAGGGGACATTGCTTTGTGGATCCAGAACTGGCTTGCCCACAGAAGGCAAAGAGTGGTTGTAGATGGGTCATATCCTGCATGGAGGTCAGTGACCAGTGGTGTGACTCAGGGATCTGTTCTGGGACCCCTACTCTTTGTGATTTTTATAAATAACCTGGATGAGGAAGTGGAGGAATGGGTTAGTAAATTTGCTGATGACACAAAGTTTGGGGGTGTTGTGGATTGTGTGGAGGGCTGTCAGAGGTTACAGCGGGACATTGATGGAATGCAAAACTGGGCTGAGAAGTGGCAGATGGAGTTCAACCCAGATAAGTGTGAAGTGGTTCATTTTGGTAGGTCAAATATGATGGCAGAATATAGTATTAATGGTAAGACACTTGGCAGTGTGGAGGATTAGAGGGATCTTGGGGTCCGAGTCCATAGGACTCTCAAAGCTGTTACAGTGACAATGCAAATACATTGAAGCTCTAAAATGTTTCAAAGTAGTGGTACATTGATTATTTAGAAAATGTATGGATTATATTCATTAGTACATAATACAGATATTTCACAATTATATTAACATAAGTTTCAAAATTATATTAGCATAATTTCAAAGTTATATTAGCGTTACATAGAAGAAAACTCCAGCTATATAACAGCAAAGGCTGTGTGTGCAGGAGTATTTCAGTTACTGCGTGGCCATGCACCCACACAGCTTAGAGGGAACAGTGTTTCCCAAATTTCCTTTCTAAGCATTTTATTCTTAGAAATTACGATATTTAGTTTCTCTAGATGTTGCACCATACGGTAGAATTTCAAAGACATTATGCTTCACAGTTGTCCTTGGTAATATGAACAACTCACGTTTGCTTATTCATAATTTTTCTCAGAAATTTAACACTCTTGTAGGAGAAGGCGGAGGGCAAATGAGCGGGGGTCAAAAACAACGTATTGCCATTGCTCGAGCTCTTGTGAGGAATCCCAAAATTCTGCTGCTGGATATGGCAACATCTGCATTGGACAACGAGAGTGAGGCAATCGTTCAAATGGCACTTGATAAGGTTTGTTTAATTGGAAAATTACATTTATCAAATGACCTATAGCACTAAGAAATGGCAATCATTGATATTTCGTTCATCTTTACAATTTCCCTGGATTCTCAGCTCTTGTGATTCTGGTGTTTGGTGCATTCTGACCCACTTTATTTTTTCTGTTCTTTTTGACTCCCTGCCCAAGATTTAACTTCCTAACCTCATCTGCCTCAATGCATATTACTTTCCTTTGTCCATCTCTTGATTTGATATCCTTTTTTTTAAACCTTTGGGAAGAGCCTTATCATATGTCTCTACGATAATCTCTTATGTTATTGCTGGTGTGTGTCTAAATGATTAAATTGAAGCTCAGTATCAGTTATTTTTTTCATTGAGATACAGTGTTGAATAGGCCCTTGTGGGCCTTTGAGCCACACCACCCAGCAACCCCCAACAACCTCAATTTAACCTAACCCAATCACAGGACAATTTACAATGACGAATTAACCTACCCGTACATCTTTGGACTTGTGGGAGGAAACCCAAATACCCGCAGAAAACCCACACATTCCACAGGGAGGACGTACGGACTCCTTACAGATGACGTTGGAATTGAACCCTGAATTCCGATGCCCTGAGCTGTAATCTGTTGCACAAACCACTACACTGTACTGGGTGCTCGTTTGTATCAATTTTTAAATTTGTTAAACTGTTTTATTTTGTTAAATTCTTCAACTTTAACTAAGCTATAATTACTGTGGCATTACTGTGGTGGTTTAATTTAGTAAATAATTGCATATTGACACAAGCTAAGAGCAGAATATTTGAAAAGCAAAGCATTACTTTTGTGCGAAGGTTCGGATGGGTCGAACAACTATCTCCATTGCTCATCGACTATCCACAATAAGAAATGTTGATGTGATCATTGGCTTTGAACATGGAAGAGCTGTAGAAAGGGGGAAACATGCAGAACTGCTTGAGAGAAAAGGGGTTTATTTCACATTAGTAACTCTACAAACTCAGGGAGACCAAGCTCTCAATGAAAAGAGAAGACAAAGTAAGCAATTTAAAATTATTTTACTTGAAATATTTTATTCAAAACAAAACATCACTGGATGATTTTTGAAATGTTGTTTAGTCAACATGCTGAATTTCTTAATGGCAGCAGGTTCTACAGCTGAAGAAAGAGCAAGTGAAAAGCAGCAGTTCATCAGGCATGGGAGTACTCGTTCAAGCTCACGGTAGGAAGCAGATAATATACTACAGAAAACTTGGGTCAGGATTGTCCTTGTATTCAAATAAGTGCAATGTTAAAGGCTGCTGGTTCCTTATGGTTATCATAGCCGGGGAGGTGGTAGGGACAAGCTCCTACTACCTATTAAATGCTCCCAATGGCTCGCATCTCAAATAGTCTCTGACCAACCAAGTCCGGCTCCTGGCCTTCACGTGTGGCTTAGCTACTAAGCCCAGAGGAACTGTTTCTACTGACAGGAGGATGGGCAAGGGTGGGTTCCTGGCGCCTTAAAACCAGTTGCTTCTGGCAGTTGGAGCTCTTCAGTCGGGGTTGTCAGCTCACCTAGGAGAAGGAAAATGTTGAACTTAAACCTCCACTGCCTAGCGGCTATACCCACTGATGGAGTAAACCCCACGGGAAAAATCCGGAGCTGGAGCCCCCAAGGCAGTCCTACATAGAGAACAATGCTGACTGGCAACTCCTCCAACACCACTGGTGCCAAACTATATCGGTCTCTGCTGTTCCTTTGAGTTCATCAGCTGCATAGAGAGGGGGAGCTTGCTGCATGGGCAACAGCTTGCTCTCCATATAGTACTACCCTGGCTTGCATATCACATATTGTTATGAGGAAGCAGGTTCACATGTTTGGTGAGTGGGACAGAAGACACTGATTATAAATAAGCACGTTACTCAGTTATTTACAGACAAACAGTAAAACATTCAACCAGACATCCAAGTCTCCCTAAGCTAGACAAACTACAAAACTGATGGCCTGTGGCCATCAAACTTTACAACTCCTTCCTTGGAGGGTCAGACACCCTGAGCCAATAGGCTGGTCCTGGAATTATTTCCCAGCATAATTTACATATTACTATTTAATTATTTATGGTGCAACTGTAACGAAAACCAATTTCCCCCGGGATCAATAAAGTATGACTATGACTATGACTAAACATTCAACAGATGTTTAGCTAAGAGTGCACGTGAGCCCTCCTGTACCTGCAGCATACTTTCCCACTGGCCGTGATCTCAGTGTCCCGAGGCAAAGGAAAGCCCCTGAGACACCAGAACCCAGACACCAGTGCCAAGGCACACAAGGCAACCAACGGGAAAGAACTGCTGTATCCTTCAAATGAGCCGATTGGTGACTGGCACATTAGAAGAGCTTGACCTGGACCAAAGGAGCCATTCTAAAGGCTGCTGCTGCTCACAAATTTCGTTAGAAAATGTATTGTTATTTATAACGAATGGTCAGGAATGTTCTCTGGTGTTACAGCAAGATGTAGATCAGTTGGAAAATTGGGCTTTAGGAGATGGAAAGGTGATGCATTGGAAAGTCAAATAGGGATAGAATATTAGTAGTAAATGATAGGGTGTTAGGAACGTTGATGAACAGAGACACTTAGATTCAAGTCCATAGTTCCCTTAAAGTGGTACATGACACAGAGAGAAGAAGGCTTTCCTTCTTACGCATGCCTTCAAAGGCCAGGACATAGAATATAAAAGTTGAGCTTTTACTTTCAGTCTTATAAAAAATACTGTAGACCATTTGTTAGAATCATATCCAGCTTACTACAAATTAGATTTGCTAACAAAGTAAATTTTCGTAACTCACAAATAATTATTCGCAGAATATAGAGCTAGTGGCAGGATTCTTAGCAGCGTGGAGGAACAGAAGGATTTGGGGGTCCACGTCCATTAATCTCTCAAAGTTTCCTGACAGAGTTGTGAAGAAGGTGTATGGTGTGTTGTCTTCATTAGTCAGGGGATTGAGTTCAAGAGCCACAAGGTATAAAACCCAGGCTAGACACACTTGGAATACTGTGTTCCCTTCTGGTTTCCTCATTATGAAAAGATGTGGAAGCTTTAGAGAGGGTGCAACAGAGATTTACCAGGATGCTGGCTGGATTAGACAGTGTGTCTTTTGGGGAAAGGCTAAGCAATCTAGACCTTTTCTCTTTGGAACAAAGGAGGATGAGAGATGACTTGGTAGGGATGTACAATATGATAAGAGGCAGGGATAGAGTGGATAACCAGGGACATTTTCCCTTGGTGGTAATGGCTAATACTAAGGGCCATAATTTTAAGGTCGTTGGTGAAAAGTAGAGGGGGATGTCAGAGGTAGGTTTTTACAGAGTAGTGGGTGTGTGGAATGCCCTGCCAGGGGTAATGGTAGAGGCAAATATATTAGGTACATTTAAGAAACTCTAAGATATGCAAATGGATGATAGAAAAATGGATGGTTATGAGGGAAGGAAGGGCAAGATTGGTCTTAGAGTAGGCTGTAAGGTCAACACAGCATCATGTACTCTCCTATTTCTTCTATCACCTTGTGTTTCTCCCTCCCCTCTCCCTACCTTTTAACTCTGACTCCTCATTTTTTTTTTCTCCAGTCCTGCTGGAGTGTCTCGGCCTGAAATGTCGACCGTACTCTTTTCCATAGGTGCTGCCTGGCCTGCTGAGTTCTTCCAGCATTTTGTGTGTGTTGTTTTGGATTTCCAGCACCTGCAGATTTTCTCTTATTTTATATTCTATATTCTAAATTAATGAATATGAAGGACTACTTAGTAATTGCTTCCCTATTTTCTTATTCAGCCTTTTCCATTAAAACTTTAATGTTAGCTATTATGAAAAAAAGCTTCGATACGCCTTCCAGCAATGGGTCAGTTTCCATTTCAGTGACAAAGATTTTCCTTTTCCACTCCCTCTGAACCAGCAGTGACTTCTCTCTTCTCTTTTGCCATGTGTTGCATTCTAATGGTGGAGAGCAAACAGAACACACCTGCTTGGGAAAACAACACCATCATGTGGTAAATAATGTTTTGAGACCTTAATTCCAGTCTTAATTCCCAAATATTTACTCATTGGGCACCTCAGCTTCTGCTGAAGCCTAATAATTTTTTTTTTGCTTTTTTTCTAATCTTGAAAGACTTTCTGCTCCTTTAAGAAACCAACTTCCATGCTGCCTTTTTTTATGTTTTTAAGGACACAAGTTAATTCTTCTGGTAAAATAGAAATCCATTTACATCTGGGATGATTTTTACTCTGGATTCAGTGAAAATCTGGATTAGAAAGCAATATTCCAAGAATTGATATCATCTATGAGTATTATTTTCAGTATCTAAAACAACCAAGCTTCACAATAATATACAAGTTACTATAATTCCCATAGAGTGGATGCAGATGCATGAAGGATAATATTATCCTGGGACTTGTTTCGGTTTGTTTAAATATTGGGATGCAGCACAGAATATGCCCTTCCGATCCTTCAAGCCATGCCGTCCGGCAAACTCTGATTTGATGCTAGCCTAATCACCTGACAGTTCACAATGACCAATTAACTGCTTAACGGGTATGTCTTTGAACTGTGGGAGGAAACCAGAGCTCCCAGAGAAAACCCATGCATTCCACGGGGAGGACGTACAGACTCCCTACAGATGATGATCAGAATTGAACTCTGATCTCCTGAATGCCCTGAGCTTTCATGGTGTCGCACTAACCACTACGCTATCTTGGTGCTTATTTGTATCAACTTTAAATTCTTTTTTTTTGTTTTCAGACAGTTTGATTTAGTTAAATTCTTCAATTTTAGCTAAGCTTCAATTATGATAAAGGACGAGAGAAAGCAAAAAAAAAAGAATCAAAATTTGTGTACTTTATAATTTTCAATGAGTCGTCCTGAAACATCTGTAAGTTTACAATGCATATTGAAAAGTGTAAGTACATTTTGAACCAACCATACATGTACACTTGCAGAGCATCGATTCGTCAGCGTTCCAGATCTCACCCACTTTCTGATCTGTCTGTGCCTGGAGATGTTGCTTCAGTTATCCGACGTCAATCCGGATATCTTGAGGATGAAGACAAGGTTGTAAATTCTATTTATCTGAAGTAGAGAGTATTATTGAATACCTTACTTCGCATTTATTACTGTTTACACAGGAATTTTGAAATTTATCATATAAAATGAATATATAATGTAAATCAGGTCATGTACTTTCCTCAAAATCAAGCAATTTAATGCAGTTCTTTCCATATGCATTCTTTATTGTCCTCCGTAGATTGTTCTGAAAAAAAAATGGCTATTCATTACTACGCTCCTAAATATTTCATAACTAAAATGTAGTCTTTTAAAAAGTGTTAATGTTACTTGTTTCGGTAATATGGAAACTCAATATGCTTTACACAAGGTAATATTTTGTTCAGATTGCAGAACAAATGATGTACTCCCTTTGGAGCAATTGCATTTATAATTAAATTCTAAAAAATGTTGTGTAGGAAGTCAGCTTTTTCTCCAGAACTAGAAATCTGCATAAAACAGTACAGTACAGGAATAGGCTATTTGGCCCAAAATGTTGTGCCGAACCAGCAAATCAAAATCATTCAAGCACAAATCCCTCCTACCTACACCATGTCCAGATGCTTCCATCTTCCTTACATCCATATGCCTATCCAAATGTCTCTAATATATTTGCCTCTACCGCCATTCCAGGAAGTGCATTCCTGGTGCAGCGGCAGGATCTCCCCTCTCCGGTACAGAGCAACCAATCAAAAGGCAAGCACCCGGCGCTCGCTCACCCTCTGCGCTCGCTTCGATGCTTCGATCTTCCTTGTTGCTTTAATCGGCAAACAATGGAAGCTTTAACTGGCGAAATGGAGCCGAACATCAACTTGCCCCTCGTCCTGCAGCCTGCTCGCTACGAGGTTTGCGCCTGCTGCCTCTGCCTCCTGGAATCCTCTTGGAGACTGCAGAGCACCGGAACACCCAAACAACCTCCAACTTTCCACAATACATAACAACTGAGAAGAACAAAAATATAAATTACAGTTAATGTAGGTATTAAATGTGTTGGTGTGTGGCCAAGAGGTTAAGGTGTCAGTCTGGTGATCTGAAGGTCGCTAGTTTGAGCCTAAGCTGAGGTAGCGTGCTGTGTCCTTGAGCAAGACACTTAACCACACATTGCTCTGCGATGACACCGGTGCCAGGCTGTACCGACCCTAGTGCCCTTCCCTTGGACAACATCGGTGTCGTGGAGAGGGGAGACTTGCAGCATGGGCAACTGCCGGTCTTCCATACAACCTTGCCCAGGCCTGCGCCCCGGAAACCTTCCAAGGTGCAAATCCATGGTCTCACGAGACTGACGGATGCCTATATAAATACTAAGTGTTAAACAAGTAGTGCAAAAAATAGAAATAAAGAAGTAGTGAGGTGGTGTTCATGGGTTCAGTGTCCAATCAGAAATTTGATGGCAGAGGGGGAGAAGCTGCTCCTGAACCGTTGAGTGTGTTCCTTCAGGTCAATGAATCAAAACTAGGCATTGTTAACTGACTTTGCAGTGTTAAAACCTAGTAATTGCACTACATAAAGCACAGATAAATTGGGTTGTATTTCTTAAGTGCCTGAAAGTGGGACAATAATAGAACAACCAGAATACAAGGTGGCTGAAAGAAGCAGAGGCTCACATCCCTTTTATATGCATTGGATCCCTACCATTAACCAAGATGTCTGTGGAGTCCACGTTGGGAACCCCTGTATTAGTGGAAAATTGGACTCTGCTTGCAAGAATAAGCTCTTTTCAGTTCCACTCAGAATCCAGAGGCAGGAGGAGAAGATGGCGGCGCGACGCAGTTCGCAATGGCCACTCTGGTCAATATCTGTTATCTGTCAAGTAGGGTGCCGTGCACAATCCTGCTTTGATGGAGACAGACGTAAGAGCACGGAGGAACATCTGGAGAAACTTCTGAAATGCCTGCTTCGCTGCTGCTGCTACTGTGTGATCCAGAATCTCCGGAGGGGAAGGCCCCGAGTCCTCGGCTTTGCTTGTTGCTCGGCGGCCGGGACGGGGTCAAAGCGCTCGGCAGAGATGGTACTCGGTGCTCGGTGTTGGAGGGCTGGTCGGAGGCTCGAAGTTTTCGGACGACTCAGAGTCCGCTGCGGTCGGGAGCTTCCAATGCATCAGCAAGTTTGCGGCGCTTGGAGTTCATGGCAGGGAGAGTTTCTCCCTTCTACCGTCTGCGTGAGATGATGGGGCTATCGGGACTTGAGGCTTTTTTTTTCACCATGCCCATGGTCTGCTCTTTATCAAATTACAGTATTGCTTTGCACTGTTGTATCTATATGTTATAATCATGTGGTTTTGTCAGTTTTAGTCTTGGTTTGTCCTGCGTTTCTGTGATATCTTTCTGAAGGAACATTGTATCATTTTTAATACATGCATTTCTAAATGACAGTAAACGAGGACTGAGTGTCCTCCTAATCTAATCTAATCTAATCTAATCTACTGACTGTACTACATTTCTGGTTTTGGCTTCTTTTTATGTCACCACACTTGGCACACTTCTGGTCTACTTCAGCATCCCTTTCCCTGGCCTTTATTTGCAGTTCTCACCCAATGGAAACATCCGGCATTCTTTTTCCCACAGCTCTTTCGATCAGTCTCACCAAATAATAAAGAGAGGTAGATGACAACAGAGACAAGAGTGGGTGCCATACCCAAGCCATTCATTTCAAGAAGATTAGAATATAAAAGCAAGTTTGTAATGTTGAGACTTTATAAGATACTGGTGAGGCCTCACTTGGTGTATTGTAAGCAGTTTAGGGCTGTTTATGTGCTGACATTGGAGAGGGTTCAAAGGAGTTCATGAAAATGATTCTGGGATTGAAAGGTTTATCATATGAGGAGCGTTTGATAGTTCTGGGCCTTGACCCTCTGGAATTCAGAAGAATGGGGGAGGGAGCGCGGGAAGGAGAGGATCACATTGAAACCTATCGAATGTTGAAAGGCCTCGATAGATTGGATGTGCAGAAGATGTTTCCCATGGTGGACGAGTCTAAAGACCAGAGGACACAGCCTCAGAATTGACGACGTCCATTTAGAATAGAGATGATGAGGAATAGTGGTGAATCTGTGGAATTTGTTGCCACAGCTGGCTGTGGAGGCCAAGCCGTTGGGTATATCTAAGGCAGAGGTTGGTGCATTCTTGATTAGTTGGTGCATGAAGGGATAAGGGGAGACAGCAGGACATTGGGGCTGAGAGGAAAATTAGATCAGCCATGATGAAATAGCAGAGAACTCGATGGGCCAAATGACCTATTTCTGCTCCTATGTCTTATAGATTTATGGACATGAGCTAATCTGCTAAATTCCAGAGAAGACATGACACTGACAGTCCTGGACTCCAATACAACTTGTAGCATCAAGGAGTCTTTCCAACCTTTCTGTCCCTTATAACAGACCCTTATAAGAATTTGACTTTACGTTTTACCACAAGGTAGACAACTAGGATCTCATATAAAAACAGAAGATACTGGAAAACCTCAGCGTGACAGGCAGTATCTGCAAGAAGAGAAAGTTAATATTTCAGGTTGAAGACTTTAACACGATTCTAAAGTGAGAAAATAAGTCATTTATAAGTTACAGGTGGGGGGGGGGCACTGATGGAGGAGAAGTGTGGATAAATAAAGGGACCAAGGATATACCTCTGACAGTTCTGGGTTTATTTCTTTATTGTGATACAGTGTAGAATAGGCCCTCCAGCCCTTTAAGCTACTACTGGTATATCTTTGGACTGTGGAAGGAAACCCATGCAGTCACAGGGAGAACGTACAAGGTTTTTACAGACAGCACTGGGAGTTGAACCCAGCTTGCTGGTACTGTAAATCATTGTGCTAACCACAACACTACTGTGCCTTTTTAACTGCATTTTCATTATGACAACCCTGGCATTCTAATATATCACTATCTTTTTTTCCTGTTGTTCTTGTTTCCAGGATCTTATTTTATGCTTTATAAATCCTCAAGTAAAAAACAAAAATGCAGATCATCATATATCAAGGGTTACTGAGTCACGTTCTACGGCCATGAAATTTTATTAGTTTGTTTCAATTGTGCTTCATTCACAATTGAATACAATGCAAAGAAGCATTGAACTTGTATGGGGTTTGATTCAATTTATAGCCGTATTCAGCTCATTTGTATTTTTTTTGCCAGCAAAGAGCTCCCTTTACTCAATGATATTATGAAATATCATTGTATTTTTTGCTATATCTGCCATCAAATAAATTGCCTTCAAATGTAATCTAAACCAATTTAATTATTGTCTAAATGTATTTATTTTACCTTAAGGTCACAGGGGAAGAGGAAGAAGAAAACATAGAGCCAGCACCAGTAACTAGAATTCTAAAATATAATGTTCATGAATGGCCTTACATGTTGCTCGGTTCACTTGGTGCTGCGGTTAACGGTGGAGTTAATCCAGTTTATGCACTATTGTTCAGCCAGATTCTTGGGGTAAGAAGCTTTTTTCCTCCCCTCCACTTTAACATTAGTTCAGTTTGGACAGTCCAAATTTCAGCTAACTATTATTCCATTTATGACCCCCAGACATTTTCGCTGCAAAATGAAGAAGAAAAAAGAAATCAAATCAATTCAATATGCATGTTTTTTGTTATCGTTGGACTTGTATCATTCGTAACACAGTTCCTGCAGGTATATTTTGTCACAACTGATTCCAGCATGTCCTTGCTGTTTCTTTCTGTTCTCATTAATGCTTTGTACTCTGCGGCCTAGAAGATCGAATGTAGCGTGGGTTAGGTGTATGAAAATGTTTTCTCCGCTCCAAGTTAAGAAAATGTCTTATCTTCAATGTCTACAGATGCATAAGATTCTCATTGTCCACAGAACCATTCCTGTGACCTTTCAGAAAACATTGTCAACTTTCCTGAGAGATTGTAATCCAGCGAGATATAATATCAAGTCAAGTTTATGGTCATTTAACGGCAGACATGGATACTGCCAAACAAAACAACAGTAATATATTCAATTTTATTATACAATGTAATTGTACTTAATTTCATGCCACCAAATATTAGCTTTAGCTTCTAGAATACAGTACAAGTGGCTCACAATGCCCAACAACTTATCCAGGTTTCCCTCCATTGCTGCCTAAATGCCAACGATGTAACGGGCAGTAGGTAAAGATCCTCCATCTTTGTCTGTCCATATCGTCGCACACAGATTAAGATTCTTCATTGCTGTTTCTGTGACAATTTTTTGACCAGCCAGTGTTGTTAGCCCTGAGCTGAACCTCCAAGCCTGGAGGCCCAGTGGACCACTCTTAGTCTGGCCTCTACCCTTTGACCTACTTGGCCTTACTCTACCAAGAAACAAAGCCCAAGACCCAGACCCCAGCCAACATAGCTCTCTGCTTCATTGAGGCATGCAAACCTCCAAACCCTACGACAAGGTTGTGGTTCTCTTGTAGGAAGTGTGTTTCCCTCTGTACCTTTCTTATCCACATACCTGTCCAAATGTCTTTCGAGTATTATTATTGTACCTGCCTCAAACACTTTATAAGACAGTAGGACCATAAGATATAGAAGCAGAATTAGGCCATTTGTCCCATCAAGTCTGCTCCAACATTTCATCATGGCTGGCCCATTTTCCCTCTTCCTGCCATCACCCTGTACCCTTCATGTCCTGACTAACCAAGAATCTATCAACCTCTGCCTTAAATATACCCATTGACTTGGCCTCCACAGCTGTCTATGTTACAAATTCCACAGATTCACCACTTTGGCTGAAGAAATTCCTCCTCATCCCTGTTCTAAATGGATGTCCCTCTTCTCTGAAGCTGTGCCCTCTCATCCTAGACTATCCCACCGTAGAAAACATCCCCTCCACATCCACTCTATCGAGGCCTTTCACCATTCGATAGGGTTCAATGAGATCCCCTCTCATTGTTCTGAATTCCAGTGAGTAGAGACCCAGAACCATGAGATGCTCTACATTTGGGAGTTATTTTCTGGCGGCTTAGTGCATATAACCACCTGCCTCCACATGAGAAGTCTGCCACTCAGGTCCCTTTTAAATCTTTTTCCCCCTTAAACCTATGCTCTCTAGCTTTTGAGGTAAAAAGAAGACTGTGCATTTACCCTATCTAATGTTGATGAGGCCACCGTTGGTCAGGGTCGACCGTAAATGTTGCATCCTTGCTGTCTAGATATGCAAGCCAGGGTAGTACAATATGGAGAGCAAGAGCAAGCTATTGCCCATGTAGCAAGCTTCCTTCTCTCCATGAATCTGATAGGTAGTGGGAGCTTGTCCCACTATCACCCCTGGCTATGACAACCTTAAAGAACCTTACCCTTTCTATGTCCAGGATTTTATACACCTTTACAAGGTACCCCTCATCACTCCCCCCACCCCCACAAGTCTCCCACACACCAGAGGATAAAGTCTTAATCTGCCCAATTCAGGCTTGTAACTCAGGTGCTTGACTCCTGGCAAGATTTTTGTAAATCTTTTTTTGCACTCTTTCCAGTTTAATGACATCTTTTCTAGAATGGCAACCAAAACTATATACCATACTCAAGAGTGGCTTCACCAATGTCTTGTACCACTGCAAAAAGTTGTCCAAAATCCTATATCCAATGCCCTGACTGAACCCCAGCACGTCAGATTCCTTCTTCACCACCCTGTCTAGCTGTGGTGCCACTTTTAAGGAGCTACTGTATGTCTTTGTACTCCTCGGTCCTTCTGTTCTCCAACACTCCCTTGGATACTGTTGTTCACTGTGGAAGTCCTACCCTGGCTTAACTTCCCAAACTGCAACAGCTCAAACTTATTGAATGCCATTTGCCTTTCCTTGGTCCTCGTATCTAGATAATCAAGATGCCTCTTTAAATTTTGGACAACCATCTTCATTCAAAGTACAATATACGTTTATTATCGAAGTATGTATACTATATACAGACTTGAGATTGCTCTTTTTGCAGGCAATGACAAAACAAAGAAACACAAAAGAACCCATTAAAAAACACGCAACAAAAACCATTAAACACCCAATGTGCAAAATAAAAGAACAATTTGTGCAAGCAATAAAAAGGTACACAAATAACACTCAGAACATGAACTACAGAGACCCTGGAAATGAGTCCACAGCCACGGAGATAGTTCGGCGCTGTAGCTGGGCCAGGAGCCTAATGGCTGCAGGCCACAGCCACGGAACCAGTTCAGTGCTGAGACAAGTGTGATGGCTGTAGGCCACAGCCATGGGGCCAGTTTAGTGCTGAGACGAGTGCCAATGGCTGCAGGTCACATCCGTGGAGCCAGTTTAGTGCTGTGGTGAGTGTAATGGCTGCAGGCCACAGCCACAGAGCCAGTTCAGTGCTGAGACGAGTGCCAATGGCTGCAGGTCACATCCGTGGAGCCAGTTTAGTGCTGAGGTGAGCAAAGGCTCATGGAGTAGTGAGCTAACCATCAATTCATATTTTGCCCTCAGCATCAACACCTTCATCTTTTTAATCTGGCTCAGCTCTTAAATTGGCTAAACATCAGTTCATTTATTGCTCTCCAGCCCAGGCCCCACCAGTTCAATCTGGCCCTAAATCCACTCTAGCAATGGCTGCCATGGCAGTACCTGTTCTCTTGAAAGTTCAGTTCACCAAATTCTTCGGGATACTGCAAAAACACCAAGATGCACAGAAGGTTCAAAAGCACAACCCCAAAAGGAAAATTATAGGCTGTGGGTACAGTAACTGTAGTCCAAGAAAAGTATAATTAATAGAATAGTTAGTGGTTTTTGTTTGCTACCCACAAAGCGATGGCATGTACTGCCAGCACCATCTTTAACAGGATAAAATATTATCTATTTTAGTGTTATCTGAAAGCTTAATAGTAACCATGTCTTGTACATTCTTTAACAAGAGTTACTTTTTTGCGAAATCTGGTGAACTGCTGACACGGAGATTGAGGAAATTGGGATTCCAGGCCATGTTAGGACAAGAAATTGGCTGGTTCGATGATCGGAAGAATAGCCCTGGGACATTAACAACAAGGCTGGCCACAGATGCGTCACAGGTTCAAGGGGTAAGCCATGGTAATTCATGTCAATAAGATTAAGAAGTAAAAATTATTTCAATATAAATCTTAAAGACTTGGAAAAAAGATGATTGTAATCAATAAAAAGGATCGCAACTCTATGGAAGTTGGGTGGGAATGAAACCCAAACTTCTCTGACATCAGGTCCACAAGAATAAATTAATAGCAACTGGAGGACAGATAGTTGTCATTAATTTAATCTTATGGACAAATTGTATTGGAGAATTGTGTTGGAGTTAAATTTGGGTTCATTACATCCCTGGCTTGGGTCAAATAAAGGAACATTAAGTGTTTAGGACACGGATTCCCAACCTTTTTTATGCTGTGGACCATTACCATTAAGCAAGGAGTCCGTAGACCCCAGGTTGGTTTAAAACACTCTGAGCATTGAATCACAAGCCTCTGATGCAATTTGTCCAGCCTGATAAGGGAAACGAGGAAAGAGGAGGCCCTGTCCATCATGCTCCAACATTTCTGCCTGTGAGCATAGTGTTACCAAGGTATTATTGATTATACAGGGAGAAAATAATTAAACATATGAGGCCCTCATCAGTCAGGGTCAACCATGGATGTTACATGCGATCTGACTGGATACACAAGCCTGGCCAGTGCCAGGGCCAGGGTTTACTCTTGAAGCCTTCCCCATCAGTGGATATAGCTGCAAGGCAGCGCAGATTTCAGATCAGAGTTTTCCTTCTCCAAGATAAACTGACAACTACAGCTAATGATTCCCATCTGCCCAAAGCGACTGGTTTTAAGGCACCAGTAAGCCACCTTTGCTCCTTCTCCTGTCAATAAAAATGGTTCCACTGGGCTTAGTAGTTAAGCCACACATGAAGGCCAGGACTTGGACATGGTTGTCAGAGGCTATTTGAGGCACATGTCATTAGGAGCATTTAATACGTGGTGGGAGCTTGTCTCCATTCTGGCCCCTGGCTATAACAGCTTTAAGGAAAAATTAAACATATACTTAGCTAAATTATAAGAAAAAAGCCAGAGGACTGTATAATTTATACTTCAGGAAGACATGGCTTAATCTGACCCAAAAAGTAGTTTGGGAAGGTCAAATTTAACCCGTGTTTGAATTTTTTGAGGAGATGGGATAAGTAATGCCTATGATATCGCCTGCACAGATTTTTGCAAGACGTTGCAAAACCCCAACAGAAAGTGGCAAGAGGAGAATGATACTGAACAGACTCCACTAGGGATTTAAAGACCACAATATCAGCCAGGAGTTTGGTGGTAAATTTAAAAAAAACACATTGAGGAAAAGAAGCAGGAAAGGAAATCAAATTCATAAAAACATACTAAATACAGGCATGGGTGAAACAAGTAAACAAGGTTCAGCAGGTAAGAGGGCAAGCTCTTATCTCCCTTTAGATAAGGGGTTCTTCACCTTTTTCATGCCATGAACCCTTTGGCAGTCCGGTGAAGCCTAGAGATCCCTTCTCAGAATAATGTATTTAAATATATAGAAACATAGAAAACCTACAGCACAATACAGGCCCTTCAGCCCACAAAGCTGTGCCGAACATGTCCTTACCTGAGAAATTACCTAGGGTTACCCATAGCCCTCTATTTTTCTGAGGTCCATGTACCTGTCCAGGAGTCTCTTAAAAAACCCTATCGTATCTGCCTCCACCACCGTCGCCAGCACTCACCACTCTCTGCATAAAAAACTTACCCCTGACATCTCCTCTGTACCTACTTCCAAGCACCTTAAAACTGTGCCCTCTCGTGCTAGCCATTTCAGCCCTGTGAAAAAGCCTCTGAGTATCCACACGATCAATATAAAATAAAAGACACAGGTTTACAAAATAAACCAATTACATGGAAATACAGTTATCAAAATATCAAAAACAAATTTGTGATAGAGTAATATATGTGCTTCTTTATTAAATAACAAGACTATACATTTAAAATATTGGCAAGTTAAAATTAAAAATTATTTTTTAAAGCCATATCAGTGTGAAGACTGTTGGTGTTTTTGAATAAGAACATCAAGCTGAGGGGTGGTCTTTGACAAAGCAACACGCATGCCATGTTGGACATCCAATCACAGGACTGCCCGATAGTTGGCCGGCTATGTCAGCAGCAATTACGTTCGACCTAGCAGCGGATCAATAACTACCTCATTTTGAACTTGTGATGAGAATGCCGTAAACAATATTTTGAGATATTTGTAACAACTGTAATGTGATATGAAAATATCTGATTTCTATTGGTGACAAAGTCACAGATATTGCTAATACTACAATAATTTATTGCCTACATTCATCATTGAAGGAAATACTAAATTTCAACTAGTGGTTAGTGAAAATAAAGATGCAAATTTTATCCCAACCAAGTTCACAGACCTCTGAGGACACCACGTTATGAACCCTTGCCTTACATGGATGGATACCTAAGGTCTGGCTAACTCATGTTTGAGCTAAACTTGCAGTTAATTCTAAATCATATAGTAATATAAATTTTGAAGGATTCATCTATTATGAACAAGTTGTCCATGCCTGTTAAAGCTAGAAATGGACAGTGTGGAGCAAAGGTTAAGAAATTTTACAATTCGAAATCCATGGAAACTAAAGTTGTTTAATTTTAGAAGTTAAAGTCCCAACCATGTATCCACAAATTTCAACATCCTGATAACCTATCCAGCAACTTTTCTACAATTTGTTGGTTATGAGGTGTCTTTATGCAGGCTTGAAAAGGACAATATAAATGTTTTTAAATGTGTTTTTCTTTCTTTTCTATCAAATGGATTGAATAGTACAGAGTGTGGATGTGTAAGCTGTTTTACACAGATAATATCAGTTAATAATATATCAGTATCACAATGCAGAAAGAGTTTGTCCTAAAAACATTAAGAATTTTATTCTTGTGGCCATAGATGCTCAGCAGAATTCTGAGTTGTGCTTACACTGTAGTGTGTGTCTTCATTGTTCATTTATACTGCAGAATTCATCACCATTTTAATGTTCCTTGCCACCGTACATCCTTTGAAAATCCACTTTGTTTCATTTATTTATTGAGAGGTACAGTGGGGAATAGCCCTTCTGACCTTTTGAGCCAAACCACCCAGCAACCCGATTTAACTCTATTCTGATCGCGGGACAATTTACAATAGTCATAGTCATAGTCATACTTTATTGATCCCGAGGGAAATTGGGTTTCGTTACAGTTGCACCAACCAAGAATAGAGTATAGATATAGCAATATAAAACCATAAATAATTAAATAATAATATGTAAATTATGCCAGGAAATAAGTCCAGGACCAGCCTATTGGCTCAGGGTGTCTGACCCTCCAAGGGAGGAGTTGTAAAGTTTGATGGCCACAGGCAGGAATGACTTCCTATGACGCTCTGTGTTGCATCTCGGTGGAATGAGTCTCTGGCTGAATGTACTCTTGTGCCCACCCAGTCCATTATGTAGTGGATGGGAGACATTGTCCAAGATGGCATGCAACTTGGACAGCATCCTCTTTTCAGACACCACCGTGAGAGAGTCCAGTTCCATCCCCACAACATCACTGGCCTTACAAATGAGTTTGTTGATTCTGTTACTGTCTGCTACCCTCAGCCTGCTGCCCCAGCACACAACAGCAAACATGATCGCACTGGCCACCACAGACTCGTAGAACATCCTCAGCATCATCCGACAAATGTTAAAGGACCCCAGTCTCCTCAGGAAATAGAGACGGCCCTGACCCTTCTTGTAGACAGCCTCAGTGTTCTTTGACCAGTCCAGTTTATTGTCTATTCGTATCCCCGGGTATTTGCAATCCTCCACCATGTCCACACTGACCCCCTGGATGGAAACGGGTCACCGGTGCCTTAGCTCTCCTCAGGTCTACCACCGGCTCCTTAGTCTTTTTCACATTAAGCTGCAGATAATTCTGCTCACACCATGTGACAAAATTTCCTACCGTAGCCCTGTACTCAGCCTCATCTCCCTTGCTGATGCATCCAACTATGGCAGAGTCATCAGAAAACTTCTGAAGATGACAAGACTCTGTGCAGTAGTTGAAGTCCGAGGTGTAAATGGTGAAGAGAAAGGGAGACAAGACAGTCCCCTTGGAGCCCCAGTGCTGCTGATCACTTTGTCGGACACACAGTGTTGCAAGCACACGTACTGTGGTCTGCCAGTCAGGTAATCAAGAATCCATGACACCAGGAAACAATGACCAATTAACCTACTCAACGGTACATGTTTGGACTTTGGGAAGAAACCAGAGCACTCAGAGAAATCCCATACGTTCCACAGAGAGGATGTACAAACTCCTTACAGATGACACCAGGATTGAACTCTGATCCCCAATGCCCCGGGCTGTGATAGTGTGGCACTAACCACTATGCTACCGTGGATTGTTAAATATTATATCTATTTTATATTGAAAATCAATTCTACATCAATGCTATAGTCAGGATAAAGAATTTTATTTAGTTTGAAAAATGATTATATAATTGAAAATTGGTAACTGTATGTAACCCCAATAACTACGTTTCTATTGTTTCTTCCCTCAGGCAACTGGAACTCAGATTGGAATGATAGTGAATTCTCTCAGCAACATAGGAGTGTCATTGATCATTGCTTTCTACTTCAGCTGGAAGCTAACGCTAGTTATACTTTGCTTTCTGCCTTTTCTGGTGCTCTCTGGTGCTCTGCAAGCCAGGATGTTAACAGGATTTGCAAACCAGGACAAAGCGGCCCTTGAAGTTGCTGGCCAGGTACAGTATATTTCAGATGATCTTATTTAAATGTTAGATGTCCCCCCCACCCCCCGCCACCACCAAATGAACAAACTCTCATGCCAACATCCTCTTGCTCTTTAGATATCCAGTGAAGCACTGAGTAACATCCGAACCATAGCTGGTGTGGCAAAAGAACAAATGTTTGTGCAACTGTATGAGGCACAACTTGAGGCCCCTTACCGAGCTGCGATTAAGAAAGCCAATGTTTATGGCTTGTGCTTTGGTTTTGCTCAGTCTGTAATCTTCTTGGCCAATGCTGCATCATACAGATTTGGTGGTTATTTGGTTGTTGCTGAAAGCCTTCACTTCAGCATTGTATTCAGGTAAGGTTCCGCCATTATATAATTTAAAAATTGTATAGTGGTGTGTAAAAATCTTAGGCACACATGTATATAACTAGGGTGCCTAGTATTTTTGCACAGTACTGTAGTAATTTTATGTATTGCACTGTACTGCTGCCACACAAAGAAAGCAAATTCCATGACATATGTGAGTGATGATAAACCTGATTCTGATACCGGGCTCTGTTGTGGACTGAGAGTGGGAAAGGGGTAGGGAGAAGGGAATCATGATTGGGAAAAGGGGAAGAGAGAGGGAAGGGAGCGGGAAGCTCCAGAGAAACATGCTGTAATAATCAATAAACCAAATGTTTGGAATCAAATGAACTTGGCTGGTGTCTCACGACTGGGTGTGTCTGAACCCATGACCCCCCCTGCACTGCTCCCCCCTCACTGTTACCAACATCCTGTGCTCCCACCAGATTTACAAACTCACTCTCTGCTCCACATTATCAAATACAGTACTATGCAAAAGTCTTAGGCACCCTAGCTATACTTAGCTAGTCTTAGGTGCCCTGACTATATCACGTTATGACCTTTCTCTTCTTCTCACCTCACTCTGGGTCCCCTCCTCCCTCCCTTTCTCCTACTGTCCACCCTTCTCTCCAGTCTCATTCTTCCTTCTCCAGCCGTTGACCTTTCACACCCACTGGCTTCATCAATCACCTTATAGCTAGTCTTCCTTCTCCTTCCCTCCACTGTTTAATTTGGGCATCTCCTCCCTTCCCTCTCTGTCCTAAAGATGGGTCTTGGCCCAAAACGTCACTGTCTTTTTTCCCATAGATACTGCCTGACACGCTGAGTTCTGCCAGCATTCTGTGTAATGTTAACCTGGTTATATATATATATGTGCCCAAGACTTTTGCACAATACTGTATTGCTCTGTGATTCTTTGATTCATGTGTAACGTACAAGGTTTCATCATTTTAAAACGATCAATATTATTTTACTGCAGAGTGATTTCTGCCATTGTAACAAGTGGGACAGCACTGGGAAGAGCCTCTTCGTACACTCCAGACTATGCAAAAGCAAAAATAGCAGCAGCGCGATTTTTCCAGCTGATTGATCGTGTTCCCGAAATCAGTGCCTACAGCAATGAAGGAGAAAAATGGGTATTGTAACAACCTTTTGTTGGTAGTCGGCTAGGCCGTAGTATCAAAATAGTGCTGCATATATCATTACTGTTACACTTAACTGTTTTAATGAAAATAGTTCTGGCAGATGGGGCTCGACAGCCATGGTTGGCAGCTTATCTAGGAGAAGGAAAACTCTGATCTCAAACCTCTGCTGCCTTAGGGGAACACTTCAGGAGTAAACCCTGAGGGAAAATTCTGGAGCTGAAGCACTAAGGCCATCCTACCTTGAGTTCAACATCAACTTGCAACTCCTGTGATGCTGCTGGTGCCAGACTGCATCAGCCTCTGCCATTCCTGTGGCTTCATCAGATGCATGGAGAAGGGGAGCTTGCTACATGGGCAACAGCTTGCTCTCCATATCGTACTGCCCAGGCTTGTGTATCTAGACAGCTGGGATGTAACATTCATGGTCAACGCTGACTGAGGGAGGCCTCACTCACTCACTCTGTTAAGGGCAATAATAAGAAGACAAAAAAAGACAGCAGAAACTGGAATCTAAAACAGAATAAAGGATATACCAAGGGTGATTGATAAGTTCGTGGCCTAAGGTAGAAGGAGATTAGTTATTAACTTCAAACTTTCGGCATAATCACTGAAAGAGTTGAACTGCATGTGCATGTAACAAGAGCTGTATAACTCATCTCCTTCTACCTTAGGCCACAAACTTAATCAATCACCCCTCATAGGAAGTAGATTGGGCCTTTTATCTCCTTGAGTCTATTCTGCCTTTTGGTAAGAACGTGGCTGATGTCTTAGTTCACATATCCCTTAAAACCACTGGTTAATCAAAAAATATCAACCTCACACTTAAAAATACACTGTACAACAAAGATTTTGCTTCCTGAATACTGTTGGGTGTATTTTGGGCTGCTGAGCATGAAAATCTCCATGATATTTCCCTATCACACAATATTTATTAAGAAATCACCTATATTTGTTGCTTCAATTCATAATTCAAGTCAATTAAAATGCTGCTAACAATGTAAGCTGGAATGTTTTGTATCTTGGCCAGGCATGCCTGGGTATACTAAGGCAAAGCAGACGCTGCATGGCAGGACAGATTTTACCGAAAGGCTATAAATTTCTGTGAAGTATATTCATATTTGAGACAGATGTTTCCCGGAATAACTGATCCCAAGATTAAGAAAGACATTTTTGCTGGTTCACAAATCAAACAGATCATCAGTGACAGGCAATTCGGAGAACTTCTAGTGGCACCAGGGAAAGTCGCATGGAAGCCGTTCATGGATGTTGTTGATAATTTTCTTGGCAACTACAGAGCACCAAACTACGTGCATCAAGCATACAACACACTTCAAGCATACAAAACCAAAAAGTGCAACATGTAACTAAAGATTCATTTCCTGCATTCCCATTTAGACTTCTTCCCCACAAATCTTGGCACTGTCAGTGATAAACATGGTGAAAGGTTTCACCAGGACATCGTGGTCATGGAGAAATAGTATCGGGGCAACTGGAATCCATCAATGCTGGCTGATTATTGTTGGACTCATAAGCGAGAAGCCTCAGACACTGAGTACAAAGGAAAATCATCAATGAAACATTTTTAGCTTAATTGAACCATTGCAAAGCATCAATACCGTTACGCAATTATAATCAATAAAAATTAATTTCTTGTTTGTCCAAATTCCTAGGTGATATAAGTAGTCTGAAAATATATTTGTATTTGGCTTCAAGCAGTCTATCATAAACAAAAAAAAACTTCTGAGCAAGCAACACTTCCTAAAAAAAGTTGTCCTTTTATCAATTGAGCCATCAAATGAGAAAGAATTCCAAACATCTATCACTTTTGTGTGTAGAAATATTCCTTAATTAGTCATAAGAACTGGGAAGGGGTGTAGGTCATTTGACCTTCAAACCTGTACTGACATTCAACATGAGACCATAAGACCTTAAGACTTAGGAGCAGAACTGGGCCATTCAGCCCATTGAGTCTGCTCCGCCATTCTATCGTGGCTGATCCTGGATCCCACTCAACCCCACACACCTGCCTTCTCGCCATATCCTTTGATGCCCTGACCGATCAGGAAATGATCAACTTCCACCTTAACTATACCCATAGACTTGGCCTCCACTGCAGTCTGTGGCAAAGCATTCTGCAGGTACACTACCTGCTCGTTAAAAAAATTCCTTACCTCTGTTCTAAAAGGTTGCCCCTCATTTTTGAGGTTGTTCTCTCTAGCTCTGGATACTCCACCATCCTCCCATCCTCTCCACATCCAGCCTATCTAGTCCTTTCGACATTCAGTAGGTTTCAATGAAATCCCCATGCATCCTCCTAAATTCCGGTGAATACAGGCCCAAAGCTGCCAAACGCTCCTGTAAGTTAACTCCTTCAGTGCCAGAATCATCCTCCTGAACCTGCTCTGGACTCTCTCCAATGACAACACATTCTTTCTGAGATATGGGACCCAAAACTGTTGACAATACTCCAAGTGTGGCCAGACTAGTGTCTTATAAAGGCTCTTCATTATCTCCTTGCTTTTATATTCTATTCCTCTTGAAGTAAATGCCAACATCGCATTTGCCTTCCTTACCACGGACAACCTATAAATTAACCTTCTGGGAATCTTGCACTAAGTCCCTCTGCACCTCTGGTATTTGAACCTCCTCCCTATTTAGATAATAGTCTGTACTATTGTTCCTTTTACCAAAATATATTATCATACATTTCCCAACACTGTATTCAGTTGTCACTTTTTTTGCCCATTTCTTCCAATTTGTCTAAGTCCTTCTGCAATCACATTGCTTCCTCAGCACTACCCACCCCTCCACCTGTCCTCGTATCATCCACGAACTTTGCCACAAGGCCAGCAATTCCATTATCCAATCATTGACAAACAACGTGAACAGAGCTGTGCTGCAATATTCATGGACTCAGACTTGGACTAATTTTTTCCGTGACTGTATTTTACTGCTGCCTTATATGTGCTATATGTGTCTTGTGCTGTGTGTGACTATTGGTACTGTGTTTTGCTCCTTGACCATGGAACAATGCTGTTTCATTTGGCTGTATTCATGGGTATTCATGTATAGTCGAATGACAATTAAACCTGAACTTGATATGGTGACATATACATACTTTGATAATAAATTTACTTTGAATTTGACTTGACTTTTATTCCTGTACTCAAATCTCTTTGCAATGAAGATTAATGTGCCATTAACCTTTCTAATTGCCTGAGAAACCTAGCTCGGTTTTTTAATAAACCGTTTAATCCTGAATTCCCCAAACTGCAGAGATAGCCTGATCCCCTGCATATTTCCAGCACTTTCTGTCTCTATATATGGTTACCAGCATTAGCAGTTTTTTCTGATTTTCAGATTAATCATCAACCTGAGAGATTACTTCTGCTTCTCTCATCACAGATTATCGTCTTTGACTTGCTCAGCATTTCCAGCAAGTTGCACTTCTGTATATTTCAATCATCTGCAGTATTTTCTTTTCATGTTTGGCAATTTTAATAGTTATTTCTGTTGCGTATTTAATATATAAGTAATATTTGAGTAATGTAAAGATATTGTTTGAGTGAGCATTCTTGTTTGTTTAAATAATTCATTATTGGTTATATGTAAAAATATGTGAATTGCATATGTCATCACACTACCACATGATACATGTGCGCCTCACTTAATGTAAGCACAAAGTTAGACTCACATTTTGGACTCTGGCGCCTTCCTTTGAATTAGTTTAATGTTTTGAAGTTACAAAACAAAACCATTTCCCTGTCTATCTACAGGTCAGGCGGAATGTTTCAGTCAACCTTGCGTATAATTGATAATTCCCTGTAGCAAGAAATGACTGCTTTAAATAAAATAAATGTCCTTTTCAGTGAAACATTAGCAGGTCAATTTCAACATTTTCTGTGATGAAACCTGCAAACATTCAGCCTTTGTGTCCCCCATGACTCTGGACTTTATTATGCATATACAGTTGTATCTATGTTGTATACTTTAGTCAGATATTCTGTTCTTTTAAAACTTCTCATCCTTTCAAATGTTCCCACTTTATTAATCAAACTATTGATTATTTTTAAACTTTCCCTTAATGAACCTGGTTCAAATGTAAATAGCTTATTTGCAGAATTATTAACATTATTATTTATGCAGAATAACAATATTATGGTGGCACGGTAGCATAGTGGTTAGCACAATGCTTTACAGCACAGGCGACCTGGGTTCAATTCCCGTCACAGCCTATAACGAGTTTATACGGACTCCGCACGACCGCATCAGTTTCCTCCTGGTGCTCCAATTTCCTCCCACAGTACAAAGATGTAGCGGTAGGTAGGTCAATTACTCATTGTAAATTGTCCCATGATTAGGCTAGGTCTAAATCGGGGATAGCTGGGCAGTATAGCTTGAAGGGCAGAAAGGGCCTACTCTGTGCTCTATCTTAACAAATAAATAAAAGAATGCAGTTGTGCGTGGTATAAGAACTTAAAATTAGCTTTAGGTGTCCAAAGAGGTGCCTGAAAAGTTGCTGCAAGAGTGCTGAGAAATCGATCCGTGCCAGAGGTACATGTGACAGCTGAGGTCCTTCTGAATTGAATTTAACATTACAAAATCATAGTAAGTTTGTTTTCTGTTTCCCATCTGCCTGGTTAGCAGATACCAGTAGGGGAAATGAAAAGGTGGTGGTTACACCTAAAGCTCTGGCAGGAATACCTCAGCAGTCACAATCTCAGAACTGAAGGATAGGAATGGCTATAGTCATGGAATGGTTGTAGCTGGCATTGAGCACTTCACCATTCATGGGTGAGGTTGAAGTTTCAAGCTTGGGTGAGGTCGATGATTGTGGCAGTGGCTGGAGAGACACCAGTAATGAGAAAGGAGAGACAAAAGACTTGGTTTAATGTTCTGAAGATAGCTCCCACTCTTCTCCTGACCCATAGGAAATCCTATAAAATGCATCCTTTTCTGGAGCCAATAGATCCTGATTCCTTTTCCGAACCCTTGGAAGCTCAAACAGCCACTAATTAACACAGGTTTCCGATATCACTATGGAAAATTGATTTAAATATAGGAAGGAGACTGGACTTGGTGCAGATCATGTCGCTGCCGGCTTCAGAGAGGCATTGGAGTGAATGTGCGAAGGGGGTGTGCAGCCTAACAGTGAATGAACGTAATACCATTATGTTTTTCAGCCAGTTTATTTTTAATGATGACATCTAAATTTATGCTGTGTTTTAACAGGACAATTTTAAAGGAGAAGTTAAATTCATTAACTGCAAATTTACATACCCATCTCGGCCAGACTTCCAAGTCCTAAATGGCCTCTCGGTTTCAGTGAAACCTGGCCAGACACTTGCCTTTGTTGGCAGTAGTGGATGTGGAAAAAGTACAAGTGTGCAATTGCTTGAACGATTTTACGATCCTAACGACGGACAACTGGTGAGAGAATATACCGTTTGGAAAATGTAATATCTGCTTGTAAGTACTCCAACAATGTTCCTTACACCAATCTTCTTTTATTCTCTTTCATTAATTCCAGCTGATTGACGGTCGCAACTCAGGGACCATAAACACTAACTTCTTAAGATCCAAGATTGGAATCGTGTCCCAGGAACCTGTACTTTTTAACTGCAGTATCGCGGACAATATTAAATATGGTGACAACAGCCGTCAAGTTAGTATGGATGAAGTCATTGCAGCGGCAAGGAAGGCCCAGCTCCATGACTTTGTGATGTCATTACCAGATGTACGGTTTGTTACATTATTGAACTGGAATTGGGAATTTTTTTTTTACAAGATGTGAGCATTGCTCTTGGGAAATTGTGTAATATGAAACCAGTGGAATTGTGTCATAGCTGCTTGCTTTCCTATTGATTCAAAGTACACTTATTATCAAAGTATATATGCAGCAGACAACCCTGAGATTCGTCTTCCCCACAGACAACCATGAAATAAAGGAAACCAGGACTCTGTTCAAAGAAAAACATTAACCCCTCCCCCTTCCCAATGCACAAAAAAATTGCACAAATGGCAAAAAAAGAGTGAAAAATACAGATTATAAAGCATCAACCACAAAGCCATTGAAAGTGACCTCAATGAGAAGACTGTTGATTCAAACCTTCTTATGAGCAGGTGGGGCCTTGCTTATAATCCCATCGGTGTATCTGACCCTGCAGTATTCCTAGTAATAAATTCAAATAGTAGTCTAGAGCAGGGGTTCCCAGCCTCAGGTCCATGGACCCCTCAGATCATGGTAAGGGTCCATGGCAAAAAAAATGTTTGGGAACCCTTGGTCTAGAGTTTTGCGCATCATCTCTTTCAAAGGCAAGAGTGCTATTATCTAAGGAGAGACTATTACCTAAGCCATATCTGACTTGCATTAGAAAGCATGTAGTTGACCGATGTCTTCCTGAAATAACAAAGGGGAGCAATCTGGAAAGAGTTCTAAGTGTGCGTCTGTGGGTATTCAGATGGAATGGTGGATGGGTGGAATTGACCTAATTACTAACTTCCTTTGGAAAAAAAACTTGCATTATGGGGCCATGTGTGAAAATACTTTAAAAAATTCACATCAGGTATAAATACTAGAACATTCAAGGTGTTCCCTCGTTTAAAGAGACTGCTGGGTATACACAGTTGTTTTCCTTCCATTCAGAAATATGACACATCAGTGGGTGCCCAAGGTTCTCAATTATCCCGTGGACAGAAACAGCGTATTGCTATAGCCCGTGCCATTGTCCGGAATCCGAAAATTCTTCTCCTCGATGAAGCAACATCTGCACTGGATACGGAGAGCGAAAAGGTACCAACAATGAAAATTGTGTTTTGTTTAGTTAACATATTGAAGATAGCAGGAATATATGGCAAAGCAATAGTTTATAAAAGACATATTGGCTCATTATTTTTTCATTAAAAACTTTCACCAAAATTATGTCGTCTCAGATATGTTGCCATCTTCTCCATACCCTCAGTTATCTCTTAACTCTGAGGTTTCCAACCTGGTCCCTACCCTTGGCTAAAGGTAGGGGTCCATAGCATAAAAAAGGTTAGGAAACCCTGTCTTAACTATATTTTGTTTTCAGTAATTTCATTTTCTACTATTTGGGTAATTTTTCCCCTATAATCCATATTGTAATTAAGCTTGAAGAGAATAGATTTTGTAAGGTCATCAAATAAAGGAGATGGAATTATAGACATTCCTACTGTAAGTTTATAGGATTCCACTGTGATTTGGAGCAAGAACGTAGCAGGGCAATAACTACTAGTCTAACTTAATAAATAATTACCATTTGACCAAGCATTTGCTGTTCAACTGACATTCCACAGTTGTTTTGGTCTCTTCTTTTGCCATTAAAATTAAAATATCCTAACAATTAATAAAAAATATATATTTTATATATACAAATCACAACAAATATCCATTGATATTTAACACAGGACACAGAGCATCAAAAAATTCAGCACAGTACAGGCCCTACAGTCCACAATGTTGGATTTTAGCAAGGCATTTGATAAGGTACCCCATGCAAGGCTTATTGAGAAAGTAAGGAGACATGGAATCCAAGGGGACATTGCTTTGTGGATCCAGAACTAGCTTGCCCACAAAAGGCAAAGAGTGGTTGTAGATAGGTTATATTCTGCGTGGAGGCCAGTGACCGGTGGTGTGCCTCAGGGATCTGTTCTGGGACCCCTACTGTTTGTGATTTTTATAAATGACTTGGATGAGGAAGTGGAGAGAAGGAGAAGAGAAGAAAGCCCTTAAATCCGAGTGGACTCATCAGATGCGGTCATGATGGTGTTTTCTTAGCAGGCTTTTTTATTTTTATGAGGCTGAGTTGCAAGCTCGACGCTCAACCCAGCACAGACAGAAAGCATGCAAGGGAGCCGGCTGGATTCGAACTCGGGAGCCTTCGCTCCAAAGTCCGGCGCTGATGCCACTACGCCACCAGCCGGCGAAGTGGAGGGATGGGTTAGTGAATTTGCTGATGACACAAAGTTTGGGTGTATTGTGGATAGTGTGGAGGGCTGTCAGAGGTTACAAAGGTACATTGATAGGATGCAAAACTGGGCTGAGCAGTGGCAGATGGAGTTCAACCCAGATGAGTGTGAGATGGTTCATTTTGGTAGGTCAAATACAATGGCAGAATATAGTATTAATGGCAAGACTCTTGGCAGTGTGGTGGATCAGAGGGGCATTGTGGTCCGAGTCCATAGGACACTCAAAGCTGCTAAGTAGGTTGACTCTGTGGTTAAGAAGGCATACAGTGCATTGGCCTTCATCAATCGTGGGATTGAGTTTAAGAGCCGAGAGGTAATATTGCAGCTATATAGGACCCTGGCCAGACCCCACTTGGAGTACTGTGCTGAATTCTGGTCGCCTCACTACAGGAAGGATGTGGAAACCAGAGAAAGGGTGCAGAGGAGATTTACAAGGATGTTGCCTGGATTGGGGAGCATGCCTTATGAGAATAGGTTGAGTGAACTCGGCCTTTCTCCTTGGAGCAACGGAGGATGAGAGGTGACTTGATAGAGGTGTACAAGATAATGAAAGGCATTGATCATGTGGATAGTCAGAGGCTTTTTCCCAGGAGTGAAATGGCTGCCACAAGAGGGCATAGTTTTAAGGTGCTTGGAAATAGGTACAGAGGAGACGTCAGGGGTAAGTTTTTTATGCAGAGTGTGGTGAGTGCATGGAATGGGCTGCAGGCAGCGGTGGAGGAGGCGGAAACAATAGGGTCTTTTAAGAGACTCCTGGATGGCTACATGGAGCTTAGAAAAACGGAGGGCTATGGGCAAGCCTAGGTAGTTCTAAGGTAGGGACATGTTCAGCACAGCTTTGTGGGCTGAAGGGCCTGTATTGTGCTGTATGTTTTTTTTATGTTTCTATGTTTCTATATTGTGCTGAGCTGTGCAAAAGTCTTAGACACATACAGTATATACAGTGCCTATAAAAAATATTCACCCCCTTGAAAATTTTTATGCTTTATTATTTACAACATTGAATCACAGTGGATTTAATTTGGCATTTTTTGACACTAATTGACAGAAAAAGATTCTTGTGTCAAAGTGAAAATGGATCTCTACAAACTGATTTAAATTAGTTACAAATATAAAACACAAAATAATTGATTGCTAAGTATTCACCCCCTTCAAGTTAGTATTTAGTAGATGAACCTTTGGCAGCAGTTATAGCCTTGAGTCTGTGGATAGGTGTCTAACAGTTTTGCACATCTGGGCACTGCAATTTTTCCCCATTCTTCTTTACAAAACTGCTCAAGCTCTGTCAGATTGTATGGGGATTATGGGTAAACAGCCCTTTTCAAGTCCAGCCATAAATTCACAATTGGATTGATGTTTGGACTCTGACTTGGCCACTCCAGGACATTAACTTTGTTTTTTTTAAAATCATGCCTGTGTAGTTTTGCCTTTATGCTTGGGGTCACTGTCTTACTGAGAAACAAATCTTCTCCCAAGTCGCAGTTCTCTTGCAGACTGGATCAGGTTTTCCTCCAGGATTTCCTTGTAGTTTGCTGCATTCATTTTATCTTCTACCTTCACAAGCTTTCTAGGCCTGCTGCAGTGAAGCATCCCCACAGCATGATGCAGCCACCAACATGTTTCACAATAGGGATGGTGTGTTTTTGATGATGTGCAGTGTGTGGCTTATGCCAAACATAGTGTTTAGTCTGATGGCCAAAAAGCTCAGTTTTGGTTTCATCAGATCATAGAACCTCCTTCCAGCTAACTTCGGAGTCTCCCACAAGCCTTCTGGCAAACTTTAGCTGAGATTTCATGTGAGTTTTTTCAACAGTGATTTCTCTTTGCTACTCTCCCAAAAAGCTGTGACTGGTGAAGCACCCGGGCAACAGTTGTATGCGCAGTCTCTCCCATCTCAGCCACTGAAGCTTGTAACTCCTTTAGAGTTATCATAGGTCTCTTGGTGGCCTCCCTCACTAGTCCCCTTCTTGCGCGATCACTCAGTTTTTGAGGATGGCCTGCTCTTGCTGCTTTACAGCTGTGCCATATTCTTTCCATTTCCTGATGACTGACTTAACCGTGCTCCAAGGGGTATTCAGTGACTCGGAAATTTTCTTGTATCCATCTCCTGACTTTTTCTTTTCAGTAACCTTTTTGTGGAGTTGCTTAGAGTGTTCTTTTGTCTTCATGGTGTAGTTTTTGCCAGGATACTGACTCATCAGCAGTTGAATCTTCCAGAGACAAGTGTATTTTTACTACGATCAATTGAAACACCTTTACTGCACACAGGTTTCCAAAACCAGATCTCCATGTAACTAATTATGTGACTTGTAAACCAATTGGCTGCACCAGTGATGATTTGGTGTGTCATATTAAAGGTGGTGAATACTTATGCAATCAATTATTTTGTGTTTATGTTTGTAATTAATTTAGATCACTTTGTAGAGATCTGCTTTCACTTTGACACAAATGAGTCTTTTTCGGTTGGTTAGTGTCAAAAAAGCAAAGTTAAATCCACTGTGATCCAATGATGTAAAAGAAAAAGGCATGAAAACTTCCAAGGGGGGCTGAATAATATTTATAAGCACTGTATGTATATATAGCTAGGGTGCCTAAGATTTTTGCACAGTACTGTAGGTAATTTTATGCATTATGCTGTACTTCTGTTGCAAAAAAAAAAAAAAAAAAATTTCATGGCATGTAAGTGATGAGAAACCCAATTCTGATATGGGTCTCTGTTATGGACAGCGAGTGGGAGAGGGGAATCATGGTTGGGAAAAGAGGAAGGGAGAGGAGAGGGAGCAGGTAGCACCAGACAGACATTCTGTAATGATCAATAAACCAATTGTTTGGAATCAAATCACGTTGCCTGGTTTCTCAGGGATGTGTATGTCTTCATCTGCGCCGCCCCCGCCCCAGCACTCCTTCACTTCCTCCTCTCCCATGGCGCTCTGCCTTCACCATTCCCAACATCCTTTGCTCTCCCCAGATTTACAAGCTCACTCTCCACTCCGTGTTGACAAATACAACACTGTATTAGGCACCCTAGCTATACATGTATGTACGTGCACAGTACAGTACATAAACATACTCCAAGACCAATCTAAGCCTTCCCTCCTACACAGCCTATAACTGTTCATTTTTCCTACATCCATGTGCTTTTCTAAGAGTCTTATTTTATCATCCTCTTCCACCAACCCTGGCGGTGTGTTCCAGACACCCGCCATTCTTTGTGAAAAAGAAACAACCTCAATCTCCCCTCAACTTTCCTCTACTTACTTTAAATAGATGTCCTCTGGTATTGGTCATTGCTACCCTGAGAAAAAGATTATGTCTGTCCCTTCTATCTATGACTGTCATAATCTTATATGAATTTATCAATTTGCATCTTATCCTCTAACACTCTGAACAGAAAATCACTAGCTTACTTAACTTTTCCTCATAAGATATATTTGCTGATCCAGGCAGTAACCTGGTAAATCTCCTCTGTACTTTCTCTAAAGCTTTCATATCCTCCCTTTAATGAGATGACCAGAACTGAACACAATACTCCAAATGTAGTCTAACCAGAGTTTAACAAAGCTGCGACATAACCTCATACTCTTGAATTCAATCCCAAACTAGTGAATGCCAACGCACCGTATGCCTTATTAACCGCCCTATGAACTTATACAGCATCTTTGAGGAATCCATGGACTTGGACTCCAAGATCTCTCCGTTCTTCCACACTGCTAAAATCCTGCCATTTACCATCTTCAAGTTCAATTTCCCAAAGTGTATAACTTCACAAGTCCTGATAGGGGGGCTCAGCCCGAAACGTCAACTATACTCTTTTCCAAGATGCTACCTGGCCTGCTGAGTTCCTCCAGCATTTTGTTTGTATTGCTTGGATTTCCAATATCTGCAGATTTCCTCTTGTTTGTGATTGCAATTTCACACTTTTTCTGGATTGAACCCTATCCATCACTTCTCTTTGCAACTCTACATCCCACCTTTATCCTGCTGTAACTTACGGCATCCTTCTACACTGCCTGCAACACCACCAATTTATTAATTCTGCAAACTTGCCCTTCCATTTCCTCATCCAATTCATTTATAAAAAGCACAAGGAGACAGGGGCCCCTATCCCTAAGAATCTTCTCCAATAGTTTACTCACATAACTTAAAGCATCCTTTTCCACTTTCTCTCACTTATTTGGTTTCTTTTTATATATACTTTCTTAACTCCACTCCAAGGGGACCACAACCTTGTTATGGTTTGGAGGCTTGCGTGCCTAAACATCCTGGAGAGCTATGTTGGCTGGAGTCGAGGCCTTGTGCTTTGGCTCTTGGTAGGGTCATCCATGCTAAACAGGTCAGAGGGTAGAGGCCAGATTGAGAGAAGTCCACAGTCCTCCAGGTTCAGGGGTTCAGCTCAGGGCTAACAACCCTGACTGGTCAAAAAACAGTTGCTACAGAAACAGCAATGAAGAATCCTTTTACACAGACAGAGATGGAGGACCTTCACTGTTGCTCCAAACGCCTGCAGCATAATGGGAAATTAGTAAATAAACTCTTAACTTCATTCATATATTGAGGTCTATACAACTCTTTCTGGCTATGATTCCTAGGGACATTTACTACCATTGACATTAAAAGATCAACATTTGCCTACACAACCTGCAGGCAACCGAAGACCCAACAGCACCATTTTCTATTTCATTATTTCCAGCTGTTCATAACACAAGGACCATGAGCACTACTTTCTTAGGATTTAAAATTGAATATTGTCTCAGGAACCTGTGCCTTTTGACAGAGTACCACCAGTTGCCACAACCAGCAATTATCAGCATTTCTAATGTGTTGCAAGATACATTCCAGGGTCGTTCATTGAAATTTTAATATATTCTCTTTTAGACTGTCCAGGCTGCTTTAGATGAAGCAAGAAAAGGACGAACTTGTATTGTGATTGCGCATCGTCTGTCAACCATTCAGAACTCAGATAACATTGCAGTCATGTCTCGAGGAATACTCATTGAACAGGGAACTCATGATGAACTAATGGCTGCTCAAGGGGCTTATTATAAACTTGTCACAACTGGTGCTCCTATCAGTTAAATAGCTTCAAGTCATATTCACTCTATTTGTTAAACAATGTGCCCTTTCAAACATTGATTTCTATTCCAGTTTTCTTCTCCATACGGCCCATTGTTTTAAATATAGCAACATATAAAAATATATACTGTACATAGATTTTTATGCCTGCTTGTCCAAGTAAAATTTCTTCACACATAGTGTTAGATCTTGAAAACTGGTAGAACAATATTTAGCTCTGCTCCTGCGAGCTAGTAAAATACATTATTATTTCTCTATAATGTCAATGACTGTCAAAGCTATCTAACTTGCATTAAATGCAAGACAGTTGATAATCTTGTTCAGAAAGTTTCAATTATATAGAAAAAATACAAATATACCTGAAATAATGACATGTTTTAATCAGAGTTAAAGTGCTTGATCGGAATCTAAAATAAAATCAGTGTATGGTTGTATGGATGTAGTGTTATTAATATTATACTAACTTGGTTTTATGCCTAACATATTTTTTTGAGCGGGAGATAGAGAGGGAGAGCGAGCATCCTGACTGGTCTCTCTTCGTGCTAAGAGTGGTCCCCAACCACGAGGAAACAATATGATTTGGCGGTATGAAACGATATGAGTCAGCTGCACCTTTCCTCATTCCCTATCACACACCGTTGAATTTTAATGCACACGAGGTCATCAGTAACCCAAGGCATGCAAAGGAATGGGTCCGTAACCCATTTATGAATGTCCCCGGTGAATCATCCATGTCAGCGCAGGAAAAAGATCAACTCCTCGTGCTTGCAAATGATGGTGGGCTGAAAAGTATGTTTGACATAACATCTCTGCCAGCATTCTGGATCAAAGACAAGGCTGAATATCCTGAGATAGCCACAGAAGCACTGAAAACGTTGCTTCCATTTCCAACATATCTCTGTGAAGCAGAGTTTTCTGCAATGAATGCAACGAAAACTAAATTGCGGAATAGACTGGACATAAGGAACCCCCTTCGAGTATCGCTGTCTCCCATCACCCCTCGATCGGACCGTCTTGTTGCAGGAAAACAAGCCCAGGGCTCCCACTGATTCAGCGATATTAGTGTGTTGCAATGATTTTATATGTTCATACAGGGAAAACATGCGCTGTGTGTTTAATATGTGCTGTGTTACTTAAAATGTTATGATGCTATTGACTTATCACCTATATTCCGGTCGTGATTAACACCCCTGCCCCCGGTCGGCCGGTCCGCAAGAATATTGTCAATATTAAACCGGTCTGTGGTGCAAAAACGATTGCGGACCCCTGCTAAGTAGACCTATCAGTTTTCTCTGTGGGCGGGCTTTACAGTCGACCTCAAAAATAATGACAGTGTTGCTCGCTGCACTGTTTGCAACAGTGACTTTTCTATTGCCCACGGTGGGTTAAAATGTAAAAGACATGTTGAGGTGAGTTTAACAGGTGTCATTCGTTCATTAACATAGCTAACGTTATTTAAACTAGCTGGCTAGCTGCTAAGGAGCTACTCTATTGATGTCCTACGTGATGAGTCCAAACTCCCTGTAGACTTGCTTAAAGTTGTAATAGAATAAAATGATAATATAAGTACATATTTTAATGTCACATTTTTTGCATATACCCAACTTGGTTTACAGATTAGACAAAATCACTAAACAAAGTATTACATACACCCTTGGAGGTCGACCATGGTGGGGGGGGGGTATGGGATTGTGGGGGTCGGGGGTGCTACCTCCCTGAAATGAGTTTTTGCAGGGTGGGATGTCTGATTGTCACACGTTTGCAGCCACCCAGGGAGGAGGCATCGGACTTGGTACGCTCAGTGTTGGAGGCGGTGTGGCGTGGCGTGGCGTGGCATACATGTTGGAGTCAGTGCCTCTGGTGTTTGTTCAGTAGAAGACCAGATGTACCAGATCACAGACTCAGGGACTTGGATTATATTTTCTGTGACTCTATTTTACTGCTGACTTATACGTGCTACGTGTGCCTTGTGCTTTGTTTTGCATCTTGGCCCCGGAGTAAAGATAATTTGTTTGGCTATATTCATGTATGGTTGAAAGGCAATTAAACTTGAACTGAATTGGCAGCTTACATGCTTAGTGGGAGGACCACATCTACAAGCCTGGGCTAATAGAGTGCGTGTCAATTTGGCACATGCTGGTACTGTACTTCGAGTCCCCAGTATCTCAGGCAACCACCAACTCTGGAGATACACTAATATGACCCAAAGCTAAGAAACAATTCAAGTAGTTAGAAGCAATAGCATATTTTCTTCGATGTGACTCCACATTGTATGCAAACCTGGAGTGCTGGGGCTTGCAATCTTATGAAGGGTAGTTAGCAACGTCCATCTATGGCTAACAATGATGAAGTTTTATGTGGTTGAGTCATATTTAAGATTCAACTGGGATATTAAGCTTTCTTGCCACAGTTCTGGAAGGCGTAATAACTTTTATTAAAAACTAGGAATGTTTATCTTGCTGTAATGTACTAACATACAAGATCTCCATATTCTCTTAGCATTATTTTTTCACACTTGTTCCACTGGATACGATGTTGCAATATTTTGGAGTCAGTTCCACAGAAAACAGTATATTCAGAGATACACTCCACAGCAAAGCAGAGCTGGGATGCAACATTCATGGTCGACCATGAAGGGCCTCAGTGGTTGGGGTTGGCCATGGATGTTGCATCCCAGCTGTCTACATGATACGCAAACCAGGGTAGTACAATACACAGAGCAAACTGTTGCCCATACAGCAGGCTGCTCTTCTCCACGGAGCTGATGAACCCAAAGGAACGGCGTCACAGGAGTTACCAGTCAGCATTGAGCTCAATATGTGGTTGCCTTAGGGAGTCCAGCTCTGCATTTACCCCCAAAAACTTTCCCCGTGAGTGTATGTAGCTGCAAGGCAGTGGAGGTTTGAGATCAGAGATTTCCTTCTCCTACATGAACTGCGGCCACAGCCAACGAGTCCCATCTTCCCAAAGTGACTGGTTTTAAGGTGCCAGTAACTTGCCTTTATTCCTTCTCCTGTCAGTAGAAATGATTCTGCTGGGTTTAGTAACTAAGCCACATGTGAAGGCCAGGAGCTGGACTTGGTTGTCAGAGGCTTCTTTGAGAAGCATGCCACTGAAAGCATTTAATAGGTAGTGGGAGCTTATCCCCACTACCTCCTCCGGCTATAACAATCTTAAGGAACCACAACAATGTATAATTATATAATAATGTATAATTTATTTCTTTCATCATTATTCCTTTGATGGCTAATTTGTTATCAGTGGTAGTCCACGAATAAAGCAATCACTTTCATTAGTTAGAGGTATTATGCTAAAAGGTGTCAACAACATTCGCAGTAGTAATCATTTAATAATATGGATATTCCAAAGTAATTTGCCCATGTCATTGTAACTGTCATCTTTTTAACCAAAAGGAAATAAAAACATAGATCGAATGTGCATATAATATGCAAATAATCCTTCAGAAATTCCACTGAAAGGTTTATCAGATGTCTCAGGAAGTTTCTTAAAATTTCTGCTAGATTGATCAAAAATGTAAATGCACTCGAATCGTTCATTCATTATGTGCCATGTCGTATGGTCACATGGTCTGTTCTTTGCCTGATTGTTCTTGGCACATTTTCTACAGAAGTGGTTTGCCAGTGCTGCCTTTTTGCAGTTTGCCAGGTGACTCCAGCCATTATCAATACTCTTCAGAGATTGTCTGCCTGGCATCAGTGGTCGCATAACCAGGACTTGTGATATGCACCAGCGGCTCATACGACCATCCACCACCTGCTCCCATGACTTCACATGACCCTGAACCGGCGGGGGGGGGGGAGGTGCTAAGCAGGTGCTACACCTTGCCCAAGGGTGACCTGCAGGCTAGTGGAGGGAAGGATCACCTTACACTTTCTATGGTAGAGATATATATCCACCCCACACTGTAATAAACACATATTACTATCATCATAACGACCAGAAATTCTGCAGATGCTGGAAATTCAAAGCGTCACACACAAAATGCTGGAGGAACTCAGCAGGTCAGGCAGCATCTATGGAAATGCATAAACATTCAATGTTTTACCTGAGATGATGCCTGACCTGCTGAGTTCCTCCAACATTTTTGTGCATTATTATAATCTTCCATTACTCAAAAAGCTCGTGGGGCCAATCACAATTTGAGAAATCAATATAAGCACTTAAATGAGAAATATTTGGCGGGAGGAGAAGATGGCAGTGCGCACAGCTCTCCGGTGAAATTATATTATATCTGTTAAATTGGGGCCGTGGACAATTCTGATTTGATAGAGACAGACGTGAAAGCACAGAGGAACATATGGAGAAATTTCTGAAATGCCAGTTCGCTGCCGCTGTTACTGCGCGATCGAGAATCTCCGGAGGGAAGGCCCCAAAATCCCCGGCTTTGCCTGCTGCTGCCGACCGAGGTTGAGGTCGAAGCGTTTGGATAGAGATGGTGCTCGGTGTCGGAGGGCTGATCAGAGATCGAAATTTTAGAACGACTCAGAGTCGGACTGTGGTCGGGCATGGCAGGGAGAGTTTTCTTCCTTCTCCTGTCTGCGTAAGATGTGGGACTTCCGAGAGACTTTGAACGTTTTTTGCATGGCCTGTTCGTCATCAAGTTATGGTATTGTTGCACTGTTGTAACTATATGTTATAATTATGTGGTTTTTGTTAGTTTTTCCGTCTTGGTCTGTTCTGTGTTTCTGTGATATCACAACGGAGGAATATTGTATCATTTCTTAATGCATGCATTACTAAATGACAATAAAAGAGGACTGCGTGTCCTCATAATCTAGAAAAAAATTCCAATTTTATCAAGTGAGTTTAAGCATAATTTTATCTTACTACTACCAGTTTAGATTTGTGCATAATGTTAATTTTAAAACCGTCCATATAAATTATGTAATGTGACGACAAACCAAGTCATCAGAAGATTGATGCTAATGAGAGAGAGATAGGGGAGACAATGGAGAAACATTCAAAATGCTAATAAGAGAGAAGAGAGAGATTAACGAGGAAGAAACATAATTCAGATATTGACAGACCGTTTGCTTTGAACCTGAACTGTTTGAAGTTTGATGGACAGGCGATACCCCAGCAGGGGATTAAAAAGAACAGGTTCGCTAAGGCACGACACACACCAAGAGATCACGAGATAATGAGACCCTGGAAGAGCGGTGTGCCCCCACAAGTTGGTGGGTGTTTGGAGGTCCGGTTCGCGGGAACCGACCATAGATGCACAGGGTGCAAAGGTACGATTGGTGGGAACCTGGTGTGTGTGTGTGTCCACCCTTGCCGCAGAAGAACAGTCGCATCCGGAACGGAGGGGTCACAGTCAGTGACCACAGCGGGATAGAAGACATAAAAGGGTCCGCCTGAAAGCCAACTGCGAAGAACATCAAAGGTGTGCTTGAATCAAATTTGCATTCCCCCCTCTCTCTCTCGCGCGCTCTCTCCAATGGCACAACAGCGATTACTGCGAACTGCACTAAGCTGAACTGAACTCTGCATCACTTAAGACTGATTATTTTACCCCTAGACTGCGATAGAGCTTGGTTACCCTAGTTCTGTGTACATGTGTGTTTTATCATTGCTAACCTGTTGCATTTATATCCTTACGATTAGAGTACTGTGTTACTTATTTCTTTAATAAAACTTTATTAGTTTCTAGTAATCCAGACTCCAACTAGTGGTCCGTCTGCTGGTTTGGTAACCCATTTACGGGGTACGTAACAGTAATAATACCCTAATTTTAACTTTATGTTTTGTAATCTAAACAAAATCACTCGAAAAACAATGAAGCTAGTGGATACAGAAGTGTTTTATTCAACACAATAAGACACTCTTGGAGGAAGAGGCCTGTTTGACCCAATATTACATGTTATTTTATTCGCTAAAGATCAGTAGGGCAATTCTATAGTTACAATACTTCCTTTGAACTACATATATTTTTCATACACGTCCGTCTTTGCATCCTCACGCCAGACACCCAAAATGAATGTTAACCAGCATTGTCTGGTTTCCAATCAACTAATGTTCACAACTCCATGAAAACTATTGCCCAAGGCTGCATTTTAAATTTAATCTACAATCCACATTCATATCTAAAGAACGGCTGCTGCTGAACTTAGTATTTGTTATATACCCCACCTCCAGAATCCAGAATACAGTGTACAAAGGCTGTAATAAATCTAGTCAAGAAGAAAAGAAAAGCTTACAAAAGTTTCAGAGAGCTAGGTAATGTTAGAGATCTAGAAGATTATAAGACTAATAGTATGGAGTTTAAGAAGGAAATTAGGAGAGCCAAAAGGGGCCATGAGAATGCCTTGGCAGGCAGGATTAAGGAAAACCCCAAGGCATTCTACAAGTATGTGAAGAGCAAGAGGATAGGACATGAAAGAATAGGACCTATCAAGTGTGCCAGTGGGAAAGTATGTATGGAACCAGAGAAAATAGCAGAGGTACTTAATGAATACTTTACTTCAGTATACTTTATACTTTATACTTTATTGTCGCCAAACAATTGATACTAGAACGTACAATCATCACAGCGATATTTGATTTTGCGTTTCCCACTCCCTGAATTGCAAATATTAAATATTAAAAATAGTAAAAATTAGTAAATATTAAATATTTAAATTATAAATCATAAATAGAAAATAGAAAAATAGAAAGTGAGGTAGTGCAAAAAAACTGAGAGGCAGGTCCGGATATTTGGAGGGTATGGCCCAGATCCGGGTCAGGATCCGTTCAGCAGTCTTATCACAGTTGGAAAGAAGCTGTTCCCAAATCTGGCCGTATGAGTCTTCAAGCTCCTGAGCCTTCTCCCGGAGGGAAGAGGGACGAAAAGTGTGTTGGCTGGGTGGGTCGTGTCCTTGATTATCCTGGCAGCACTGCTCCGACAGTATGCGGTGTAAAGTGAGTCCAAGGACAGAAGATTGGTTTGTGTTATGTGCTGCGCCGTGTTCACGATCTTCTGCAGCTTCTTTCGGTCTTGGACAGGACAACTTCCATACCAGGTTGTGATGCACCCTAGAAGAATGCTTTCTACGGTGCATCTATAAAAATTAGTGAGGGTTTTAGGGGACAGGCCAAACTTCTTTAGTTTTCTCAGGAAGTAAAGGCGCTGGTGGGCCTTCTTGGCAGTGAACTCTGCTTGGTTGGACCAAGTCAGGTCATTTGTGATATTGACCCCGAGGAACTTAAAGCTTTTGACCTGTTCCACTTGCGCACCACTGACATAAATTGGGTCATGCGGTCCGCTACTCCTTCTGAAGTCAACAACCAATTCCTTCGTCTTGCTGACGTTGAGGGATAGGTTATTGTATTCACGATGGAAAAGGATCTTGGTGATGTAGAGAAAGCAGGATCTCCCAGTGGCCACACCCACGTCCCATTCCCATTCTGATATGTCTACAACAAACAACAGGAATTCTGCAGATGCTGGAAATTCAAGCAACACACATCAAAGTTGCTGGTGAACGCAGCAGGCCAGGCAGCATCTGTAGGAAGAGGTGCAGTCGACGTTTCAAGCCGAGACCCTTTGTCAGGACTAACTGAAGGAAGAGTGAGTAAGGGATTTGAAAGTTGGAGGGGGAGGGGGAGATCCAAAATGATAGGAGAAGACAGGAGGGGGAGGGAGAGAGCCAAGAGCTGGACAGTTGATAGGCAAAAGGGGATACGAGAGGATCATGGGACAGGAGGTCTGGGAAGAAAGACAAGGAGGGGGGAGGGGACCCAGAGGATGGGCAAGAGGTATATTCAGAGGGACAGAGGGAGAAAAAGGAGAGTGAGAGAAAGAATGTGTGCATAAAAATAAGTAACAGATGGGGTACGAGGGGGAGGTGGGGCCTTAGCGGAAGTTAGAGAAGTCGATGTTCATGCCATCAGGTTGGAGGCTACCCAGACGGAATATAAGGTGTTTTTCCTCCAACCTGAGTGTGGCTTCATCTTTACAGTAGAGGAGGCCATGGATAGACATGTCAGAATGGGAATGGGATGTGGAATTAAAATGTGTGGCCACTGGGAGATCCTGCTTTCTCTGGCAGACAGAGCATAGATGTTCAGCAAAGCGGTCTCCCAGTCTGCGTCGGGTCTCGCCAATATATAAAAGGCCACATCAGGAGCACCGGACGCAGTATATCACCCCAGCCGACTCACAGGTGAAGTGATGCCTCACCTGGAAGGACTGTTTGGGGCCCTGAATGGTGGTAAGGGAGGAAGTGTAAGGGCATGTGTAGCACTTGATTCGCTTACACGGATAAGTGCCAGGAGGGAGATCAGTGGGGAGGGATGGGGGAGACGAATGGACAAGGGAGTTGCGTAGGGAGCGATCCCTGCGGAATGCGGGAGGGGGGGAAGGGAAAGATGTGCTTAGTGGTGGGATCCCGTTGGAGGTGGCGGAAGTTACGGAGAATAATATGTTGGACCCGGAGGCTGGTGGGGTGGTAGGTGAGGACCAGGGGAACCCTATTCCTAGTGGGGTGGCAGGAGGATGGAGTGAGAGCAGATGTACGTTAAATGGGGGAGATGTGTTTAAGAGCAGAGTTGATAGTGGAGGAAGGGAAGCCCTTTTCTTTCAAAAAGGAAGACATCTCCCTCGTCCTAGAATGAAAAGCCTCATCCTGAGAGCAGATGCGGCGGAGACCGAGGAATTGCAAGAAGGGGATGGCGTTTTTGCAAGAGACAGGGTGAGAAGAGGAATAGTCCAGATAGCTGTGAGAGTCAGTAGGCTTATAGTAGACATCAGTGGATAAGCTGTCTCCAGAGACAGAGACAGAAAGATCTAGAAAGGGGAGGGAGGTGTCGGAAATGGACCAGGTAAACTTGAGGGCAGGGTGAAAGTTGGAGGCAAAGTTAATGAAGTCAACGAGTTCTGCATGCGTGCAGGAAGCTGCGCCAATGCAGTCGTCGATGTAGCCAAGGAAAAGTGGGGGACAGATACCAGAATAGGCATGGAACATAGATTGTTCCACAAACCCAACGAAAAGGCAGGCATAGCTAGGACCCATACGGGTGCCCATAGCTACACCTTTAGTTTGGAGGAGGTAGGAGGAGCCAAAGGAGAAATTATTAAGAGTAAGGACTAATTCCGCTAGACGGAGCAGAGTGGTGGTAGAGGGGAACTGATTAGGTCTGGAATCCAAAAAGAAGCGTAGAGCTTATCGATGATTTTAAGTTCCCTGGCCCCCACCGCTTTATTTTCACCATGGATGTCCAGTCCTTATATACTTCCATCCCCCATCTGGAAGGTCTCAAAGCTCTACGCTTCTTTTTGGATTCCAGACCTAATCAGTTCCCCTCTACCACCACTCTGCTCCGTCTAGCAGAATTAGTCCTTACTCTTACTAATTTCTCCTTTGGCTCCTCCCACTTTCTCCAAACTAAAGGTGTAGCTATGGGCACCCGTATGGGTCCTAGCTATGTCTGCCCTTTTGTTCGCTTTGTGGAACAATTTATGTTCTGTGCCTATTCTGGTATCTGTCCCCCACTTTTCCTTGGCTACATCGACGACTGCATTGGCGCTGCTTCCTGCACGCATGCAGAACTCGTTGACTTTATTAACATTGCCTCCAACTTTCACCCTGCCCTCAAGTTTACCTGGTCCATTTCCGACACCTCCCTCCCCTTTCTAGATCTTTCTCTCTCTGTCTCTGGAGACAGCTTATCCACTGATGTCTACTATAAGCCTACTGACTCTCACAGCTATCTGGACTATTCCTCTTCTCACCGTCTCTTGCAAAAACACCATCCCCTTCTCAAAATTCCTCTGTCTCCGCCGCATCGGCTCTCAGGAGGCTTTTCATTCTCGGACGAGGGAGATGTCTTCCTTTTTTAAAGAAAGGGGCTTCCCTTCCTCCGCTATCAACTCTGCTCTTAAACGCATCTCCCCCATTTAACGTACATCTGCTCTCACTCCATCCTCCCGCCACCCCACTAGCAATAGGGTTCGCCTGGTCCTCACCTACCACCCCACCAGCCTCCGGGTCCAACATATTATTATCCGTAACGTCCGCCACCTCCAACGGGATCCCACCACTAAGCACATCTTTCCCTCCCCCCCCCTCTGCATTCCGCAGGGATCGCTCCCTCCACAACTCCCTTGTCAATTCGTCCCCCCCATCTCTCCCCACTATTCTCCCTTCTGGCACTTATCCGTGTAAGCGGAACAAGTGCTGCACATGCCCTTACACTTCCTCCCTTACCACCATTCAGGGCCCCAAACAGTCCTTCCAGGCGAGGCAACACTTCACCTGTGAGTCGACTGGGGTGATATACTGTGTCCGGTGCTCCCGATGTGGCCCTTTATATATTGGCGAGACCCGACGCAGACTGGGAGACCGCTTTGCTGAACATCTACACTCTGTCCGCCAGAGAAAGCAGGATCTCCCAGTGGCCACACGTTTTAATTCCACATCCCATTCCCATTCTGACATGTCTATCCACGGCCTCCTCTACTGTAAAGATGAAGCCACACTCAGGTTGGAGGAACAACACCTTATATTCCGTCTGGGTAGCCTCCAACCTGATGGCATGATCGACTTCTCTAACTTCCGCTAAGGCCCCACCTCCCCCTCGTACCCCATCTGTTACTTATTTTTATGCACACATTCTTTCTCTCACTCTCCTTTTTCTCCCTCTGTCCCTCTGAATATACCTCTTGCTCATCCTCTGGGTCCCCCCCCCCTTGTCTTTCTTCCCGGACCTCCTGTCCCATGATCCTCTCGTATCCCCTTTTGCCAATCACCTGTCCAGCTCTCGGCTCTATCCCTCCCCCTCCTGTCTTCTCCTATCATTTTGCATCTCCCCCTCCCCCTCCAACTTTCAAATCCCTTACTCACTCTTCCTTCAGTTAGTCCTGACGAAGGGTCTCAGCCTGAAACGTTGACTGCACCTCTTCCTACAGATGCTGCCTGGCCTGCTGAGTTCACCAGCAAATTTGATATCTGATATGTCTATCCACGGCCTCCTCTACTGTAAAGATGAAGCCACACTCAGGCTGGAGTAACAACACCTTATATTCCGTCTGGGTAGACTCCAACCTGATGGCATGAACATTGACTTCTCAAACTTCCACTAATGCCCCACCTCATCCGTTATTTATTTATATACACATATTCTTTTTGTCTCTCTCCTTTTTCTCCCTCTGTCCCACTCACTATACCCCTTGCCTATCCTCTGGGCTTCCCCCCCTCCCCCTTTCTTTCTCCCTAGGCCTCCTGTCCCATGATCCTCTCATATCCCTTTTGCCAATCAACTGTCCAGCTCTTGGCTCCATCCCTCCCCCTCCTGTCTTCTCCTATCATTTCGGATCTCCCCCTCCCCCTCCCACTTTCAAATCTCTTACTAGCTTTTCTTTCAGTTAGTATTGACAAAGGGTCTTGGCCCGAAACGTCGACTGTACCTCTTCCTAGAGATGCTGCCTGACCTGCTGTGTTCACCAACTTTTATGTGTGTTGCTTGGTGATTGTAATGATGACTTGCAGCAGACTGAAAAGCTTGAGCATGTAGATATTAAGAAAGAGGATATGGAAAGCATCAAGTTGGATAAGTCACTGGGACCGGATGAGATGTACCCCAGGCAACTGTGGGAGGTGAGGGAGGAGATTGCTGAGCCTCTAGCGATGATCTATATAAAGCATATTTTAGCTAGAGAGTAGTAAATCTTTACTTTACTTTATTGTCGCCAAACAATTGATACTAGAGTGTACAATCATCACAGCGATATTTGATTCTGTGCTTCGCGCTCCCTGGAATACAAATCGATAGTAAATAGTAAAAATTTAAATTATAAATCATAAATAGAAAATAGAAAAGGGAAAGCAAGGTAGAGCAAAAAAACCGAGAGGCAGGTCCGGATATTTTGAGGGTACGGCCCAGATCTGGGTCAGGGGAAATCTGTGGAATGCTCTGCCACAGATTGTGGTGGAGTTCGTAGGTATATTTAAGGCGACCGTTTCCTGATAAGTCAGGGCATCAAAGAATATGGCGAGGAGGCAGGTGTATGGAGTTGAGTGGCATCTAGGATCAGCCACGATGGAATGGCAGAGCAGACTCGATGGGCTGAATGGCCTAATTCTGCTTATATGTCTTATGGTCTTAAAAGTATACTGCTATGCAACAGTCGAATTTGTAAAGAAAACATTTTTATTCCTATATTTCATAAATCAAAGAACAAATGTAATGTGTCCTGAATCACTGATGCTCTTGCACCATCAACGAGCACAAATTCCAGACACTCGATATTCTGTGTACTTTGATAAACTGAGCAGGATGTGAGTTCTTCTGGATGGGGTTTGTGTTAAATGAAAAATCGTATTTTAAAAACTGCACTCAATAGGTCAGGCAGTATCCATGGAAAAGGAAACAAGAGTTAAAGCTCAAGGACTGAGCTCCTCGGTCAGAACTGGGAATGAGAGAAAGCAAGCGAGTTTTCAATAATATAGAAGGGTGGGACTGCTAGAATGTGTGGAACAGGGATGGTTCCCTGGTGAGTAGCTGACTAGTCTCCAGCCCTGATAAACAGTATAAAATGCTGCAAAATTCAGAAGGCAGGCAGGATCTATGGAGAAAGGTGTTGGATCTGGGTATGAATCGAGATCCGCATAATATGCAGAATCTCTTGGGCCTCCAGCCCAGAACTGCTCTCTGTACACGCCTTCCCCCACCACCCCACCCGAGTCACGGGGGGCTCTGCGATCTGGCAGCCTCGCCGCAGCTACAATGGCAATAATGTTACGAATAGTGAGTTAGGTGCTGCCCCCGTAAAACCGACAGTCACCCCAAACTGTGTACACCCTGCCTCGGGCCGTATGTCCACGCCACTCCACGTCACGTCACGTCACGCCAGTATAAATTTCACCTTTGCAACATCTGCAGCATGTAGCTGTTGAGCCATACCACTGTTGACATAGGGCAGCAAAATTTATGGTACTCCTTCCTTCAAACGTTTTTCTTCCGAATTGTTATAAATAGTAAGTATTAATATTTAACACAATATAAAATCAAATATTTGCATAATACTTGCAAAGGTAATTTGTGAGATGGTTCTTTAATGGGGCAGAACCAAATCCAGCCGAATTCCCCCTCGCTCAGATGGATGCGCCCGGTGACCATTTTGTTCCGAGGTTCCGCGTGTCTGGCGGTGCGAAATGTCGGTGTGAGACGGCGAGGGGGACGAGGATGAGGATGAGGATGAGGATGAGGATGAGGATGAGGATGAGGATGAGGATGAGGGAGTAGCGGGGAGACGGCGAGGGGGACGAGGATGAGGATGAGGGAGTAGCGGGGAGACGGCGAGGGGGACGAGGATGAGGATGAGGGAGTAGCGGGGAGACGGCGAGGGGGACGAGGATGAGGATGAGGGAGTAGCGGGGAGACGGCGAGGGGGACGAGGATGAGGGAGTAAGCGGGGAGACGGCGAGGGGGACGAGGATGAGGATGAGGGAGTAGCGGGGAGACGGCGAGGGGGACGAGGATGAGGATGAGGGAGTAGCGGGGAGACGGCGAGGGGGACGAGGATGAGGGAGTAAGCGGGGAGACGGCGAGGGGGACGAGGATGAGGATGAGGGAGTAGCGGGGAGACGGCGAGGGGGACGAGGATGAGGGAGTAGCGGGGAGACGGCGAGGGAGCGGCGGGGAGAGGGACAGGGCGAGGGGGCTGAGGGAGTAGCGGGGAGAGTACAGGAGGAATGAGGTGGTCGGGAGAGGAGGGAGTAATTGGAAGAGGAGGAGGGAGGAAGAGAAGTTGCGATAGGAACTAGGAGGAGAGAAACGGAGTGGGTGGATGAGAACAGTGCAGTAGGTGGGAATAGAAGTGGTGGGAGGAGGGTGACAGATTGAGTGGGATAGGCAGGGTGGGGGAAGCAGGATAGTGAGGTTGGCAGGTATGGGAACAAGGACGCTGGCATAGTCAGGTGGCATTGCGTTCAGCAGCGGTGGCAGGCCTCCTCATGGTTAGAATGGTGGTGCTGGTCTCATCAGTGGAGAAGGGGGTTGTGCTGCCCGTGTGGTGTGCTAGTTGCTGGGGCGCATCTGGGTGAAGCCATTCCTTTGGGTAGGTTCCATACAGAGTTTGGGTTTGGGGAGACCGCTGCTGTGGCAGCAGCATTGTGCCTGATTCTTAGGCCATCCTGGAAATGAGTGGCTGCTTTGGAACTGGCCTTTAACGTGTGGCAACCAGGCGAGGTAGATTAGTGCTCTAAACTGTACTCATTGTCAGCTTGGGAAGTGCTGCTGTTTCTTGAACAGCAGTACGTCCTCACATCTGGGTAAGTGGGAGTCTCAATTAACCAACAGAAAAGAAAAATAATTTTTATGTTGTGGATGACATTGGAAAGATAGTACTTTGGCTGTGCCAGGGCATTTTTGTGTAATTATTTGTAAAGTAATTATGAATAATAGTAACCTGTCTTAAAACTTTTTGGGTGTGAGCATAAATCCTGATTGTTTACATGGAAAATCATAAATTTTGTTAATTGCTTAACTAGGCTAGAAGTATGTGAAGAGGATAAGATGTGAGAGGATAAGACCAATCAAGTGTGACAGTGGAAAAGTGTGTGTGGAACCGGAGGAGATAGCAGAGGAACGTAATGAGTACTTTGCTTCAGTATTCACTATGGAAAAGGATCTTGGTGATTGTAGGGATGACTTACAGCAGACTGAGCATGTAGATATTAAGAAAGAGGATGTGCTGGAGCTTTTGGAAAGCATGAAGTTGGATAAGTCACTGGGACCGGATGAGTTATACCCCAGGCTTCTGTGGGAAGTGAGGGAGGAGATTGCTGAGCCTCCGTCGATGATCTTTACATCATCAATGGGGATGGGAGAGGTTCTGGAGGATTGGAGGGTTGCGGGTGTTGTTCCTTTATTCAAGAAAGGAAGTAGAGATAGCCCAGGAAATTATAGGCCAGTGAATCTTACTTCAGTGGTTGTTAAGTTTACGGAGAAGATCCTGAGAGGCAATGATATGATTAGGAATAGTCTTCATGGCTTTGTTAAAGGCAGGTTGTGCCTTACGAGCCTGATTGAATTTTTTGAGGATGTGACTAAACACATTGATGAAGATAGAGCAGTAGATGTAGTGTATATGGATTTCAGCAAGGCATTTGATAAGGTACCCCATGCAAGGCTTATTGAGAAAGTAAGGAGGCATAGAATCCAAGGGTACATTGCCTTGTGGAACCAGAAGTGGCTTGCCCACAGAAGGCAAAGAGTGGTTGTAGACAGGCCATATTCTGTATGGAAGTCAGTCACCAGTGGTGTGCCTCAGGGATCTGTTCTGGGACCCCTACTCTTCGTGATTTTTATAAATGACCTGGATGAAGAAGTGGAGGGATGGGTTAGTAAATTTGCTGATGACACAAAGGTTGGAGGAGATGTGGATAGTGTGGAGGGCTGTCAGAGGTTACAGTGGGACATTGATAGGATGTGATACTGGGCTGAGAAGTGGCAGATGGAGTTCAACCACTTAGTGTAAGGTGGTTCATTTTGGGAGGTCAAATGAGATGACAGAATATAGTATTAATGGGAAGACTCTTGGCAGTGTGGAGGATCAGAAGGATCTTGGGGTCTGAGTCCACAGGACACTCAAAGCTGCTGCGCAGGTTGACTCTGTAGTTTAGAAAGCATATGGTGCATTGGCCTTCATCAATCGTGGGATTGAATTTAGGAGCCGAGGTAATGTTACAGCTATATAGGACTCTGGTCAGACCCCACTTGGAGTACTGTGCTCAGTTCTGGTTGCTTCACTCTAGGAGGGATGTGGAAATGATAGAAAGGGTGCAGAGGAGATTTACAAGGATGTTGCCTGGATTGGGGAGCATGCCTTATGAGAATAGTTTGAGTGAACCTGGCCTTTTTCCTTTGGGGCGACGGAGGATGAGAAGTGACGTGATAGAGGTGCATAAGACGATGATCGTGTGGATAGACGAGGCTTTTTCCCAGGGCTGAAATGGCTAGCGTAAGAGAGCACAGTTTTAAGGTGCTTGGAAGTAGGTACAGTGGAGATGTCGGGTAAGTTTTTTACGCGGAGAGTGGTGAGTGCATGGAATGGGCAGCCGGCGATGGTGGTGGAGGGGAATAAAGATAGAGGGCTATGGGTATTCCTTAGTAATTTCTAAGATAAGGATGTGTTCCAGCACAGCTTTGTGGGCTATGGGTATTCCTTAGTAATTTCTAAGATAAGGATGTGTTCCAGCACAGCTGTCGGTTTTCTATGTTTCTATTGTTTTGCGAACCCAGTTTTCCTGCCTTTTTCTCTAGGAAGGGAATGCTGGTTTTCTGACTACAGTGTGGTTGACTTTTGTCAATTTCACCAAGTTAAAGGGCAGTTAGTTAACTGAAGTGTTGACCTGGGCAATGCTTCCTTTGAACTTGAGCTTCCAATTGCCAAAAAGTAGGCAAAATATGGCTTCAAATGTGGATGGCAGATATCATCGTCTTGGTGCACTCATGGATAACTATTGTTTTGTAATTTTCTCAGAAAGATCCCAGTATCCATTATTTACTTTGGTTACTCAATAGTAAAATGCATAACATGGATGACAGAAAATGATGGGGTAGGTTAGTGGATGAAGATGTTGATCAGTCTTCCTGCTAGGGGAAAGAACTTTTTGAGTCTGGTCATGGTGTGGATGCTATGGAAACTCCTCCCTGATGGGAAAGGGACAAACAGTCCATGAGTAGGGTAGGTGGGATCCTTCATGATATTGTTGGCCTTTTCTTTGGCACTTTTCTGTGTGTGTGTGTATATATATATATCCTTGATGCCAGTGGCAGTAATGCATTGGGCAGTTTTGACTAACCCTTGTGGAGCCGCCTTGTCCACTGTAGTGCAGTTTCTGTACCATGCAATGCTGCAGCCTGTTAGGATGCTCTTTACTGTGCAGCTGTAGAAGGTCGTGAGTATTGAGGTGCACGGTCCAGCTTTCTTCGGTGTCCTCGGAAAGTAGAGGCATTGGTGAGCTTTCTTAATTGTGTAGCATGTGTTGTGGGATCATAAGTGGTTGTGTGAGATGTGCACTTCCAGAAGTTTGAAACTGCACAGTTTCTACTGCTGTGCTGCTGATGTAAAGGGGGGTGGGGGTGTGAGGTGTGCGAAGTCGATAACCATCTCCTTTGTCTTGTTGACATTGAGAAAGGTTATTTGCCTTTGACACTATTGATCAGTGGCCTATTTTACAGCCCAACCTAGTAAATTAAAATGAAGAGCATGAGATTCTGCAGCTGCTGGAAATCCAAAGAAGCACACAAGATGCTGGAAGAACTTAGCAGGTCAGGCAGGATCTATGAATATCTTAAGCCAAGAGCCTTCAGATCTGAAAAGGTGGGGGAGGGGAAGAGGGATAGCTAGAAGGTGTTAGGTGAAGATAGGTGGGTAGGAAGGGTGAAGGGCTGAGAGGAATCTGACTGGAGAGGAGACTGGACTATATGAGAAGGAAGGAGAAGGACATCCAGGAAGAGGTAAGAGGGCAGAGTGGAGAATAGAAGAATAGTATGGTCTGTTATTGTAGTTGAAATTTTGAAATGTGTTTTCCCTTTTAATACCAGTTGGTCTCCCTATCTGACATGATTAGTTTTTTTTCTGATACTTTTTGGTGGTATACTTGGATTAAATTCCAAGGTATGGAAGGGAAAGGGGAACTTGATATTAAAAACAGAAGCAGAAATAGGCATTTGGGCTCCAAAAGTCAGCCTCACTATTTAACTTCAACGCAATCTGCTGGAAGAATTCGGCAGGGTTTTGGTTTCCTTCCTCCCACTGATGCTGCTCAACCTGTTGAGTTTATCCAGCAGATGGTGTAGTTCCAGATTCCAGTATCTGTCGTCTGTTGTGTCTTCACTATTTAGTTAATCATTGCTCACTTAAAATCGTTGCTACCTTCACATTCGTAGATGTTTTTAATATCTAAAAACTGCCAGATACAAAATTTACGTGGAAAAGGGTAAAATGTCTAGACACTAAAATGGATATATAAAGGAAATGCTGGGGGGGAAAAAAACTTGGGTTGGGCAGCATCTATGGAAGAATGAGTTAACATTTCAAGTCAAAGATCCTTGATCAGTACTGAGGTTTGAGAATTGTTCCATTTATGATGGATGTAGGATCTGAAATGCAAGCATTTTTTCTGTTGATGTTCCCTAGAGACAGCTTTCTTTCTGCAGTTTTCATTTTATGAGATTGGATAGGTAGTTTGCTTAAATATAAAGGTCTGCAATTTCTGAATTTTAGAGAATGTTTATTTCCATTTGTGTAGAAGGAGAAAATTACTTGTGCATGAAAAAAGAATTAGTTTTTCATAACAGTACACCATTTTGTAAGCATGAATCTTTTGAGTTATTGGAAACCCTCCAGTACAAGGTGGGCTTGTGAAATATTACACAAGACTGCATCCTACAAACAATGGAGGGAAGAAAAAAATGGAAGATACCTACGACTGGTCATGTTTAACTTGCTTTACTGACCGGTATACATTAATTCCAACAAATTCGATTTTGAAATGACATTCTACTTTACAGCCATTTTTCCATGTTTGAGGACTGGAACTGTTCTTACTTTTATCTGTTTTCCAGCTTTTGAAAGTTATGCTTGAAAATTGGTGTCTTGTCTTTGTGAAGGGGATTTGATTTACTACAACTAATCCATGTACATGGTAAGATGTATTCTTTTTACCATAGCATATCTGACCTCACATGAAAATTAAATCAGACAATAGTGGATATTAATCATTGTTCTGAAGTTGCTATGTGGATTATCTAAGAATGTAAAGAAATTTTGGGGACTTAAGACTGGGCTTTACTGTGACCCTCCCACAAAGGCAAGCTTGTATTGTTTTGCTTGCAAGCTTGTAAGAAATGGAGGTATATTAAGTGAATAAATACTTTTCCAATGGACTATATTTTTGTAAATAGTTCATTCTAGTGTATATTCACACATTTTTATATATGCTGAAGAATGAACTTAATGGATATTCTGTATCTTACAGATGTTTGGCCAGTCAATATTCTTCGGTGAGATCTGCCCTGGAAGTCCTTTTGTGTAGGTATATTTTCACATGGTTTTTCAGACTACAAGCCTATGATTTTGTTACCTTGAAGGTATACAATATTTTTCATATTTTGATATGAATTAGTTTTAAATTGCTTTCTTATATTTTAAAGCTATTTTACAAGAAAGTGATTTATATAAAATAGTCTGCTGTTGACTTTGATCCAGCATGATGTGTTCTATTTTCACTGTTCTGTAATGACAACGTTTTGTTCTGAGTTAGACATATGAAATTAAAATAATTTACTTGATATTGTATGAATTAGAACATAGAACATTACAGCACAGTCCAGGATCTTCTGCCCATGCTATTGTCCTGCACTTTTAACCTACTTCAAAATCAATCTAAACCTTCCCTCCCTCATAGCTGTCCATTTTTCTATCAGCCATGTGCTTATCTAAGAGTTTGTTAAATGTCCCTAATGTGTCTGTCTCTACCACCACCCTTGGCAGTGTATTCCATGCGCCTACCACTTCCTGTATGTAAAAAATGTATATCCCATACTTTCTTAAAGTTATGCCCTCTCGTATTAGTAATTTCTGCCCTGGAAAAAGTCTCTGGCAGTACACTTTATATTTCTCAATATTGTATACCTCTATCAAATCACCTCCCTTCCTCCTTCACTCCAAAGTGAATAACTAGCTGGCTCAACATATCCTCATAAGATATGCTCTCTAATCCAGGAAGCACCTGAATACATTTCTGCACCTTTTGAAAGTTTTTGACATCCTTTCTATAATGAGCTGACCAGAACTGAACATGATGCTCCATCTGTGCCCTAACTAGGGTTGTAGAGCTGCAGCATTACCTCGTGGCTCGTGAACACAACATCCTGACTAATAAAAGCCAAAACACCATATGCAGTGTGGCAACTATGGATGAATTAATTTTGTATAGACTCTTGGTTCTTAAGCATTGACACTGCTAGGTGAAGTATACATCAAGCTGGGGAATTTATTGTTAATGTCTATAAGCTTCACCCTTTCACTTCTATTTTTTCTTTTGTATAGTATTAATATGTTTTGAAATTATACTAATAACAGTGAAATACACTGTAATTATGTGTTTAATCCATACATTTTCTAAATAATAAATGTACCACAACCTTGGAAACTTTTTAGAGTGACAATATATTTCAAGTTATAATGCTGTTACAGATTGTAACAATAAACACAGAATGGCAGTCAGCTCATTGATAATCAACCCAGTGGCACCTACAAAATAAAAGTTAGTGCTTGCGAGTTTCAGGCTGTGTAAACGTTTGCTCAGAGCAATGTTTGTTTAGTGCAACTGTGCAAATAAATATAATTAGAGGGAATGTTGCAACATATCAAATTCTATATTTTTTAAAGTTAAATATTTTAAAAGTTTTAGATCATTGCAATGCATGTTGAAGACAAACAATGGTGGAATCTTTTAAATGGTTTCTACTGATACCATAAATAACCATGCAAAAAAGTTAGAAAATGAAACATGACTGGAATAATCAGTAAAATATCACACCTGAAAAGTTAGATGCAAGTTTTGGAAAAAGGAAATAGTCATAGAGCACCACAGTACAGAAACAAGGCCTCTTTATCTATCTAGTCTATGCCAAACTGTTAGACTTCCTAGCACCTTGACCATAGCCTTCCATACCCCTCCAATCCATGTACTTATCCAAACTTAAATGTTACATTGTTGGAGTTCTGCACTTCCACTGGTAGCTTGTTCCACACTTGCACCACCTCTGAGTGATGAAGCTTGCCCCTAAGTTGCACTTAAATATTTCCCCTTTCATGGTCCCCTTTGATGGTCTTGGTTGTTTGGCTTTTTTAATATTGTGTTTGTTTTGTGGCTGCCTGTAAGAGGATAAATTGCTAGGTTGTGTATAATAAACATACTTCAATAATTAAATTCGAACCTATGACCTCTAGTTCTTGTGATAGTGAATCTAATAGAATAGTACAAAATGTCTATGATTTGATGTTAATGTGTGCAGCATCAATCGTTTTAATGCCTTGTGTATAAATGGCTATTTAATGTGGTAAAGTGAAACAATCAATTCTTTATATAGATGTTTATTCCAAAATAAAGAATACCTTGCTGAAACACAACCTATGAAACTCTTTATTTTGTATGTTTCTTACATTGCTTTAGAGCTGTGTTCTTGTGCCAGAAACTTGGGAAGTTAAAGTGTGGTGTTCTTTAGGCTTTGGTCCTGTTGAAGTTTTGTATTTTTGAGAAATTACAGCTTTGCTATATGAAAGGGCACCAGAATATGTTGGCCACCTTCACCACATTTACTGGCTGATATCCTCAACTGCCCTGAGATGCCTGGTAGTGCAAACAGAAGACATCCTTAAAAGATTAGCAGAAAGATGCAAACAGGAGGAAATCTGCAGATGCTGGAAATTCAAGCAACACACATACACACACAAAATGCTGGTGGAATGCAGCAGGCCAGGCAGCATCTATAGGAGGAAGTACAGTCGATGTTTCAGGTCGAGACTGTACTTTCTCTGAGACTTGACCGAAATGTTGACTGTACTTTTTCCTATAGATGCTGCCTGGCCTGCTGCATTCCACCAGCATTTTGTGTGTGTGTTAGCAGAAAGATGACTGGGTTCCAAAATGAGTGTATGCGGATGAACACTTGAAGAGACTTAACCCACAGAGCAAAGGACTGAGCTAGGAAGAGGGATTAACAAAAGCTCTAATTTTTAACTGACATAGATGCAACCTATTGAATTTGTTTCCTGTCCTGCAAACTTTATATTTCAGGGCTTTCAGGAACACGAAGACCTGCCACCATGCCAAATGAAGATTTTTATAAAACTATGTATGGTGCATTACATGCTGCCTTTCCTTAAAAAAAAAAGGGTTAATTGGTCTTAAGCTTATAGAGAGACAATGAGGTGGAAGTGGGTCTGGAGAAGATGGTACAGAAAATCGATCAGGACTGCCAACAAAGCAGTCTAAATATTGTGCTGGTGCATTGGAGGACAATACTGGTGGGGATGAGGGCAAAGCAGAGATGGCTGAAGTTTCTGGGAATAGTTCACAAGGCACAGGATAGATATGTCCCACGGAAGAAGAAATTCTCAAATGGCAGGAGTAGGCAACTGTGGCTGACAATGGAATGTAAGGACTGCATAAAAGCCAAGGAAAGGGCATACAAGGTAGCAAAAGTGAGTGGGAAGCTTTTATAATCCAACAAAAGTCAATTAAAAAAGTTATAAGGGAAAAGCTGAAATGAGGGCAAACTAGCTGATAATATAAAGTGGGATACCAAAAGTTTTTCAGTTATATAAAGAGTAAAAGAGGCGAGAGTTGATAATGGACCACTGGAAAATGATGCTGGTGAGGTAGTAATGGGGGACAAAGAAATGGCAGATGAACATAATGGGTACATTGCATCAGTCTACTGTGGAAGATGCTAGTAGTGGGCTAGAGGTCCATGGGTTTCGGAGCAGGACTGTGTGCCACTGCTATTACAAAGGAAAAGGGCGAGGTAAACTGAAAGATCTTGAAGTGGACAGGTGACGTGGACCACATGGACTACATCTCAGAGTCCTGAGAGAGGTTGCTGAAGAGACAACGAATGCACTGGTCATGATCTTCCAAGAATCACTTGATTTTTCTTGGTCCTGGAGGATTGCATAATGTCACTCCACTCTTTAAGAAGGGTGGAAGGCAAAAGAAAGGAAATTACAGGCCAGTTAGCCTAACCTCAGTGGTAGGGAAAGTGTTGGAGTCTTATTATTAAGGATGAGGTTTCAAGGTACTTGGAGACATGATAAAATAAGTCAAAGTCAGTATGGTTTCTGTAAAGGGAAAGCTTGCATGACAAATCTGTTCTTCAAGGAAGTAACAAACAGGGTGGACAAAGGAGAGGCAGTGGATGTCATTTACTTGGATTTTCAGAAGGCATTTGATGAGATGCCATACACGAGGCTGCTTAACAAGATAAAATCATATGGTGTTACAGGAAAGATACTGGCATGGATAGAGGAATGGCTGACAGGCAGGAGGCAGTGAGTGGGAATAAAAGGGGCCTTCTCTGGTGGCTGCCAGTGACTAGTGTTCCTCAGGGTCAACATTGCCACCCCTTTTCACATTGTCAGTGATTTGGATAATGGAATTACTAGCTTTGTGTTGAAGTTTGCAGATGATACAAAGATAGGTGAAGGGATAGGTAGTGCTGAGGAAGTATTGTGATTGCAATAGGACTTAAGACAAATTGGAAGAATGGGCAAAAAAGAGGCAGATGGAATACAGTACAGTGATGGGAAATGTATGATAATGCATTTTGGTAAAAGGAACAATATTGCAGACTATTATCTAAGTGGGGAGAAAGTTCAAACATCAGAGGTGCAGGGGGACTTGGGACGCCATAATTCAACACCATAATTTCCTCCAGGCTCGACAAGAAGCTCAGAGACCTCGGCCTTCACCCTGCCATGTGTAACTGGATCCTGGTGGTAAGAGTGGGCTTCCTCACCTCTGCACCTCTGACCTTCAACAGCTCCAATGTGCTAATTTAAATTTGCTGACGATTGGCCTAATCTCAAATAATAATGAGGTAGCCTACAAAGAAGAAGCAGTGTCAAGAAAACAATGTGGCAAAATCAAAGGAGTTGGTTGTGGACTACTGGAGGAATGGAAACAGGCTAGCCCCTATTGACATGAATGAATCTGGGGTTGAAAGGGTGAACAGCTCCTCAACCCCAGTTCCTTGGCATAATCTTGGTATGTACGTGGTCTGTACACACCAGCTGTGTGTGAGAAAGGCTCAACAGCGCCTCTTTCACCTCAGACGGTTGAGGAAGTTTGGTTTGGGCCCCCAAACCCTAAGAACTTTCTATAGGGGTACAATTGAGAGCATCCTAACTGGCTGCATCACTGCCTGGTATGGGAACTGTATTTCCTTCAATCGCAGGACTCTGCAGAGAGTGGTGCGGACAGCCCAACACATCTGTAGATGTGGACTATCCACAATTCAGGACATTTACAAAGACAGGTGTGTAAAAAGGGCCCGAAAGATGATTGGGGACTCAAGTCACCTCAACCACCAACTGTTCCAGCTGCTACCATCCGGGAAACGGTACTGCATCATAAAAGCCAGGATCAACAAGCTCCAGGACAACTCCTTCCACCAGGCCATCAGACTGCTTAATTCATGCTGACACAACTGTGTTTCTATGTTATATTGACTATCTTGTACATAATATTTATTATAAATTACAATAAATTGCACAGTGCACATTTAGATGGAGATGCAACGTAAAGATTTTTACTCATGTATATGAAGGATGTAAATAATAAAGTAAATTTAATTCAATTTCTTGTGCAAGACTCCCAGAATGTTAATTTACAGGTTGAGTCTTTGGTAAAGAAGGCAAATACAATGTTGGCATTTATTTCAAGGGGAATAGAATATAAAAACGAGATAATTCTGAGCCTTTATCTCGGAAAGGATGTGTTGTCATTGGAGGTTCCGGGAATGTAGGAGTTAACATATGAGGAGCGTTTGGCAGTTATGGGCCTGTACTCACTGGAATTTAGAAGAATAAGTGAGGATCTTATTGAAACCTACCGAATGTTGAAAGAACTAGATAGGGTGGATGTGGAGAGGATGTTTCCAATGGTGGGCGTATTCAGAACTAGAGGGCATAGCCTCAAAGTTGAGGGGCGACCCTTTAGAACAGAGGTAAGGAGGGTTTTTTTTTGTTAGAGTAGTAAATCTGGGGAATGTTCTGCCACAGACTGCAATGGAGGCCAAGTCCGTGGATATATTTAAGGCAGAAATCGATCGTTTCCTGATCAGTCAGGGCTTCAAAGGATATGTCGGGAAGGCAGATATATGGGGTTGTGGATCCGGGATCAGACATGATGATATAGTGGAGCAGACTCGATGGCCTGAATGGCTTAATTCTGCTCCTATTGGACCTACAATTAGTATTGGAAACGGTCTGTGTTTCGAATTGCATTCTGCCCTTCCCAGAGGACAGTCTATTAATGCCCCGAAATCAGACCCGATGGACGTTAGCATAGGAGACCAGGATCATGTGCCTGCAAACTTATGTGGAAGAGACTTATTGTGTAAAATGCAAGCTACTATTACCTGCAGTCCTGACAGACTTAATGTATACCGGAGAACCAAAGTGGACTATACTATTAAAGTAGTAGTAGTAGGTAGATAGATACTTTATTGATTCCAAAGGAAATTACAACGTCACGGTAGCATTACAAGTGACCAGATATAAATATTAGAAGGGAAATAGAAAGAATAAAAAAATATATTACCACAAACAGCCTCACAGGAGAGGGTCATTACTTCCCCGGCTATCTGTTGACTCATAGAGCCTAACGGCCGAGAGTAAAAATGACCTCAGGTAGAGTTCTTTGCAGCAGCGCAGTTGTCTAATACTGAAAGTGCTCTTCTCTGTTCAGCCAAGGTGGCATGCAGAGGGTGAGTAGTCAACTTATTTTCTGTAAGTAGCAATTACTCACTATCCACTTATCAAGGAGTATGGAACATTTTTACGAGAATGCCTTGAAAGCCTCAGAAAAATCGAGACTTACAGCATCTGCGGTTTCTTATGTCCAGTCTGCTGGAGAAACTCAGCGGGTCGAGCAGTATTAGTGGAAGGAAGTGCCTGTGTTTCTAATACAGGATTTCGATCCGAAACATCGACAATTCCATCCCCCTCACAAACGTTAGGCGAGTCGACCCAACATCGATAATTCCTTCCCTCCCGTTTAGCTAGTCCCGCAGATTGATTGTTGCATTCCCTGGATGTTTCGCACGCACTGGCAGCACTCCATAATTTTCCGTATATTTTCTGTGTGACTCTATTTTACTGCCATCTTATGTGTGCTGTGTGTTGCACCTTGGCCCCGGAGTAACGCTGTATTTATGTATGGTTGAATGACAATTAAACGAACTCCTCACGCCGCTCCCACCGTCTTATCCAGTGTGGCCAGCTGTAGCCCCAAGTCCTACAACCTTCCCCCACCTACTTAGTACAGCCCCACGTTGTCATACGGAAGCAGCAAAGTTCAAAGTAAAATTGATTATCAGAGTACTAAATGTCGCCACATACAACCCCGAGATTCTTTTTCTGCAGGCATACTTAGCAAATCTATAGAATAACTGTAAACATCAGGAACTGTAAACAAACCGTGCAATTGCAGATATAAATAATGAGCATGAAATAACTATATAACAGAGTCCTCAAATGAGTGTAGCCACCCAGGCCATGCTCTTCTCGCTGCTGCCGTCAGGTAGAAGGTTCAAGTGCCTCTGGACTCACGTCAGGTTCAAGGACCGTGTGGTAACCTCAACCATCAGGTTCTTGAACAAAAGGCGTTAACTACGCTCACTTGCCCATCCATTGAGGTGTTCCCACAACCAATGATCTCATTTTAAGGACTCTTTTTCTCATGTTCTTGTTATTTATTGCTATTTATTTATATTTGCATTTGCAGTTTGTTGTCTTCTGCATTCTGGTTGAACTTTCATTGATCCTGTTATAGGTACTATTATATAGATCTGTTAAGTATGCCCACAGGAAAGTGAATCTCAGGGCTGTATATGCTGATATTTATGTACTTTGGTGATAAAATGTATTTACCGTGCGCGGCCCCAGACGCCGGCTGCTTAGTGTACCCCCCTTGGCTCCGGGCTCCGCGCCTCCCGCCCTCCTTCCGGCTCATGTCGCCGCCCGACGGAAATCGCGTCAGCGTGATCGGCGCAAAACTGCTCAAAATTCCCGAGATCAGCGACGAACTCCTGATGCATTCGATGTGAATTGACTTCAAACGTGGGTCGGTTCTCCAGGTGGACGAAACCTTCACAGTATTTTGACGAAAAGGCGGTTCTTCCCCCGAGAGGTGGAGCCTCCCCGGCGGACGGTCGGTCGGAGAAATTTGAAAAGCGGCGGGAAAGAGGGTGAGGGTAAAGTACCGTGTAAACGGGATCGAGAGTGGGTGGGAGGGGACGAGCTGCGGCGGGAGACAGGGTGCCGGGCACGGGCTAGAGGGGGCCGTAGGGTGCAAGGTGGAGAAGGGCAGGAGTGGGGGGGCGGGTGGGACCGTAGGTTACGGGGTAGAGGAGAGGGGTGTACGGGTGTGGGGTAGAGGGGGGTGAGAGAAGTGCTCTGGGTGTAGAATAGAGGGGTGAGAGAGGTTTATGGGTGTGGAGTAGAGGGGGTGATAGGGGTGCTCTGGGTGTGGGATAGGGAGTGAGAGAGGTTTATGGGTGTGGGGATAGAGGCGGTGAGAGGTTTATGGGTGTGGAGTAGAGGAGGGTGAAAGGGGTTTATGGGTGTGGGATAGAGGGCGTGAGAGGGGTGCTGTGGGTGTGGGATAGAGGGGGTGAGAGGGGTGCTCTGGGTGTGGGATAGAGGGGGTGAGAGGGGTGCTGTGGGTGTGGGATAGAGGGGGTGAGAGGGGTGCTGTGGGTGTGGGATAGAGGGGGTGAGAGGGGTGCTGTGGGTGTGAGATAGAGGGGGTGAGAGGGGTGCTGTGGGTGTGGGATAGAGGGGGTGAGAGGGGTGCTGTGGGTGGGATAGAGGGGATGAGAGGGGTTTATGGGTGTGGGGATAGAGGGTGAGAGGTTTATGGGTGTGGGGATAGAGGGGGTGAGAGGGGTGCTGTGGGTGTGGGATAGAGGGGGTGAGAGGGGTGCTGTGGGTGTGGGGATAGAGGGGGTGAGAGGGGTGCTGAGGGTGTGGGATAGAGGGTGAGAGGTTTATGGGTGTGGGGATTGAGGGGGTGAGAGAGGTGCTGTGGGTGTGGGATAGAGGGGGTGAGGGGTGCTGTGGGTGTGGGATAGAGGGGGTGAGAGGGGTGATGTGTGTGTGGGGTAGAGGAGGTGAGGGGTTTATGTGTGTGGGATAGAGAGAGTAAGAGGGGTGGTGTGGGATAGAGGGGGTGAGAGGGGTGCTGTGGGTGTGGGATAGAGGAGGTGAGAGGGGTGATGTGTGTGTGGGGTAGAGGGGGTGAGAGGGGTGATGTGTGTGTGGGGTAGAGGGGGTGAGAGGGGTTTATGAGTGTGGGATAGTGAGAGGGATGCTGTGGGTGTGGGATAGAGGGGGTGAGAGGGGTGCTCTGGGTGTGGGGATAGAGGGGGTGAGAGGGGTGATGTGTGTGTGGGGTAGAGGGGTGCTCTTAGATGTGGTTATGAGGGGGTGAGAGAGTTGCACTTGGGTGCAAGGTAGAGAGGGGGTGAGAGGGGTAGGCAGGCGAGGTTAAGGTGCAGGAAAGGTGGGATAGTGTTTTACTAAATTTGTTCAGTTATATAACTGTAGTTTTATTTTCATGTCAACAGAAATTGATCTGTATGTGGTGCTGATTTTAGCTGCAAGTGCAGTAACACTCCAATAACAAATAAGAGAAAGTCAGTAGATGCTGGAATCCAAGCAACACACACAAAATGCTGGAGGAACACAGCAGGCCAGGCAGTATCTAGGGAAAACAGTACAGTCGACATTTTGGACAGAGATCCTTCAGCTGACTGAAGGTCGACTGTACTCTTTTCCATAGGTGCTGCATGGCCTGCTGAGTTCCTCCAGCATTTTGGGTGTTCCTAACACTCCAATAGTGAGGGTTGTTTGGAAATGCTGATGTTCTGGCATCTGGTAACCTGGTTCTCTACCCAAACCCGTTCCCTTTTAAAATACAATTGGATCCTTGGAATTTTTATTATACTGTTGTGTGATATTTTAAAAAGAGAATCAGATGTAACAGCTATTAGTTCCGAAAGATCTTCTAGTCTGGGATCACTAAGGTTCCAAGTGTGCCGAATATTCAGTTTTACTGTACCTACTCTTGTCAGCTCCATTTATTCCATACAGCATATCTGTTAAACAACAATTCTGTTTGACACAAGTGTGATTGCTCATCTTTCTACTATCTTGGATGGAAACCATCTCTGTTAACTAAGCTAAAAAAATAATTAACTGTTCATTGTGACGTATTTAATCCTACACTTAAAAACTGCTTTCACATTCAAAATCACAGTTTTAACATCTTTAAAGTTTGTTATTAATGATACCAGTTATTGCAATGTGATGAAAGTGATCCAGTGACATAGCTTGTGCATCTTAAAGTACTTAATACCTGCTGTTTAGTAAGCGTGACATATTTTAAATTCTGCAGATCGATGGATAACTGTATAGAAGATGTACAAGGTCAGCTGAATGAGAAGCTGAATGAAACCAGGATGAAGTTTTTTAGTTTGTGGGAGAGCTGTAATCCAGCAGGATTTAAGCACAGTTATGTAGAATCCATAAAGATTACAAGAGGTACGATCTATCTATACTGTATATCTAATTATATCTATAGCCTTCATCTATATGTACACTACCAGAGGGCACATATTTAAGATTGTTCACCGACTGCTACACCATTAACGATTAGGGCACCAATGAAGGTCCTCCATCTCTGGCAGTGTTAAGGACTTCCTTCGTCATGTCAGTAGCTTCCTCTCAGTTTTCACTGTTGCCAGTCACACAAGTCCTGGGTGGAGACTCAGGAATACTGTTGCGCTCAGATGTAGAAGGATTCTTCATTGTTGTTTCTGTAACAGTGTTGTTTTACCAGTCAGGGTTCTTAGCCCTGAGTTGAACCCCCGAACCTGCAGGACAGGTAGACTACTCTTAGTCTGGCTTCTACCCTTTGACCTGTTTGGCATGGGTGACCCTACCAAGAGCCAAAGCATAAAGCCCTGACTCAGGCCAAGATAAGATGGCTCTCCGGGTTGTTGAGGCATACAAGCCTCCAAGCCACGACAAGGTTATGCTCCTCTTGAAGGTGAGAGGGGGTAGGTTCAAAAGGGATGTGAAGGGTAAAATTTTTTACTCAGAGTGGTGCATGTCGGGAATGCGCTGCCTGGTATATCCTGGCGGGAAAGTTTAATAGAGTTGTTAGGGAGGGTTTAAACTAATTTGGCAGGGGGATGGGAACCGGAATGATAGAGCAGAGGAAGGGGATAACAGAAATAAATCTAAGATAGTGAGCAGTAAAGATGTCAGGAAAGACAGGCAGGTGATGGGGCAAATGTGTAGCCATTGGGATGAGTTGCAGTGCAATAAAGTTGCAGTGAAATCAAAGCAAAAAGTATCAAATACTGGTCTTAAGGTGTTGTACTCAAATGCACGCAGCATAAGGAATAAGGTGGATGATCTTGTTGTACAGCTACAGATTGGCAGGTATGATATTGTGGCCATCACTGAGACCTGGCTAAAAGATGCATGTCTCTGGGAGCTGAACGTCCAAGGATACACAGTGTATCGGAAGGATAGGAAGGTAGGCAGAGGGGGAGGCGTGGCTTTATTGGTAGGAAATGATATTAAATCGTTAGAAAGAGGTGATATAGGATTGGAAGGTGCAGAATCTTTATGGGTTGAGCTAAGGAATAGCAGGGGTAAAAAGACCCTGATGGCAGTTATTTATAGGCCTCCAAACAACTGCAGGGATGTGGACTACAAATTACAACTGGAAATAGAAAAGGCTTGTCAGAAGGGCAGTGTTATGATAATTGTGGGGGATTTTAACATGCGAGTAGATTGGAAAAATCAGGTCGGCCCTGGATCTCAAGAGAGAGAATTTGTAGAATGTCTGCGAGATGGCTTTTTAGAACAGTTTGTTGTTGAGCCCACTAGGGGATCGGCTTTACTGGATTGGGTATTGTGTAATGAACCGGAGGTGATTGGAGAGATTGAGGTGAAGGAACCCTTAGGAGGCAGTGATCATAACATGATTGAGTTCACTGTGAAATTAGAAAAAGAGAAGCCGAAATCTGATGTGTTGGTGTTTCAGTGGAGTAAAGGAAATTACAGTGGCATGAGAGAGGAACTGGCCAAAGTTGACTGGAAAGAGACACTGGCGGGAAAGACGGCAGAGCAGCAGTGGCTGGAGTTTATGCGAAAAATGAGGAATGTGCAAGACAGGTATATTCCAAAAAAGAAGAAATTTTCGAGTGGAAAAAGGATGCAACCGTGGTTGACAAGAGAAGTCAAAGCCAAAGTTAAAGCAAAGCATACAAGGAAGCAAAAATTAGTGGGAAGACAGAGGATTGGGAAGTTTTTAAAACCTTACAAAAGGAAACCAAGAAAGTCATTAAGAGAGGAAAGATTAACTATGAAAGGAAACTAGCAAATAATATCAAAGAGGATACTAAAAGCTTTTTCAAGTATATAAAGAGTAAAAGACAGGTGAGAGTAGATATAGGACCGATAGAAAATGATACTGGAGAAATTGTAATGGGAGATGAGGAGATGGCAGAGGAACTGAACAAGTATTTTGCATCAATCTTCACTGAGGAAGACAGCAGGATACCGGACACTCAAGGGTGGCAGGGAAGAGAAGTGTGCGCAGTCACAATTACGACAGAGAAAGTACTCAGGAAGCTGAATAGGCTAAAGGTCGATAAATCTCCTGGACCAGATGGAATGCACCCTCGTGTTCTGAAGGAAGTAGCTGTGGAGATTGCAGAGGCATTAGCGATGATCTTTCAAAAGTCGATAGATTCTGGCATGGTTCTGGAAGACTGGAAGATTGCAAATGTCACTCCGCTATTTAAGAAGGGGGCAAGGAAGCAAAAAGGAAATTATAGACCTGTTAGCTTGACGTCGGTGGTTGGGAAGTTGTTGGAGTCGATTGTCAAGGATGAGGTTACAGAGTACCTGGAGGCATATGACAAGATAGGCAGAACTCAGCATGGATTCCTTAAAGAAAAATCCTGTCTGACAAACCTATTACAATTTTTTGAGGAAATTACCAGTAGGCTAGACAAGGGAGATGCAGTGGATGTTGTATATTTGGATTTTCAGAAGGCGTTTGACAAGGTGCCACACATGAGGCTACTTAACAAGATAAGAGCCCATGGAATTAAGGGAAAGTTACATACGTGGATGGAGCGTTGGCTGATTGGCAGGAAACAGAGAGTGGGAATAAAGGGATCCTATTCTGGTTGGCTGCTGGTTACCGGTGGTGTTCCACAGGGATCAGTGTTGGGGCCGCTTCTTTTTACATTGTACATCAACGATCTGGATTATGGAATAGATGGCTTTGTGGCTAAGTTTGCTAACGATACGAAGATGGGTAGTGCTGAGGAAACGGAGAGTCTGCAGAGAGACTTGGATAGATTTGAAGAATGGGCAGAGAAGTGGCAAATGAAGTACAATGTTGGAAAGTGTATGGTTATGCACTTTGGCAGAAAAAATAAACGGGCAGACTATTATTTAAATGGGGAAAGAATTCAAAGTTCTGAGATGCAACGGGACTTGGGAGTCCTCGTACAGGATTCTCTTAAAGTTAACCTCCAGGTTGAGTCAGTAGTGAAGAAGGCGAATGCAATGTTGGCATTCATTTCTAGAGGAATAGAGTATAGGAGCAGGGATGTGATGTTGAGGCTCTATAAGGCGCTGGTGAGACCTCACTTGGAGTACTGTGGGCAGTTTTGGTCTCCTTATTTAAGAAAGGATGTGCTGACGTTGGAGAGGGTACAGAGAAGATTCACGAGAATGATTCCGGGAATGAGAGGGTTAACATATGAGGAACATTTGTCCACTCTTGGACTGTATTCCTTGGAGTTTAGAAGAATGAGGGGAGACCTCATAGAAACATTTTGAATGTTAAAAGGTATGGACAGAGTGGATGTGGCAAAGTTGTTTCCCATGATGGGGGAGTCTAGTACGAGAGGGCATGACTTCAGGATTGAAGGGCGCCCTTTCAGAACAGAAATGCGAAGAAATTTTTTTAGTCAGAGGGTGATAAATCTATGGAATTTGTTGCCACGGGCAGCAGTGGAGGCTAAGTCATTGGGCGTACTTAAGGCAGAGATTGATAGGTATCTGAGTAGCCAGGGCATCAAAGGTTATGGTGAGAAGGCGGAGCAGTGGGACTAAATAGGAGAAAATGGATCAGCTCATGATAAAATGGCGGAGCAGACTCGATGGGCCGAATGGCCTACTTCTGCTCCTTTGTCTTATGGTATGGTGGTGGAGGCAAGTACACTAGAGGCTTTTAGATAGGTACATGAGTGTGAGGGAGATGAAAGGATATGGGCCTAAGGGTGGGAGGGAGGAGTTTACGGGGGTTTTTGATTTACTTTTTAGCTGGCACGTTGTGGCCTCAATGGTCTGTTCCTGTGCTGTACTGCTCTATGTTCCACTGTGTATGAAAATTAACCACTGAAACTGAAAATCTTGTAAAATAACTGAATATGACAAGTAAAGCACGCAGTTTGATGTACATTGGATTTATTTTAATTTCAAATCAAGTTAGACCAGAGGGGAAGATTTAAAAGGACATTTTTATAGAGCAGGTGTCAGGAGCGGGCGACGGGGCAGAGGGAGACGGAGTGGGGGGCTTTGGCATTAATGGGTTGAGGCGAGGTAAGCTACTTGTGAGAAATAGGAAGTATATCTGTGAGGCTGGTGTTCTGTACTGGGTGTCAGATGTGGGATGTCCGGGAACACTCCCAGCCTCCCAGATGGCCACATTTGCGCCAGGTGTGTCAAGCTGCAGCTCCTTAGGGACTGGGTTAGAGAATTGGAGATGCAGTTCGATGACCTTCATCTGGTCAGGGAAAGTGAGGAGGTGACAGAGAGGAACAATAGGCAAGTAGTCACATGGGGGCCTCAGGAGATAGATAAGTGGGTAACAGTCAGGAGTTGGAAGGGCAAGAGTCAGCTACTAACAATAAATACTCTTGTTTGAGTACTGTTGGTGGGTAACAGCCTACCTGGGGGATGCCTCTGGCACAAAGTCTGGCCCTGTGGCTCAGAAAGGTAGGGAAAGGAAGAGGATGGCAGCAGTGATAGGGAACTCTATAGTTAGGGGGTCAGACAGGTGATTCTGCAGACGCAGGTAAGAAACACGGATGGTAGTTTGCCTCCCAGGTGCCAGGGTCTGGGATGTTTCTGATCGCATCCACGATATCCTGAACTGGGAAGGTGAACAGCCAGAGGTCGTGGTACATATTGATACCAACAACAGGGGTAGGAAAAGGGAGGAGGTCCTAAAAACAGACTACAGGGAGTTAGGAAAGAAGCTGAGAAGCAGGACCTCAAAGTTAGTAATCTTGGGATTACTGCCTGTGCCACGTGACAGTGAGGATAGGAATAGAGTGAGGTGGAGGGTAAATGTGTGGCTGAGGGATTGGAGCAGATGGCAGTGATTCAGATTTCTGGATTATTGGGAACTTGTTTGGGGCAGGCCTGCTGATTTCCTCCGGCATTTTGTGTGTGTTGCTCTGGATTTCCAGCATCTAGATTTTCTCCTGTCCAGTGTAGATTAGTAATTTCAACAGCAGATGCAGAAAATAGGTTTTGGAATAGGAATGGAATTAAAGACTTCCTTTACAATGGATTTATTAAGATTTAAAAGTATCATAACAGTGCTGGTGTTTATATTCTGTGAAAACAGTTTCTGTTTATAAGGGCAGGAGTAGTATCAGTTGCAGTTTTCCTAAAACATAGAATACTGAGTAATTCAGAATGGTAATGCTTTGAAGATATTTAGTTTGAAATCGTAATTGACCAAAGATGTCATTAACTAATGGATAATTGTCCATGATGGAAAATGACATCCACTCAATGATGACTTTCTCTTATACCTGTCTGTTCATTTTCTACTTTTCATGAGCCATCGTACAAAGGTCTATCTGCAAACCCATGTCTATCATATTTTAATATTGTAATAGTACTGTGTCCTCCTGCACTTTGTATCAAAGTGAAAAACCTTATATCTTTTCATTTCAAACTCCACCTGCTATCACTTCCCTATTTACTCAACTTGCCTGTATTCCTTTTAGGCACTTTGTGTCATCCACCCAGTTTATTTCTGATGACTGGAATCTTTGAATTAAATAATTATTAAATTCTACTCAGAGGTTGATCGACCGACTTTACTGCTGCCGTGCTGACAGTATGAACTGAGAAAGTAAAGGTTGATATTAATTAAAATGCTAACAGCTGGCAACTGCAAAACCTTATTGCCTTACCTAAATTAGAGGGATCAAATTCTGACATATGTTCATTTATTTTAAAATCAACTGCTCCAGTACTTTAATTTGAATGACTGACTACTGCTTTTGCTATGTTCAGTGAATTACAAGTTAAAATACTTATATTAAGTTCGTCCACAATATTTTGAAGTGGGAAGGAGAACAGCCAGAGGTTGTGGTACATGTTGGTACAAACTCATTCGTAAGGCCAATGATGTTGTGGGGATGGAACTGGACTCTCTGACGGTGGTGTCTGAAAAGAGGATGCTGTCCAAGTTGCATGCCATCTTGGACAATGTCTCCCATCCACTACATAATGGACTGGTTGGGCACAGGAGTACATTCAGCCAGAGACTCATTCCACCGAGATGCAACACAGAAATCATAGGAAGTCATTCCTGCCTGTGGCCATCAAACTTTACAACTCCTCCCTTGGAGGATCAGACACCCTGAGCCAATAGGCTGGTCCTGGACTTATTTCCTGGCATGATTTACATATTACTATTTAATTATTTATGGTTTTATTACTATTTAATTATATATGGTGCAACTGTAACAAAAACCAATTTCCCCCGGGATCAATAAAGTATGACTATGACTATGACATAGGGAGGAGGTCCTGAAAGCAGACTACAGGAAGTTAGGAAGGAAGTTGAGAAGCAGGACCTCAAAGGTAGTAATCGCGGGATTAATGCCTGTGCCACGTGACAGTGAGTATAGGAATAGAATGAGGCAGAGGATAAATGCGTGGCTGAGGAATTGGAGCAGGGGGCAGGGATTCAGATTTCTGGATAATTGGGACCTCTTCTGGGGCAGGTGTGACCTGTTTAAAAAAAGGACGGGTTGCACTTGAATCTGAGGGGGACCAATATCCTGGCAGGGAGGTTTGCTAAGGCTTCTGGGGAGCGTTTAAATGAGAATTGCTGGGGTGGGGGGGGGGGTAGGAACCGAACTGAAGAGACGGAGGAAAGGGAGGTTGGCTTACAAATAGAGAAAACTTGGAGACCGTGCGAAAGGGAAGATAGGCAGGTGATAGAGGAGGGACGCACTCATTCTGATGGTTTGAGATAGATAGGGAGGCAGATTCTGGAAAGGTACAATAATAACAGGGTCATTGTGGTGGGAGATTTTAATTTCCCAAATAATGATTGGCAACTTCCTAGAGCCAGGGCTTTAGATGGGGTGGAGTTTGTTAGGTGTGTTCAGGAAAGTCCCCTGACACAATATGTAGATAAACCTACAAGAGGAGAGGCTATACTTAATTTGGTATTGGGAAATGAACCTGGTCAGGTGTCAGGTCTTTCAGTGGGAAAGCATTTTGGATATAGTGATAATAATTCTATCTCCTTTACCATAGCATTGGAGAGGGATAGGAACAGACAAATTAGGAAAGCGTTTAATTGGAGTAAGAGGAAATATGAAGCTATCAGGCGGGAACTTGGAAGCATAAATAGGGAACAGATGTTCTCCGGGAAATGTATGGCAGAAATGTACGGCAGAGGTGTAGCAAATGCGTGACGTTCTGCATAGGTACGTTACAATGAGACAGGGAAAGGGTGGTAGGGTACAGCAACCGTGTTGTACAAAGGTTGTTGGAAACCTAGACAAGAAGGAAAAAAAAATTACGAAAGGTTCAAAAAAACTAGGTAATGATAGAGATCGAGAAGATTATAAGGCTAGCAAGAAGGAGCTTAAGAATGAAATTAGGAGAGCCAGAAGGGGCCATGAGAAGGCCTTGGTGAGCAGAATTAAGGAAAACCTCAAGGCATTCTACAAGTATGTGACAAGCAAGAGGATAAGATGTGAGAGAATAGGACCAGTCAAGTGTGACAGTGGAAATGTGTGTATAGAACCGGAGGAGATAGCGGAGGTACTTAATGAATACTTTGCTTCAGTATTCACTACAGAAAAGGATCTTGGCGATTGTAGGGATGACTTACAGCAGACTGAAAAGCTTGAGCATATAGACATTAGGAAAGGATGTGCTGGAGTTTTTGGAAAGCATCAAGCTGGATAAGTCGCCGGGACCGGACGAGATATACCCCAGGCTACTGTGGGAGGCAAGGGAGGAGATTGCTGATCCTCTGGCAATGATCTTTGCATCATCAAGAAAGACGGGAGAGGTTCCGGAGGATTGGAGGGTTGTGGATGTTGTCCCCTTATTCAAGAAAAGGAGTAGAGATAGCCCAGGAAATTATAGACCAATGAGTCTTACTTCAGTGGTTGGTAAGTTGATGGAGGAGATCCTGAGAGGCAGGATTTATGAACATTTGGAGAAGCATAATATGATTAGCAATAGTCAGCATGGCTTTGTCAAAGGCAGGTTGTGCCTTACGAGCCTGATTGAATTTTTTTGAGGATGTGACTAAACACATTGATGATGGTAGAGCAATAGATGTAGTGTATATGGATTTCAGCAAGGCACTTGATAAGTTACCCCATGCAAGGCTTATTGAGAAAGTAATGAGGCATGGGATCCAAGGGGACCCTGCTTTGTGGATCCAGAACTGGCTTGCCCACAGAAGGCAAAGAGTGGTTGTAGATGGGTCATATTCTGCATGGAGGTTGGTGACCAGTGGTGTGCCTCAGGGGTCTGTGCTGGGACCCCTTCTCTTTGTGATTTTTATAAAGGAACTGGATGAGTTAGTGGGGGGATCGGTTTGTAAATTTCCTGATGACACAAAGGTTGGGGATGTTGTGGATAGTGTGGAGGGCTGTCAGAGGTTACAGCAGGACATCGATAGGATGCAAAACTGGGCTGAGAAGTGGCAGATGGAGTTCAAGCCAGATAAGTATGAGATGGTTCGTTTTGGTAGGTCAAATATGATGGTAGAATATAGTATTAATGGTAAGACTCTTGGCAGTGTGGCGTCTCAGAGGGATCTTGTGGTCCGAGTCCATAGGTCACTCAAAACTGCTGCGCAGGTTGACTGTGTAGTTAAGAAGGCATACGGTGCATTGGCCTTCATCAACCATGTTATTGAGTTTAGGAGCCAAGAAGTAATGTTACAGCTTTATAGGACCCTGGTCAGACCCCTCTTGGAATACTGTGCTCTGTTCTGGTCACCTCACTACGAGAAGGATGTGGAAACCACAGGAAGGGTGCAGAGGAGATTTACAAGGATGTTGCCTGGATTGGGGAGCATGCCCTATGAGAATCGGTTGAGTGAACTTGGCTTTTTTTTCCTTGGAGCGATGGAGAATGAGAGATGACCTGATAGAGGAGTATAAGATGATGAGAAGCATTGATCGTAGGAGGCTTTTTCCCGGGGCTGAAATGGCTAACATGAGAGGGGACAGTTTTTAGGTACTTGGAAATAGGTACAGAGGAGATTTCAGGAGTAAGTTTTTTATGCAGAGGGTGGTGAGTACGTGAAATTGGCTGCTGGTGACGGTGGTGGAGGCTGTTACGATAGGGTCTTTAAGACTCCTGGATATGTACATGGAGCTTAGAAAAATAGAGGGCTATGGGTAACCTTAGGTAATTTCTAAAGTAAGAGCATGTTCGACACAGCATCGTGTGCCAAAGGGCCTGTATTGTGCTGTAGGTTTTCTATGTTTCTAAATGCATTAGTTACAAACACTTTGAACTTCACGGTATGATTGTCATAATTAGATTAATTATCTCATGAAGTATTTTATTGGAAAAGTGAGCATTGGCTGTTGCTCTGTTGGTGATATTTTTATAGCTGAGTCAGAAGGTTCCATATTTAATTCCTAAGGTCAGGAATTAGCACCCTAGAGAAGGTCTGATTGAGCAAACACTGAAAATTCTTCCCATTCCCTAATTGTTTTTCTAATACAGGTTGAGTACCCCTTATCCAAAATTCTGAAATCCATAAAGCTCCAAAATCTGAAACTTTGAGCACTGCACTGACATGATGTCACTAATGGAAAATTCCACAAGGCGCTCTGGGAAGTTTCCCAGGCGACGCACAAGTCTCTGCACAACCAGACGGTTCTGAGAAGTGACCTCACATATGTAGTGAATAGAACTTAATGAAAAGTGTACCTAAAAAGACCAAGGGTAACATGTCTGACCGACTGGCATCCTGTCACACTCATCTCAATATTAGCAAATGCTTCGAGAGGCTGGTCAAGGACTACATCTGCAGCGTGCTTCCACCCACACAGGATCCCCTACAATTCGCCTAACACAACCAATCGACAGATGACGCAATAGCCACAGCTCTACATACTGTCCTTGCACATCTGGAGCAGAAGGATGCTTATGTGTGAATGCTGTTCCGGACTACAGTTCAGCATTCAACACCATAATTCCCTCCAGGCTTGACAAGAAGCTCAGAGACCTCGGCCTTCACCCTGCCATACGTAGCTGGATCCTGGACTTCCTGTCAGATTGCTGGCAGGTGGCAAGAGTGGGCTTCCTCACCTCTGCACCTCTGACCCTCAACACAGGTGCCCCTCAGGGCTGTGTCCTAAGCCCCCTCATTTACTCTCTGTATGCCCATGACTGTGTCACCACCTACAGCTCCAATCTGCTAATTACATTTGCTGATGATTCTACACTGAGTAATGAGGCAGCCTACAGAGAAGAAGTCATCACCCTGACACAGTGGTGTCAAGAAAACAACCTCTCCCTCAATGTCACAAAAACAAAGGAACTGGTAGTGGACTACTGGAGGAATGGAGGCAGGCTAACCCCTATTGACATGAATGGATCTGGATTGAGAGGGTGAACAGCTTGAACTTCCTCAGCATAAACATCACCGAGGATCTCATGTGATCTGTACATACTGGCTGTGTGATTAAAAAAGGCACAACCATGCCTCTTTCACCTCAGATGGTTGAAGGAGTTTGGTATGGGCCCCCAAATCCTAAAATCTTTCTACAGGGGCACAATTGAGAGCATCCTGACTGGCCGCATCACTGCCTGGTATGGGAACTGTACTTCCCTCAATTGCAGGACTCTGCAGAGAGTGGTGCGGACAGCCCAGCGCATCTGTAGATATGAACTTCCTACTACTGTATATTCCGGAGCATAAGCCGACCCCCCATTTTCAAGGTTAAAAAAGTGACTTTTTCCTGTTATCTTTGTATAAGCTGACCCCTTTTGTAGAGGTTTTTGATTTAACCAGAAAAGATCACAAGATCTCACATGCTGGTACTCAGCTTTGCCGAATCCGGAACGTGCAAATTTTGTGAACCAGTACCTGCTAAGAAAACAGGCCTACACATTGTAGCAACACACATAAAAGTTGCTGGTGAACGCAGCAGGCCAGGCAGCATCTCTAGGAAGAGGTGCAGTCAATGTTTCAGGCCGAGACCCTTCGTCAGGACTAACTGAAGGAAGAGTGAGTAAGGGATTTGAAAGTTGGAGGGGGAGGGGGAGATCCAAAATGATAGGAGAAGACAGGAGGGGGAGGGATGGAGCCAAGAGCTGAACAGGTGATAGGCAAAAGGGATACGAGAGGATCATGGGACAGGAGGTCCAGGAAGAAAGACAAGGGGGGGGGGAACCCAGAGGATGGGCAAGAGGTATATTCAGAGGGACAGAGGGAGAAAAAGGAGAGTGAGAGAAAGAATGTGTGCATAAAAATAAGTAACAGATGGGGTACGAGGGGGAGGTGGGGCATTAGCGGAAGTTAGAGAAGTCGATGTTCATGCTATCAGGTTGGAGGCTACCCAGACGGAATATAAGGTGTTGTTCCTCCAACCTGAGTGTAGCTTCATCTTTACAGTAGAGGAGGCTGTGGATAGACATGTCAGAATGGGAATGGGATGTGGAATTAAAATGTATGGCCACTGGGAGATCCTGCTTTCTCTGGCGTACAGAGCGTAGGTGTTCAGCAAAGCAGTCTCCCAGTCTGCGTCGGGTCTCGCCAATATATAAAAGGCCACATCAGGAGCACCGGACGCAGTATATCACCCCAGCCGACTCACAGGTGAAGTGTCGCCTCATCTGGAAGGACTGTTTGGGGCCCTGAATGGTGGTAAGGGAGGAAGTGGAAGGGCATGTGTAGCACTTGTTCCGCTTACACGGATAAGTGCCAGGAGGGAGATCAGTGGGGAGGGATGGCGGGGGATGAATGGACAAGGGAGACGCGTAGGGAGCGATCCATGCGGAATGCAGGGGGGGGGAGGGAAAGATGTGCTTAGTGGTGGAATCCCGTTGGAGGTGGCGGAAGTTACGGAGAATAATATGTTGGACCCGGAGGCTGGTGGGGTGGTAGGTGAGGACCAGGGGAACCCTATTCCTAGTGGGGTGGCGGGAGGATGAAGTGAGAGCAGATGTACGTGAAATGGGGGAGATGCGTTTAAGAGCAGAGTTGATAGTAGAGGAAGGGAAGCCCCTTTCTTTAAAAAAGGAAGACATCTCCCTTGTCCTAGAATGAAAAGCCTCATCCTGAGAGCAGATGCGGCGGAGACGGAGGAGTTGCGAGAAGGGGATGGCGTTTTTGCAAGAGACAGGGTGAGAAGAGGAATAGTCCAGATAGCTGTGAGAGTCAGTAGGCTTATAGTAGACATCAGTGGATAAGCTGTCTCCCGAGACAGAGACAGAAAGATCTAGAAAGGGGAGGGAGGTGTCGGAAATGGACCAGGTAAACTTGAGGGCAGGGTGAAAGTTGGAGGCAAAGTTAATGAAGTCAACGAGTTCTGCATGCGTGCAGGAAGCAGCGCCAATGAAGTCGTCGATATAGCGAAGGAAAAGTGGGGGACAGATACCAGAATAGGCACGGAACATAGATTGTTCCATAAAGCTAACAAAAGGCCTCTGGGTCCAACATATTATTCTCCGTAACTTCCGCCACCTCCAATGGGATCCCACCACTAAGCAGTCATCCCCGGTGGTTTGATGTCTGTGCTCCAGCCACTAGATGTGAGTTTAAACAAACTATTCAAAGAATTCATGCGTCGACAGTGGAACGAAATTGACTCAAAAACAGCTGATAAATACAACCTGTCTTCCGTGTATTCATTTTTCCAAAGTTGACACCCTCTGTGTAAGCCGACCCCCTAATTTTAGGACTAATATTTAGGGCCAAGTTCTCGGCTTATACACCGGAATTTACGGTATTCAGGACATTTACAAAGATAGGTGTGTAAAAAGGGCCCGAAGGATCATTGAGGACCCGAGTCATCCCAACCACAAGCTGTCCAGCTGCTACCAACAGGCTCTGGGGCAGCTTCTTCCACCAAGCCATCAGACTGATTAATTCATGCCTACACAACTGTATTGCTATGTTACATTGTTGTACACACTATTGATTATAAATTACCATAAATTGTACATTGCACATTTAGACGGAGATGTGATGTAAGGATTTTTACTCCTCATGTATATGAAGGATTTAAGTAATAAAGTCAATTCAGTTCAAAACTAGAAAAACACTCCATAAAGTGAGAAGTGAAGATCTTGAATGTGTATTGAAAGAGTGGATTTATCAGCATTGGAGTGAACATATGCTGCTTAACGGTACGCTGATCAGGAAACCAGCAAAGATCTATCATGACAAACTGAAAATTGAAGGTAATTGCAGAAATTTAAGAAAATGCACAGCATTGAAGTTTTAAAGATTTGTGGTGATAACGAGTCTGCTGATTACGAAACAGCAGAGAAATCCATTGAAGAGCTTGCCAAGGTCATTGCTGATGAAACTCTAACATACAGTGATGAACAGGTGTAAGAATACTCTGGTAGCACATAATTTCAGAGTCGGAAATATTAGCGATCCCAAGCTATCACATGTATTTCAAAATCTGGAACACTTCCAGTTCTAAGCATTTTGAATAAGAGGTTGTCAACCTGTAGTTGTACATTTCTGCCATCAAAATTATGCCTTCAAAGCCTTTTATAATGAACAACTTCATGGAGGTTGAACATAATAGAAGAGGATGTTTGTAATTTTCCCCCTTACACCTGCTCTGTCATTCAAGATCTCAATGTTGCTTTCCTGCTAACCCCATATCGTTTGAAAAATCAATTAATATATCTTTTTTTATATATAATTTTTATTAAATTTTCAAAAAGAATACATGAAAAGATAAAATCTACCCCCACTTAACTCCCCCCATATATATTCCTACCTAAAAGAAAGAAAGAAAAAAAAAGAGCCGCCTGGGTATTGGAAGGTTTCCACATACTCCATGGGATTCAAAATAAATTTGGTATAATTATTCGTTACTTTCCCCAAGTAACCAAATTCTTTGTCGGAGCACTTAAATATGACATCCTATCTTTTGTAAATAAGGGCGCCAAATATTCAAGAATGTTACATAATTATCTCTTAAATTATAAGTAATTTTTTCAAGTGGAATAGAACTAGCCATTTCATTATTCCAACGATCCATACTTAAATACGAATCAGATTTCCAAGTAACTGCTATAGTCTTCTTAGCTACTGCCAATGCAATTTTTATAAATTCTTTCTGATATTTATTCAATTTAAGTTTCGGTTTTATCCCTTCAATATCACCTAATAGAAATAATACAGGGTTATGTGGAAGTTGAATTCCAGTAATTTGTTCCAATAAGATTCTTAAATTTATCCAAAAAGGTTGAATTTTAAAACAAGACCAAGTAGAATGTAAAAAAGTACCAATTTCTTGATTACACCGAAAACATTTATCAGATAGATTTGAGTTTAATCTATTTATTTTTTGTGGTGTAATATATAATTGGTGTAAAAAAATTATATTGTACTAATCTAAGTCGAACATTTATTGTATTTGTCATACTGTCCAGACAAAGTCTTGACCAATTTATTTCATCAGTATTAATATTCAGATCTGTTTCCCATTTTTGCTTTGACTTATGGGTTCCTTGTTTAATTGTCTGTTCTTGAATCAAATTATACATACAAGAAACAAATTTTTTAATTTTTCCTTTTTGAATTAAAATTTCAATTTCATTAGCTTTTGGCAAAAACATTGTTTGACCCAGCTTACCTATCAAGTAAGCCCTTAACTGAAAATAACAAAAGAAAGTATTATTAGATATTTTATATTTATCCTTTAATTGTTCAAATGACATCAATATACCTCGCTCAAAACAATCTCCTATAAATTTAATCCCTTTTTGGTACCAATTATATAAAAGTTGATTGTCCATTGTAAAAGGAATGTCTGTTTTGAAACAAAGGTCTCCTTGCTAATAGAGATTTCTGTGTTTCCTTAATCAATTAATATATCTTGAAAAACTTGGTAGTCTATGCCTCCATGGATGACATTTCATTCTTGTAAGAATTTTACATGTTTCATCCATTCACGTAACCTGTCTGTGTTCCCTTGGATGTAATCTGAACAGCATATTGAAGTTGTGGTGTGCTTGATTAGACCAGAGACAATGCCCAGATGAGGTATGATGCAAGTGGGGAAGTATTAAGGAATGTTTGTAGGGTTATTTGCTGAGCCTAGATGTTGTGTTACAAGCATTTCACCCCCAGTCGAGGTGACATCATCTGTGCAATTGAGTTTGTTTTTGCCGGGTGTTCTCATTTGTATCGGACTGACACGTTCTGATTGGTTGGCTGTCGCACTGGCCGCTAGTCTCCGCTGGGTCATGGCCGTCCGGATGGCTGAATGATCTCTGCTGGCCCATATCCTGGTTGTTGGTTGTTGTGAGTATTGGTTCTTTGGGTGCCTGCAGCACACCCCTCAGCCCCAATCCTGCAGATGCATAGGTTCGTAAATTGCATCCCATTCAATATGATTGTTAATAGTCTTCCCTTGAGAACCAAGCGTTAAAGCATTCTCTTAACTTTCTGTTTTGTGCTTCTGCCAGGATTTTTGTAGTTTCCTAGATGAACTTATGTCCTTCTGCCACAAACAAAGTTGCATCCAAAGGCTATTCATACTGCAGTCACGCAGACCTCAAGAAGAAAGAAGAAAACCCCTTTTTCAAAGTATTCACACACAATGGCCGTCCAAAAAAACTCCACTAGAAGGTGTCTTGTCCAGGGGATCAACCTTTTAACTCCTACTGAACAGACAGGAAAGAGGCTAACCCTACCGTCATCAGCAATATTTCCAAAATGACAGCAAGACTGCTCCAACCACATGGAATAATGGTAACACACAAACCCAGCGCAACCATCAGAACGCTCGTCTTAAGACCCAAAAATCCAACAGCCCACATGGAGAGAAGAAATGCAATTGACTAAATCCAATGTGAAGACTGCCCCAAACATTATGAAGGACAGATGGGGAGAAAGCTATCCATGAGACTACATGGACATAAGCGAGTCATAAGACACGATCCTCTGTCACTCATCTTGGTACATGAAGACCAAGAAGGATATACGTTTGTCTGGGAAACTACAAAATTCCTGGCGGAAGCGCAAAACAAGGAATTAAAATAATTCTTAGAAGCCTGATTCTCAGTAGAAGACTCTATTAACCAGCATGTTGAACTGGATGCAATTTATGAATCTAGGCATCTGCAGGATTGGGGCCAAGAGACCAATACTCACAATGACCGAGCCAGCGGAGATCACTTAGCCACCCGGTTGGCTGGGATCCAATGGAGACTAGCGGCCAGCGCGACAGCCAACCAATCTGAACAAAAAGTCGGACTAATACAAACACGAGCACTCAGCAGAAACAACACTCAATTGCACACTGATGATGTCGCCTCAACTGCTGGTGAAACGTTTGTGATCTAACTTCCAGGCTCGGCAAACAACCCTACAAACAAGCAGTAATTCAAGCTCTTTCGTTTCAAAGGAATTCAGAATATTTTAATGTATTGCTTTTTTTTGTGGGAAGTGGATGTTCTCACTTTGCCTTGACCTTAGTGAGAGAAATATAGTTCATCCAAATTTGATATCAGAGTACATGTATATAGTTCGTTGGTTTGAATTTCTCTTGTACTGGCAATGCTGTTTTTTTTACCTGTTTTACCTGTTGCAATATAGTTTCCTAGACCTGTAAATGGAGTTCTCCACCGAAAACTCAGATTGAACTCCAATTGCACCATTTAAATAATTATGAATGTTTGTCATGGATAGTTTAGTAAAAACCATTTTCTAATGGCTAATTTCTATATATTAATTTTCTTTCCCCTCAAAATCTTAGTTATTAATTTGTTTTACAGACAGATGCATTGAAATACGTGAAGAGGAGGACCAGATGTGTGATAAAATTAAAATGAGCAAAAAGGGTATGAGCTTAATGAACTGCTAAATACCAGTTCTATACATGTCATGAAATAACTCCTCTAATAGGAACTGCCTTTCTCTTGCAGTGATTGCTGAGCAGAATGCATTAGTAAAGAAAATGCGAGAAGATCTACAGATTGCAGACCAAAAATTTGAAAATAATGAAAAACAAAAGCAAGAAGTGTTAGAAAAAATCAAGCAGCTGAAGGAAGCACTTGCTAAAAAGCAGGAATGTATGTGTTTTTTATGAGGAAAGGATATATAACTGATCTGTGCTTTGATAAAAATTAATTTGAGTAATATAATCAATTAATTAATTTAATTTGAATTGCAGAAATAACTATTGTTATTAATAATCAATGTTCATGCTGATCATTCCTGAAACTGTTCTTATATTGTTGGCCATGAAAATAATTACTTTTTTTCCTTGCACAAATAGTAATTTCTGCACAAAAGCAAGAAAATAAAGCAAAACTTAAAAAATTGAATACATCAGCAGAAATGTTTAAGAAGCGAATGGGTCTGGAAATTCGAAAGGTCCATGGTAGGAAAATGGAATGTCTTTTATGTAGAAAATGCTATGTGTTTTCAGCTGCAAATTTGAAAATAATTAATCTTTAATATTTAACTTAATGTTTTTTATTGAAGAAAATAATGGATTATAAAAGTACTTATGGCAATCTTTGTTTTCTAACTTAGTTTAATATATTGCATTTCTTTTGTTATTTGGACCACATTAAAGTGTACTTGTACATCAGCAAAGAAAATAACAAACATAAGATATACCTTCATAGTGTAGTAGCAATGACTTGAATGTTTGAACCAGATTTTTGAAGTAATATCTCAGTTTGTATGCTTTTTTTTGAACATCCTTTTTTTGGTTCTTCAACAGGGGAACAGCTGCAGTTTATCTTCAAATGCATCAACAGCAAAAACCCTGAGCAGCTGTTTACATTCTTACTGAAATTTAATGAAGAGGGCAATTATGAAGGTATGGCTATTTTGAGAAAATGGTATTTAATCTTAAAAGCAAAAAGTGAGTTGCATAACCTACACCATTATGACTTTTCGCATATTTAAGCTACTATGAGACAGTTCTGTATAAATATTTCCTGATATCCAAGGCTCTGGGCCTGTACTCACTAGAATTCATAAGGAGAAACCTGTCAAATGTTGGAAGGCCTCAATAGAGTGGATGTAGAGAGGATGTTTCCTATGGTAGGGGAGTCTAAGACAAGGGGACACAGCTTTGAAATAGCGGGACGTCCATTTAGAATGGAGCTGAGGAGGAATTTCTTTAGCTAGAGAGCGGTGAATCTGTGGAATTTGTTGCCACAAGCGGCTGTGGAGGCCATGACGTTGGGTATATTTAAGGCAGAGGTTGACAGTTTTGTGATCAGTCGGGGCATGAAGTACATTCAAGGCAGAGGCTCATAGATTCTTGGTTAATCAGGGCAAAAAGCGATATGGGGAGAAGGCAGGAGATTGGAGCTGAGAGGGAAATGGAGCAGCCATGATGAAATGACGGAGCAGACTTGATGGTCCAAATGGCCTAATTTTGCTGCTATATCTTATGGTCTTATGATTATACAATTTTCACATATCCAGTATTCATTGCTAGATTATAGATTTGGTTAACATTATCCCTGTCCTCTTGCCTGAACAGAGGGAAGGATTGCATCCAATAAATATTAAATACATTTAGTTTGTGATTGTATACTGTCATCAGAATTGTTTATTTTTGCATGTTTTTTTTGTGCTTTTTAAAGTTAGCAGCTTTTGATGGAAGTTTGTTCCACATATCTGTTTGTCAATCCAAACTGCATCATTGTTTCTTTTTTAGTAGTGTGGTGATAGTTTGTTAGTCTGGCTGCACTGCACATGTGCTTCTAGGTTCAATCAGCCGCATCAAACTGATCACTGGGAATTGGCTTATTATTGACAATAAACTGGACTGGTCTAAGAACACTGAGGCTGTCTACAAGAAGGGTCAGAGCCGTATCTATTTCCTGAGGAGACTGAGGTCTTTTAACATCTGCCGGACGATGCTGAGGATGTTCTACGAGTCTATGGTGGCCAGTGCGATCATGTTTGCTGTTGTGTGCTGGGGCAGCAGGCTGAGGGTAGCAGACACCAACAGAATCAACAAACTCATTCATAAGGCCAGTGATGTTATGGGGATGGAACTGGACTCTCACGGTGGTGTCTGAAAAGAGGATGCTGTCTAAGTTGCATGCCATCTTGGTCAATGTCTCCCATCCACTACACAATGTACTGGGTGGGCACAGGAGTACATTCAGCCAGAGACTCATTCCACCAAGATGCAACACAGAGCGTCATAGGAAGTCATTCCCACCTGTGGCCATCAAACTTTACATCTCCTCCCTTGGAGGGTCAGACATCCTGAGCCAATAGGCTGGTCCTGGACTTATTTCATAATTTCCTGGCATAATTTACATATTAGTATTTAACTATTTGTGGTTCTATTACTATTTATTATTTATGGTGCAACTGTAATGAAAATCAATTTCCCCTGGGATCAATAAAGTATGACTATTGGCACATGTACTGATGTACAGTGAAAAACTTATCATTGCATACTGTTCATACTGACCAATTCATTATATAGTGCATTGAGGTAGCACAAGGTAAAATAACAGAATGCAGAATAAAGTGTGACAGCTGCAGAGTAACTCACTGCAGGTAGACAATAAGATGCAAGATCATAATGAGCTAGAGTGAGGTCAAGAGTCCCCCTTATCATATTAGGGAACTGTTCAATAATCTTATAACAGTGGAGTAGAAGAAGCTATCCTTGAGCCTGGTGGAAAATGCTTTCAGGTTTTTGTATCTTCTGCTGGATGGAAGAGTGGAGAAGACAGAATTTCTGGGATGGGTGGATCTTTGATTATGCTGGCTGCTTTACTGAGGCATTGAGAAGTGAAAGCTGGTTTCCATGATGTGCTAAGCTGTGTCCATAATGTTCTGCTATTTCTTGTGGTCACTAGCAGAACAGCTGCCATACTGAGCTGTGATGCATCCAGATAGGATGTTTTCTGTGGTGCATTGATAAAAATTGGTAAGGTTGACAGGAACATGCCAAATTTCATTAGCCTCCTAAGGCAGCGGAGGCATTGGTTGGCTGTATTGGTTGTGGTATACACTTGGTTGGACAAGAACTGGAACAGGTAGTTGGTAATGTTCACTCCAGGAACTTGAAACTGTCAGCCTTCCAGATCTTGCAGTGTAATATAGACAGGAGCATGTGGATTGCTCCCCTTCCTGAAGTCAATGACCACCTCTTTTGTTTTGCTGAGATTGAGGGAACGGTTGTTATCTTGACACCACTTTACTAAGTTTTTGATCTCCTTCCTGTACTTGACTCATCATTGTTTGAGATGTGGCCCACTATGATATCTGCAATTCTGTAGATAAGAGTTGGAGCAGAAACTGGCCATGCAATCATGAATGTACAGGAAGCACATTGTATTGTACAATGTAGGGGGGCCGAGTACAGTTTTACTGCACAAAAACAGGAACATACAAACTTTGTACTGTGAATGTTTCACTTTTGAAGGCCTCCCACTTACAAAGCATCCCTTTGCCCAAAAACCACCTGTCCCAGTCCACACCTGCTAGGACCTTTCGCATGCCCTCAAAAGTGGCCTTTCTCCAATTTATAATCTCAACCCAAGGACCAGTCCCACCCTTCTCCATTATTATCTTGAAACTAATGGAATTATGATAATTAGATCTAAAGTATTCCCCTACACCCACTACTGTTACCTGCCTTGTCCCATTCCCCAGTAGGAGATCCAGTAGATCAGAGGTTCCCAACCTGTGGTTCACAGACCCCTTGGTTAATGGTAGGGGTCCATGGCATTAAAAAAGGTTGGGAACCCCTGTAGTAGATCCTTACTGGTTGCAGTCCATTGGTCAGGAAGTTGAGGATCCAGTTGCACATTGGAGTCGTTAAATCCCAGGTCTCAGAGTTTGCTGATGAGTTTGATTGGAATTATTGAGGTAGAGTTGTAGGCAATAAATATTAGTGTAGCACAGGTGTCAATTGTTTGAGCATATGTAGTATGGATCCTAATCTTATTTTGAATTAAGTGTTTACTTTTTGCTATTGACTTCGTGCAGATAAATAGTTATTGTAAGGAAAAATAAAATTGGTGTCCAGAGGCAAGTCAGAGCTTTTGATATATTCAAAGGGCAAGTTTTGAAATTTGTTAACAATTTTCTAGCTTGTTTATTAGAGAAACTAAGAAATTGATTTCCAGTCAGGTTTTTGAGAACCAAGAGTGAAGCATATTTATTAGCCCAGAAGGACAATACTGCATAAATTGTTGATTATCAGTAGTTTGTAAAAAAAAAATTAATTTGAAGTGTCAGATTTCTGTACATGTATTTTATAGCCCATCCCTGTTTCCTGTGAGTCATACAAGTTTGAAGTGTAGTGTAGACTACAATTTCAATTGACGAATCTAGATAGTTATCACTCTCCTAGTTACAGATATCTTGTTTGAAATAGCATTAAATAGGTTTAAAAATTCACTTTTACATCTTGCCTTGATGGGATTTTGAACTTGCATCTTTTGTCTGCTCTGGTCCAGTACCTTACTGTTCATACACAATAAGCTCATACAGCAACTGTACAACATGTTATTTGTTTCAAATGTAACTATACACATTATAGCTCACATTCTGCCGAATTTCTTTTTTTTTTCCAGTCACATCATGTGATCCACCACTGGAATGTATGCCTCTGCTACAGGAAAAACTCAAGGAAACCAACAATTTCTCTGCATTTCTTGCTAATGTTAGGAAAGCTTTTACTGAACTAGCTTAACTTCCAAGATGCATTCCTGTTTTGTGTTCAACTTAAATGTAGTTTTTCTTTATTTTTGTCAGCCACAAACTTTTGTATTTTATTGTGTAATATGTTAAAATGTTACTCTTGTTAATAATTATTTGTCTGTAGGAGGTTGTTGCATGTATTATAGAAGTCAATAATAATTCATTGATTTCTGACAGGAATACAAGATAGCTTCAATATTACAGTTTATTACAGTTGGGGATAATAAACACTTTTTGTCCTTTTTGTAGATGTGTTAATTTTTTTACTGCAATGCTAAAGACAGTAATGGACAGCTAATTCTTAAAGTGCTTGGTATTCATTTTGTGCTTGGGTGGAGCATATTAGAATGCTTTTTTATTGTTTTTATATTGTGCTGAGGTGGCATAGGAGATGTATTTCAGGAGGATCCTGTATGATGTAAGTGCTCATGTCATTTTTGACCAGTGTATGGCAAGGATAAGAATTAATAGATGTAAGTGTTTAACATTTTTATTCGTGATTAAGCTAGAATTAATTTTGCCTTAGATTATCAGCACCTGTGCTGTTTAAACTTTAATATTTGTATTTGGATAAAACATTAGTTTTATTTTGACAATATTAGTGTTTGTAAATGGTGCCCAACTGCTCATTCGTACAACAGAACACAAAAACTATTCAACGTAATAGTATTAATAGGGTGTTACTTTTCATAAATGTGATTCTGTTTTGAAAAGGACATAGCCTAAAACTTGATTGGGAGGAGAAAAACTATCTGAATTATTATATCAGTCAAAATTTGTACTGTACTGTTTATAATTTATCAATTTGTATTGCCCATAACTGCCTTAGATTTAGGGTGGAACTTGATGATAGATGAATTAGCAAGTACAGGTGAGTTGTCTATCTGATACTCTAGAAACTGCTGTCCAAGGGAATGAGGATCCCTTCAGTTGCTTGTAACTGACATTTCAGTATCTAGCGTGTGACTTGTGTTCTGAAGAGTGTGAGGTTGTGACAGTTCCATGGTAGAAACAGACTCAGTTCATCACGGAGAGTTGTGATACATTTCAATCTAATTATCCTTCTGTTAAAGTAATGTAAACACTGTCAATCACTGAAAAATAGAAAATTCAGCGAGAATTGTTTTTTTAATAATTGAAGTTTTTTTTTACTTTTTACAGCCTTCTTGAATCCAATCTTTTACATTTAATATTTTTCTCGTAATTGATTTGACACTAGATTCACAATTCCCAGTTAAGATTCTTTCAACCTGATTCAGGTGATACTCACCTTGTCTCCTAAATGCCCTCTGAATCACGCTCACCTCCGATTTGTACACTATTCAAAGGTCACAAAAGGATAAAGTTTTCTTGATAAATTCTAACCTTTTAAAATCTGTTGATATAGTATGACAATATAAAAGATCTGTATCCAAAACAGGAAATTAGTGTTGACTTTAAATGTGTTAGAAATCCATATGATAGTATTTCCATTTCTTCAAGGTCCAGTGTATTTTGTCATACCATCCCGTTTTCAGCCAGAGATAGGTGATGACATGAGTCCCTACTCTTTTATGCTTCTGATGTGCTGTTTTCCTTTTGCGGCAATTCCTCCACATAAGTAGCTGGAAAAATGCCCTTTCTTCCTCGCAAACTACCAATCCACCATCCAGTCACATCTTTCTTGTAAATAATAAGTACATCACCTACAGAGGAAAAAGTACATAGTCATAATATGCACTCAAGGCATCTGATCTGTCAGTTATAATTATTGCTGTCCATTTACACCATATACAATGCCACTGTTCAGTTCAGATTTCTCAATCCTACAGTACATCTAACGTCAGTAATTATCATCATGCAACAAGATTACAAAAACCCGCTTCAACCCTAGTCATTTACTCACCTTGTTGCAGGTTAAGTTCATCATCTCTAGCAGCTTCATAATCATATAGAGCTTTGCAGGTTCCAACCTCTTGACCAGGATTATCAACTGTAGCTTTAAGGACACAAAACAGAGCTTTAGAGCATTTTGCTATTGTCCAGCAAAACTAGCAATGTCCATTTTGTTATTGCGATACAGCCCTTCAAGCTGCACCACCCAGCAACTCATCTCATCTTCAGTCCTGAAGGGTCTCAGCCTGAAACACTGACTGTACTCTTTTTCCATAGATGCTGTCTTGTCTCCTAAGTTCCTCCTGTATTTTGCTTGTGCTGCTTGGATTTCCAGCATCTGCAGTTTTTTCTTGTTTGTGAACCCCTCTTATTTTTCCTCTTAACCAGAAGAAGAATGGAATGTTATGTTGAAGTTGTATATGACATTGGTGAGGCCTAATTTGGAGTATTATGTACAGTTTTGGTCACCTACCTATAGGAAAGATGTATATAAATTTGAAAGAGTACAGAGAAAATTTACAAGGATGTTGCTGAGTCTGGAGGACCTGAATTATAAGGAGAGATTGAACAGGTTAGGACTTTATTTCTTGGAACATAGAAGATTAAGAGATCATCTAGAAGAGGTATACAAAATTATTAGTGGTACACATAGGTAAATACAAGCAGGCTTTTTCCACTGAAGTTGCGTGGGACTACAACCAGAGGTCATGGGTTAAGGGTGAAAGGTGAAAAGTTGAAGGGAAATATGAGAAACTCAGGGTGGTGAGTGTGTGGAACAAGCTGCCTGCACAAGTGATACACACTAGCTCAATTTCAATGTTTGAAAGTAATTTGGATAGGTACATGGATGGTAGGGGTATGGAGGGCTGTGATCCTGGTGCAGGTCAATGCGAGAAGGCAGTTGAAATGGTTCAGCATAGACTAGATGGGCAGCACAGCTGTACCGTTCTATGACTGACTATGAGTCTAAGCCAATGACTAGGTGCAAATGGAAAATTTGCAGTATTTTTTACTGACCTATACATTTGATATTTGTACCTTGAAGCTATAGTAGTTGAATGAATGTTGCAATTGCCTCTTTTTCTCTGCATGGCAACCCATAAAATTTTGTAACACTATGTTGTTTCTGCACAAATGATACAATTTCATGATTGCTAAGCTTTATTAAGGTACACTTATAAATGTATTTTTAAAGTTTTTTTTAAAGATGCCATTTTCTTGAAAATAATTGCCAGCTATTTTCATAAGGCTGTCACAAGTTTGTGACTCCTTTTACTCATAACAGACTGTGAATCCAAATGCTCCAATTGTCTATGTAATTAGTTCCTAAAGCATTTATCTATGTTGCTAAAATCCATACAAGAGAAGAATTTAATTATTAGGTTTTCATTTTCCAATCTTCTCCCTTTACTCTCGAACAGGGGTTCCCATCCTGGGGTTATAGATCTCATGCTTAATGTTATTGGTCTATGGCATCAAAACGGTTGGGAACCTTTGCCATGGCCTAGAAGAACAAAGTAAGATTGGAAAATTTAAGGGTAAAAATTTAAGACTGCATTATTTCATTGCTAATACTTACTAAGTTTCAAATGTCACAGAAAGCAACAGCTATGTGTATGCCTTAAAAATTGAAAATGTAAATTCATAACCTACATCAAAAGCAAAGAGAACTGTTAAGAATCAAAATTAAATTTAATAATTTGATTAATTAGTTTTCTTTGCATTGTCACACTAGAAACCAAATAATACAGCTCCATGGATTAAAGACAATTTTCCCCCAAAATGAATTTGTTCATCCAAATTACCGTAGTCAGCTGATCCTGCAGCTGTTTCCGATTGTTTGATCCTTATTTTTGTATGATGTGAATTAGTTGTCTGATTTGCGTATATAGGTTCAGACAGTTGCTGGGCGTCGGGTCCATGGTGATCATTACTGCCGTCCAAAAATATAGTGTCTGTCAGGCTCCTCCGATGTATAGTTTTCATTTTCACAGGACGCGATATCTGCACCAAACTGTGATAATATTCCTGCCAAAATAATTTAATCATCAACACATGCAACATCACTATTTGTAACTCAATAGATTCGATTAAAAAGAAAATAATCTACCAATCTGGTAATAATAGGAGTAGGCAATTGAACACTTCACCATTCAGTAAGGTCATGGTTCATTTATTATCTCAATACCACTTTCCTGTACTAATCACATGTCCCTTGTTTCCTTTAATATCCAAAAATCTCTCTTAAACAGACTCCTGGATGCAGATTTCTAAAGATTCACCAGCCTGGTTCTGGACACTACAGCCAAGCTAAACATCATCCTGACACCGATCTACCAAATCCTGCAGGTGTTAATTTCTACTAGAACACCTCACATACTTAAATCTACACTTGGGATAATCCCACATCCTGGAAATCAGGATGGTAAACATCCACTGTATTCTATGGAAATTATTTCTTTGAATTGAACTTTAAATGTGTTTAAAATATCCTTCTCAACTGGTACTATTTGTCTTGTCGTTGCACCCATTACTGTGGTCTAAGATCATTGTGGTTATAGAAACAAAGAAAACCTAGAGTGCAATACAGGCCCTTCAGCCCACAATGCTGTGCCAAATATGTACGTACTTTAGGAATTACCTAGTTACCCATAGCCCTCTTTTTTTTTAAGCTCCATGTACCTATCCAGGAGTCTCTTAAAAGACCCTTTTGTATCCGCCTCCACCACTGCTATATTATAGCATACATTGGGAAGGTGCAATTAGTTCAGTAAAAGTACTTGTCTTTATAGGTGCACTTGCTACCATCCTACCTCAGCAGAAAGTTTCTAAATTAATCAGCTGCTCTTACTCAAATGTCTTAAGTCACTGCTATCATTGTGTGCCATGTCGTATGATGTAGGCAATTAGGACTATTCTTGGAAAATTTTTCTACAGAAATACTTTGCCATTGTTTACTTCTGGAGAGTGTCTTAAGATGGATGTCCCTAGCTATTATCAAAACTCTAGCGAGATTGTTTGGTGTCAGTGGTGTCAGGACTTGTGAGATGCACCAGCTGCTCAAATGCCCATCTACCACACCTGCTCCCTTGGTTTCACATGACCCTGATCAGGGAACTAAGCAAGTGCTACACCTTGCGCAAGGGTGACCTGCAGGCTAGCGGAGGGAAGGAGCACCTTAAACCTGCTTTAGTAGAAACACATCTGCACCCCAATACGGCTATACTTAAATATATTTAAGAATCCAGGCATGGTTTTGAGTGCCTAACAAATGCCTTTATTGACCCAACACCAAGATCCTTTCTACTGGTTTTAGCATGATTAAACTTCTACTTCCCCTCCCAACAACTTTCCACTTGCAGGGATGATGCTCTCCCAATCCTCCTCACCCTGATCCCATGCATGTTTCCCTGCAACCACAGGTGGTGCAACACTTGTTCCTCTTCACCACCCAAGGTTCTAAACAGCCCTTCCAGGTGAGGCAAAGATTCATGTGCATCTCCCAATCTCATCTACTGCGTTCTTGAAGCACACTCTACCTCGATGTTATCAAGTAACCAGTTTGCAGAGTACATGCACTCTAATGACCATCCTGAGTTCCCTGGTGCATGCCATTTCAGCTCCCACAGTGACATTTCCTTTTTCACTGCCACTGGGAGGCCCAATGTAGTCTACAACCCACTATTATGAACATAGAGTTTTCCAATATTATGTAACCCTTTCTTCCCGTGTTCCCCCAACCTCCACTCACAGCCTCACCCCCTGCACTTGTAACCTTTGGGTCCCTGCTTGTCACCCTGCAGCCTCTGTCACCACCTTCACCCTCCCCACTTGGCTCCATGTGCAGCCTGCCTTTTTTTTTATTCCCCCTTGTCAGCTTTCACCTATTACCCACTTTCATCTGTCTCCAAACTCCCCCTTTTCCCCACCCCTTCTGTCTCACTCTTCACTGCCTTCTCTCTATATTGACTATCTTTCCTCTCCACCCGAGTCTGATGCAGGGCTTTGATCTGAATCGTTGTTCCTTCCACCACACCGTGTCCCCCTCCCACCCCCCCCCAACAGCTGCTACTTGTATTGTGACAGCTGTGCTGTTAATTTAAACAAGAACTAACCTTATCTTTCCAGTTAGTGATGTTATCACTCAGTGGATGAAAAGGCTTGGGATTTCCTTCTAGTTCTGCCATAGATGATGTAAGTTTGTAGAGATTTACTTCCAAGAGTGTTAGTTTCAGTGCTGACTACAGGTAGAAAATACATTCCATGAAAAAATATATGTGGGCACAATATTTTACATTTACATCACTAATCTTGTAAGGAACTCACTTATGATACCGATTTTATTTTAATTACATTCTTGAACAGATAAATGTGCAAATTAATAGCACATGGAGATGGGATATTATGATGAAGTTGTATAAAACACTGATTGGGCCTAATTTGGAGTATTGTGTGCAGTTCTAATCACCTACCTACAGGAAAGATGTAAATAATGTTGAATGAGTACAGGGAAAATTTACAAGGATGCTGCCAAGTCTGGAGGACCTGAGTAATAAGGAAAGATTGAATAGGTCAGGACTTCATTTCTTGGAACATAGAAGATTGAGGTGAGACATGATAGAGGTGTACAAAATTATGAGGGGTATAGATAGGGTAAATGCAAGCAGGCTTTTTCAACTGAGGTTGGGTGGGACTTCAACCAGAGGTCATGGGTTACGGCTGAAAGTTTAAAGGGAACATAAGGGGAAACCTTCACATACAGGGTTGTGAGAGTGCGGAATAAGCTGCCAGCGCAAGTGGTGCGTGCAAGCTTGATTTCAACGTTTAAGTGAAGTTTGGATAGGTACGTGGATGGTGAAGGTATGGAAGGCTATGGACCCGATGCAGATCGATGGGAGTAGGTTTAAAGGTTTTGTCATAGACTAGATGGGCTGAAGGGCTTGTCTCTATGCTGTACCTTTCTATTACTATGACTATAAATTTAGCATCATTCCCACAATGACAAGTAGCAGTACGTGGTAGTTTCTCTTCACACCCACAATGCAGCTGGAGGCGAAAGTACAAGTTAAGAGCTCAGTGACACTGGAACAAAGCAGAAAAAGCTATTCCGGAGAAACTCTCTCACTGCTTCCATTTGGAGTGTAGGTTTAGTTTTAGATAGCAGATCTATATACTGGATTTGGTATTTTCATTTAATTGTGGTTAATGATCTATTCATACGCTGCAAGACTGATCATCTATTTCACCATTCTTAAGGATCACTCGAGTTGAGTAAGAAGTTTTCCTAAGGTGTTGTCTAATGGTGGGTCCTCCAGTGGCTGTAGAAGCAGATTCAGAATCTACATATTGCATATCAGGTAAATGTAACCAAAAAATAAAACTGATCTAAATTCAACAAGAAAAACGACTTTCATATTTATAAGTACAATAGATTTGTTTACAAACAAGTACCATTTATCTAATCTGTGGTGATATTAATTACTGTAACTTCTTAATCTGTTTTCTTATAACTCTTTCATTTCTTATACCATTTTCTATCAAATAGCAGCAGAATTAATACCTCATCTCTCATTGACGCAGTTGCTTCATCAGTTTTTGAATTTGAAAATGATGGATTTCTGAAACTTGTTCTAACCATCTTCTCTAAACCTGTAAAGTGTCCAGAATAAATATCCTTTGTTTCAGAACTTGTTTATTCTAATACAAATTGAGCAATTTTAGAGGAAAATCAGGGTCACTGCAACCTTGTTGGCCCTTCTTTATTTTGTCTATGTCCTCTTGAAGCCTTTGGATTTTCAGTGATAGTCCAGCCTTCCTCCTCCCTTCATCCATACTGTTCCTAGCATCTTCCTCCTATTTTCAAGGATCAAAGATTTTATAATTGAAGTATATAAATGTCACCAGATACCACCCTGGGATTCATTTTCCTGTGGGCATACTCAGTGAATGTGTGGAGTAGTAACTATACAGTAACAGGATCAAAGAAAGATCATCCAGAGTGGAGAAGACAATAAACTCTGCAAATGTAAATAAATACCGAGAACATGGGATAAAGAGTATCTGAAGTTGGATTATTGGTTGTGGGAACACTGCAATGGCGGGGAAAGTGAGTGTAGTTATCCCCATTTATTCAGGAGCCTGATGGTTGAGGGGTAGTAACTGTTCTTGAACCTGGTGGTGAGAGACCTGAGGCTTCTATACTTTCTACCTGATGGCAGTAGTGAGAAGAGAGCGTGACTTCAGTGGTGAGCATCTCTGATGATGGATGTTACTTTCCTGCGACAGAGTTTCATGTGGATGTGCTTAATCGTTGGGAGGGTTTTGCCCGTGATATATTGGGCCAAATCACTACTTTTTGTTCAAAGGCCTGGCGTTTTCATATTAGGCTGTCAATATACTCACCACTACACCTCTATACAAGTTTGTCAAAGTTTTAGATGTCATGCTGAATCTGCAGACACCTAAGAAAGTAGAGGCACTGCATTTTGAGAAAATGTTATATTTACATCCACCCTCTTTCCATCATCCCATTAAACTCTCTTCAGCGACTATAGTCATTACAGGAAATTCAGACAGACTTGTAATCCATTTTGTATTATCAGATTGTAGAGTTTTTGAAATCAAAAATAACAGAATGCAGACACAGCCTGGTATGGAAACACCAGTGGCCTTGAATAGAAATCCCTACAAAGAGTAGTGGATACAGCCCAGTCCATCTTGGGTAAAGCCCTCTCAACCATTGAGCACATCTACAAAGAGTGTTGTTGCAGGAAAGCAGCACCATCAGGGTCCCCCACCACCCTGGCCATGCTCTCTTTTCGCTTTTGCCATCAGGAAGAAGGTACAGAAGCCTCAGGACTCTCACTACCAGGTTTATGAACAGTTAGTACCCCTTAACCAGCAGTCTACTGAACCAGAGGGGAAAACTTCACTCACCTCTTCACTGAACCATTCCCACAACCTATGGCCTCACTTCCAAGGACTCATCTCATGTCCTCGATATTTATTGCTTAATTATTAATTTTTTTTGTATTTAGTTTGTTTTTTGCATCCTGGGTGTTCCTGTTGGTGTGGTCTTTAATTGATTCTATTATGGTTATTGGATTTATTGAGTATGCCTGCAGGAAAACAAATCTCAGGGTTGTATATGGTGACATATGTACTTTGATAATACATTTACTTTTGAACTTTGAAATAATAATTTCCTTTTCTCCAGAAAAGTATTGTACTTTTCAGAACATGAACGGCAGGGCCAGCATTTGTAGTCTATCCTAAATTACTTTTGAACTGAGAAAATAAAGAGTAAGCCGCATTGCAGTGTTCAGGAGTCATATACTAGTTGTATACAGGAGACTGGGCAAGAAGGGGAATTTTAATGAACCCAATAACTATTTTAAAAATAATAATTGGATAGTTATGAGATTATGATTACCAATATTAGTTTTAAGTTCAGCATACTTACTTACTTGAATTTAAATTTCTCAAATGCCATGTTGAGACTGAGACGCATCTCTTATTCTATCCCAGAATGGCCAGTCTATAGATCCCAAGACCATAAGACTTAGGGGCAGAATTAGGCTATTCAGCCCATCAAATCTGCTCAGCCATTCCATTATGACTGATTTATTACACCCTCAACCCCACTCTCATGCCTTCAAAATTCAAAGTAAATTTATTATCAAAGTACTTATTTGTCACCATATGCCTCACTGAGATTCATTTTCATCCAGGTATACACAGTAAATAGAAGAAACACAATAGAATCAATGAAAGACCACCCCTTAAAAGGATGGACATCAACCAATGTGCAAAGGCCAACAACCTGTGCAAATTCAAAATAAAAAGGCAACCATAAACAAATAAGCGATAAATATCAAGGACATGAGATAAAGAGTCCTCAAAAGTAGGTTGTTGCCAAGTGAAATTGAGTGAAGTTATCCCCTTTAGTTCAAGAGCCTGATGGTTGAAGGGTAATAATTTCCTGAATCTGGTGGTGTGGGTCCTGAGGCTCCTGTAACTGCTTTCTGATGGCAGCAGTGAGAAGAGAGGTTGGCCTGATGGTTGGGGTAGAGGTTCTGCAATAGCACTCAATGTAAATATGCTCAATTCTGGGGAGGGTTTTACCTGTGAACTGGGCAGTATCCACTACTCTTCCATTCATTGGCATTGGTGTTTCCAGACCAAGCTAATATGTAGCCAGTCAACATACTCTCCATTTCTATAGAAGTTTGTCAAACTTTTAAGATGACATGGCGAACCTTCACAAACTTTTTCAAAAGTAGAGGCGCTGCCATGCTTTCTTTGTAATGGCACTTACATGCATGACCCAGGACAGATCCTCTGTCCCCCCAATGAGGACTGGCTGGCCTTGCTGACATTGAGTAAAAGGTTATTGTTATGGCACCAGTCAGCCAGATTTCGAGACTCATTTCTATCTGCTGATTCGTCACCTTTGATTCAGCCACTGACAGTGGTGTCATCAGCAAACTCAAATCTGGCATTGGAGCTGTGCTTAGTCTCAGTCAGAAGAGTAAAGTGAGCAAAGCAGGGGGTAAGCACACAGCCTCATGGTGCACCTGTGCTGATGGAGATCATGGAGGAGATGTCGATCTGAACTGACTTGGGGAGTCTGCAAGTGAGGAAATTGAGGATCCAGTCGCACAGGAGGTATTGAAGCTTATTGATTACTTTTGAGGGGATGATAGCACTGAGTGCCTTCTTCCCATTATCTTTGACACTCCTATTAATTAAGAACCTATCAACCTCTGCTTTAAATATACACAGCTAAATAATAACTTCCTGGGATACCCAGTGGTGTAATGAGGTTCATCCTGGAACCAACAAGTGGTTGATGTGAGGAGTTCCATAATTTGGGACTCATCCACCAAACAGCTTTGGTTTATTTAGTGTCCATTGATGATATAACAGGATACTGCCCTTCAATTATTTCATTAACTTTTACATTCTTTAACTTACTTTTTCACATTTACAAATGCAGGCACTGTAAAATGGTGAAATACATGCTAATACTGAATATCACAGTAATACCTACATAATAATCTGTCAGCAGAAATCCTATTTTGTTTTCATCTGATAAAACGGATGCATTATCCAACAATGACCGAATATCCTGATCGACACTGACGTTTTGTGCAACTTGATGAATTTGCATTTGACGCTGTATGACAAAAAATAAAATTTATCTTCACAGAAATACATCAAGATTTCAAAATTGCTTACTTAATATTGCTCAACTGCAGTTTTTCCTCTAACTCCAGTAATTAAGTTTTATAGTTGATTATACTACTCTTACTTCTATTAGTGTTCTTCCAAAGCAATTGATATGCTGGCTGTATTTATTTAAGATATTAGACAGGAGTTTTATTTTCTCTTTTTCCAAATCATGGATTACCTGTTAGGAAGGAGAAAGTAACAATTATTAGATCTGTGAGCTATCATGTGGCATGTCAAAATCCTCTACACCAGCATGGAAAATTTAAATTCACTTGATTAAGTAAATCTGAAGAAAAGCTACTGACAATGAAACTACCGATTATAATGCAAACACTTCGAGTTCAGTAATTTCTTTTAAGAAAAGGTATCTGCTGTCCTTTCCTTGTTTGCCTAGTGACTTCAATTTGAATTGGGATGGCCTGCCGATAACAAACACTGAACTGAACTATGTCTGGACTCTTGATATTGTGTTATTCACTTTTTTTGTTGCTGTTTGCATGATGTGTTTTTTCTTGCATATAGGGGATGGAGAGGTTGATGTTTTTCTTTGAATCGGTTCCATGGTTTTTTTGTTTCATGTCTGTCTATGGGAAAGATAAATCTCAGGGTAGTATACTGCATACATATGTTGATAATAAATGCACTTTGAATCTTTGAATTGATAGTACTCTCGCCTCTGAATGACGAGGTTGTGGATTAAAGCTCCACAGACCGGAAGAGTAGGCTGACATTGAGAGCATTCATTCTGAGAGGTCTAGAATATAAAAGCAACCATGTAATGCTGAGGCTTTATAAGACACTGGTCAGACCGTACTTGGAGTATTGTGAGCAGTTTTCGGCTCCTTTTCTAAGAAAGGATGTGCTGACATTGGGGAGGGTCCAGAGGGAGTTCACAAGAATGATCCCAGAAATGAAAGGGTTAAGATAAATGGAATGTTTGATGATTCTGTGCCTGTACTTGCTGGAGTTTAGAAGAACAAGGGCAACCTCTCGAATATTGAAAGGCTGAGATAGAGTGGATGTGGCGAGGATGTTTCCCATTGCGGTAAAGTCTAGAACCGAAGGTCACAGTCTCAGAATAGAAGTACATCCTTTAGAATAGAAATTAAGAGGAACTTATTTTGCCAGAAGGTGGTGAATCTGTGGAATTCATTGCCACAGGTGGCCGTGGAGGCCAGATCATTGGGTGTATTTAAAACAGAGGTTGGTAGTTTCTTGGTTACTCAGGTCGTCAAAGGTTACGGGGCGAAAGCAGGAGAATAAGATTGAGAGCGACAATAAATAAGCAATGATAGAATGGTAGGGTATGGGCTGAATGGCCTATATCTTACGGCCTTATTTCAAAAGTGTCATCTTTCCCCTGAGATGTTAAACAAAGGCTTTATTTGTCCACATGGGTGAACGAGAAAGATCCCATGGCACGATTCCAGAGGGAACTTGGGCAGGTATCCTGACTGTCCATCAATCATTACTGCTCAATAAGCAGTATTTTATCAAGATCACTTTTAATTATGGGAGTATACTGTACATTTCCTACAGAGCAGTAGAGTCTACACATCATTACAAACACAGCTCCGAAATATTTTCACAAGTAGTGAGCCAATATGCACAATTTTCTCTAAAAACTATCATCACCCTCAATGATGGTAGAATAAAGCACATGTACAAAAGTCATGGCTGAAGTGTTTGCCACCATTAACACCATAAGACCATATGATATAGGAGCAAAATTAGGCAATTAGGCCCATTGAGTCTGCTCTGCCATTTCTCCATGGCCAATACATTTACCTCTCAGCACCAATCTTCTTTCTCCCGGTATCCCTTCAAGCCTTGACTAATCAAGAACCTATCAACCTCTGGCTTAAATATAGCTCATGACTTGGCCTCCACAGTCACTTGAGGCAATGCATTCCACAGATTCACCACTCTCTGGCTAAAGAAATTCCTCCTCATCTCTGTTCTGAATGGACGTTCCTCTATTCTGAGGCTGTTGTCATCTGGTTTTAGGATCCCTCAACATAGGAAACATAATTCATTAAAAACATGCAAAGCAATAACATGGGAAGGTGGGGTGGAGAAATGTCTCTATTAAAGGAGGTGAAGGTGCTCCTTCCCTCTGCTAGTCTGCAGGTCACCTTTGTGTAGCACCTGGGATGGGTCACTAACAGTGTTTAAAAGTGATACCCTCAATAATCTGCACATTGTTTCTCAGACTGGGTTCCACTAGGACTACTCTGTCCCAGGTCTCAAAGTCCTGCTTCAAATTTGTGCAACAGAACTGGATTTTAGAGAGAAGATGGGAGAGATTACTATTGAGAACAAGGCAGCATTTCATTGAGTGTAGCTTTAAATAACCCTTGGTAAAACTATAGTGGAGGATTACAAATACCTGGGGATACAAACTGACAATAAACTGGATTGGTTAAAGAACACTGAGGCTGTCTACATGAAGGGTCAGAGCCGTATCTATTTCCTGAGGAGACTGAGGTCCTTTAACATCTGCCGGATGATGCTGAGGATGTTCTACGAGTCTGTGGTGGCCAGTGCGATCATGTTTGCTGTTGTGTGCTGGGGCAGCAGGCTGAGGGTATCAGACACCAACAGAATCAACAAGCTCATTCGTAAGGCCAGTGATGTTGTGGGGATGGAACTGGACTCTCTGACGGTGGTGTCTGAAAAGAGGATGCTGTCCAAGTTGCATGCCATCTTGGACAATGTCTCCCACCCACTACATAATGGACTGGTTGGGCACAGGAGTACATTCAGCCAGAGACTCATTCCACCAAGATGCAACACAGAGCGTCATAGGAAGTCATTCCTGCCTGTGGCCATCAAACTTTACAACTCCTCCCTTGAAGGGTCAGACACCCTGAGCCAATAGGCTGGTCCCGGACTTATTTCCTGGCATAATTTACATATTACTATTTAACTATTTATGGTTTTATTACTATTAAATTATTTATGGTGCAACTGTAATGAAAACCAATTTCCCCTGGGATCAGTAAAGTATGACTATGACTATAAACGCTTCACTGCCTAGCAAAAGAAGAATAACTGTGCTCACTCAGCCCTCACTGACCCAAACAATTCTGACAGTTCCTCTCTGGGTAGTACCCTGAGTTCTGGTTTTATCAATGATCTTCTCCTATGTACGATCTCTGTTTATTTTCTGATCCAGGAGTCAAGAATGGCAAGCAGTCTTAAATTCTTAACCATTGTTTATTTTAAAGTACAAACAAACATACAAAAACTAAGCAAACTAAATAAAGAGCTGGGAAACAAAGCGAAGATGAATGAAAAGCAGTCACAAGCTGAAGATACAAATTAAAGATTGCACCTATGAAACATCCATCACTTTCATAATCAAGATAAGAGAAGTTCCTTCGATAAAATAAACCAATGATTGCCCAATTAAATCACGCAGGTAATGTACTTAGCCAATGAAAAATGAGAATGGTGATAAGCTATTACTTTAACTGCTATGCTGCTTTCTGCCAGTGAGTGGGGACAAACTACCACTTACTGAAAAGTACACAAGTTTGTTAAGAAGTACAAATGATTAAACTACAACTTTAGCTTTACATTAATTCATCTTACAAAAAGTATTTAAAAAGTGGGTTCTAACACCTACCATGTCAGAAACAGGAACATTCAATGTTAACAACAGCTACATTTGCAATTCCTCATATACTGGAAGTCTTGTATACTGCAAGTGCTGGAAATTATTCAGGCTTCAACAAGTCTGTAGAGCACAAATGCCACCTAACAAGACAGAGTCTTTTGAAATTCAGAGGCATTACCAGTGGAGGTTTACGCCTTTGACACAGTGAAACACCAAGTCATCATGAAAATGCTTAAAGATATTAATATCGACAGAAAAGATCTAACAATAATCAGGAATCTCTACTGGCAACAAAGTGCAGCCATACGGATAGACAACAAGGCTGGTGAATATCAGCCAATAAAGTGAGGAGTCAGACAGGGTTGTGTTTTATCACCAGACCTGTTCTCCCTGTACAGTGAAAACATCATGAGAATCATACAAGACCTACCTGGAATAAGTATAGGAGGATACAATATCAACAACCTCCACTATGCGATGATACAGTACTGATAGAAACATAGAAAATAGGTGCAGGAGTAGGCCATTCGGCCCTTCGAGCCTGCACTGCCATTCAGTATGATCATGGCTAATCATCCAACTCAGAACCCTGTAACTGCCTTCTCTCCATACCCCGATCCCTTTAGCCACAATGACTATATCCAACTCCCTCTTAATTATAGCCAATGAACTGGCCTCAACTGTTTCCTGTGGCAGAGAATTCCACAGATTCACCACTCTCTGTGTGAAGAAGTTTTTCCTCATCTCAGTCCTAAAAGGCTTCCCCTTTATCCTTAAACTGTGACCCCTCGTTCTGGACTTCCCCAACATCAGGAACAATCTTCCTGCATCTAGCCTGTCCAATCCCTTTAGAATTTTATACGTTTCAATAAGATCCCCCCTCAATCTTCTAAATTCCAGCAAGTATAAGCCTAGTTGATCCAGTCTTTCATCATATGAAAGTCCTGCCATCCCAGGAATCAATCTGGTGAACCTTCTTTGTTCTCCCTCTATGGCAAGAATGTCTTTCCTCAGATTAGGGGACCACAACTGCACACCATACTCCAGGTGTGGTCTCACCAAGGCCTTGTACAACTGCAGCAGTACTTCCCTGCTTCTGTACTTGAATCCTCTTGCTATGAATGCCAGCATACCATTTGCCTTTTTCACCGTCTGCTGTACCTGCATGCCCACTTTCAATGACCGGTGTACAATGACACCCAGGTCTCATCGCACCTCCCCTTTTCCTAATCAGCCACCATTCAGATAATAATCTGTTTTCCTGTTCTTGCCACCAAAGTAGATAAGCTCACATTTATCCACTTTAAGTTCCATCTGCCATGAATTTGCCCACTCACCTAACCTATCCAATCACCCTGCATCCTCTTAGCATCCTCCTCACAGCTAACACTGCCGCCCAGCTTCGTGTCATCCGCAAACTTGGAGATGCTGCATTTAATTCCCTTGTCTAAGTCATTAATATATATTGTAAACAACTGGGGTCCCAGCACTGAGCCTTGCGGTACCCCACTAGTCACCGCCTGCCATTCTGAAAAGGTCCCGTTTATTCCCATTCTTTGCTTCCTGTCTGCCAACCAATTCTCTATCCACATCAATACCATACCCTCAATACCATGTGCTTTAAGTTTGCACACTAATCTCCTGTGTGGGACCTTGTCAGAAGCCTTTTGAAAATCCAAATAACCCACATCCACTGGTTCTCCCCTATCCACTCTACTAGTTACATCCTCAAAAAATTCTATGAGATTCGTCAGACATGATTTTCCTTTCACAAATCCATGCTGACTTTGTCCGATGATTTCACCGCTTTCCAAATGTGCTGTTATCACATCTTTGATAACTGACTCTAGCAGTTTCCCCACCACCGATGTCAGGCTTACCAGTCTATAATTCCCCAGATTCTCTCTCCCTCCTTTTATTTAAAAAAGCGGGGTTACATTAGCCACCCTCCAATCCTCAGAAACTAATCCAGAATCTAAAGAGTTTTGAAAAATTATCACTAATGCATCCACTACTTCTTGGGCTACTTCCTTAAGCACTCTGGGATGCAGACCATCTGGCCCTGGGGATTTGTCTGCCTTAAATTCCTTCAATTTACCTAACACCACTTCCCTACTAACATGTATTTCCCTCAGTTCCCCCATCTTACTAGACCCTCGGTCCCCTACTATTTCCGGAAGATTATTTATGTCCTCCTTAGTGGAGACACAACCAAAGTAGTTATTCAATTGGTCTGCCACGTCCTTGTTCCCCATGATCAATTCACCTGTTTCTGACTGTAAGGGACCTACATTTGTCTTAACCAATCTTTTTCTTTTTACATATCTATAAAAGCTTTTTACAGTCAGTTTTTATGTTCGCTGCCAGTTTTCTCTCAATCTTTTTTCCCCTTCCTAATTAAGCCCTTTGTCCTCCTCTGCTGAACTCTGAATTTCTCCCAGTCCTCAGGTGTGCCGCTTTTTCTGGCTAATTTGTATGTTTTGTCTTTGGAATTGATACTATCCCTAATTTCCCTTGTCAGCCACGGTGCACTACCTTCCCTGGTTTATTCTTTTGCCAAACTGGGAAGAACAATTGTTGTAGTTCATTCATGCGATCTTTAAATGCTTGCCATTGCATATCCACCATCAACCCTTTAAGCATCATTTGCCAGTCTATCTTAGCTAATTCACGTCTCATACCTTCAAAGTTACCCTTCTTTAAGTTCAGAACCTTTGTTACTGAATTAGCTGTATCACTCTCCATCCTAATGAAGAATTCCACCATATTATGGTCACTCTTACCCAAGGGGCCTCGCACAACAAGATTGCTAACTAACCCTTCCTCATTGCTCAATACCCAGTCTAGAATGGCCTGCTCTCTAGTTGGTTCCTCGACATGTTGGTTCAGAAAACTATCCCGCATACACTCCAAGAAATCCTCTTCCTCAGCACCCTTACCAATTTCGTTCACCCAATCTATATGTAGATTGAAGTCACCTATTATAACTGCTGTTCCTTTATTGTACGCATTTCTAATTTCCTGTTTAATACCATCCCCAACCTCACTATTACTGTTAGGTGGCCTGTACACAACTCCCACCAGCATTTTCTGCCCCTTAGTGTTATGTAGCTCTACCCATATCGATCCCACATCCCCCTGGCTAATGTCCTTCCTTTCTATTGCGTTAATCTCCCCTCTAACCAGCAATGCTACCCCACCTCCTTTTCTTTCATGTCTATCCCTCCTGGATATTGAATATCCCTGAATGTTGAGCTCCCATCCTTGGTCACCCTGGAGCCATGTCTCTGTGATCCCAACCATATCATATTCATTAATAACTATCTGCACATTCAATTCATCCACCTTGTTACGAGTGCTCCTTGCATTGACACATGAAGGCTTCAGGCTTGCTTTTACAACACTCTTAGCCCTTACACCATTATGTTGAAAAGTGGCCCTTTTTGATTTTTGCCCTGGATTTGCCGGCCTGCCACTTTTACTTTTCACCTTACTACTTTTTGCTTCTACCCTCACTTTACACCCCTCTGTCTCTCTGCACTTGTTCCCATCCCCGTGCCATTTAGTTTAAATTCTCCTGAACAACAGTAGCAAACGCTCCCCATAGGACATTGGTTCCAGTGCAGACCGTCCTGTTTGTACCGGCCCCACCTCCTCCAGAACTGGTTCCAATGCCCCAGAAATTTGAATCCCTCCCCCTTGCACCACTTTTCAAGCCACGTATTCATCTGAAATATCCTCCTATTTCTACCCTGACTAGCATGTGGCACTGGTAGTAATCCAGAGATTATTACCTTTGTGGTCCTACTTTTTAGTTTACCTCCTAACTCCCTAAATTCACCTTGTAGAACCTCATCCCGTTTTTCCCTATATCATTGGTACCTATGTGCACCACGACCACTGGCTGTTCACCCTCCCACTCCAGAATGTCCTGCAGCCGCTCAGAGACATCCTTAACCCTTGCACCAGGGAGGCAACATACCCTCCTGGAGTCTCGTTTGTGGCCGCAGAAACGCCTATCTATTCCCCTTACAATCGAATCCCCTATCACTATAGCTCTCCCACTCCTTCTCCTTCCCTCCTGTGCCACAGAGCCACCCATGGTGCCATGAACTTTTGCTGCTGCTGCCTTCCCCTGACGAGACATCTTCCCCAACAGTGAACAGTGAAGTGCTGATATTGGAGAGGTTTTAAAGGAGGTTCATGAAAACGATTTAATAAGTTTCAATAGGTACATTTAATGTCAGAGAAATGTATACAATACCTATCCCAAAATTCTTTTTTCCAGGATTGAAAGGCTTATCACATGAGGAGCGTTTGATGGCTCTGGGCCTGAACTCACTGGAATTCAGAAGAATGAGGGGTGACCTCATTGAAACCTATCAAATGTTGAAAGGCCTCGATAGACCGGATGTGGAGAGGATGTTTCCTATGGTGGGAGAGTCTAAGACGAGAGAACACAGAATAGAGGGGTGCCCTTTTAGAACAGAGATGAGGAGGAATTTCTTTTGCTGGAAAGCGGTGAATCTTGGGAATTTGTTTGCCCAGGCGGCTGTGGAGGCCAATTCATTGGATACACTTAAGGCAGTGGCTGACAGATTCTCGATTGGTCAGGGCCTGAAGGGATATGGGGAGAAGGCAGGAAACTGGGGCTGAGAGGGAAAATGGATCAACCAAGATGAAATGGCGGAGGAGAGTCAATGGGGCAAATGGGCTAATTCTGCTCCTATGTCTTATGGTCTTATTACTAATGCTCAAGAGTTTGCCTGGCCTAGGTGCTAATTAGAGTCCCTCATGATTAATAATTATATTGGTGTGCAGAACTAAATGAAAATGGAATTTCCATTGAAACTGTTAGGAAATGAATAGGTAACCATTAATACTTTGTAGGAGTTTTTTTTTACTTTCAAAATTCCTTTTGGTTCCTGAATAATGTTTTTGTATTAATTATGCAATCTTTTCAACAGTTTTTTTGAAGATACTTATTACTTGCCTGGTAAGACTGTTCAAACACAGATTCCCATTTCAACCTGACATCTTCACCGGCTCTGTTCAGATCATAATATTGTTGGTCTACTTTTGACAGCATCTCTGTTGATTTTTTCAGTTTTTTTTGCAGCTGTAGAATTGAACCATTAGCAGCATACAATTCGATAACATAAATAGAATCACTCCAACGTGTAACAAAAATATTTTTATCTCACATCAATTCACCTAAGCTGTAAATATTGTATTTAGATTTTAAAGTTCAATGAATAGTTATTTAAGAAAATGGAATAAACTTAACTCACAATATGACTGACTCTCATTATACATCCATACACAGATACACCGGGCGTACAGAAGCAAGATATATCAGCTAGTCGCAGCAACAACCTTGCACTGAACATCAGTAAGGTCCAAGAAATGACTGGACTTCAGAAAGGGTAAGACAAGGAAACACAAATCAGTCCTCATGGAGGGATCAGAAGTGGAAAGACTGAGTAATTTCCTCCTGGGTGTCAACATCTCTGAGGATCTACCCTGGGCCCAAAATATTGATTCAGTTACAAAAGAAGGCAGGACAGCAGCTATATTTCATTAGTAGTTTGAGGAGATTTAGTATGTCACCAAATACTTTCAAATTTCTACAGGTGTACCATGCAGAACAATCTAACTGGCTGTATCATCGTCTGCTATTGTTTGTGGGGGGCATGGCACTGCACAGGACTGAAATAAGCTGCAGAAAGTTTTAAACTTAGTCAGCTCCATATTGGGCACTAGTCTCCCCAGCATTCAGGACATTTTCAAGAAGCAATGCCCCAAAAAGGCATCCATCGTTAAGGAGCACCCCCCCCCCCCACCCAGGACATGTTTCTGTCTCATTGCTACCCGCAAGGAGGTGGAACAGGAGCCTGAAGACACACACTCAGTGATTCAGGAACAGCTCCTTCCCCTCTGCCATTTGATTTCTGATGGACACTGAACTCATCAACACTTCCTCCCGACGTTTTTGCACTACCTATTTAATGTATTATATTTTATATATTAAACCTAATTCTGACTGGGTTCTGCATAACACAGTCAATTCCCCTATAAATTCAATTTCTAACCTTATACTGCACAATCAGGAATGAAGGTGAGAAAAGTTGTGTTTTTCTCCCAATGAAGATATTGAATGGACAATCAGGTTTTGTGCGACATGCAGCTAAAGATATAATATCACTTCTTGAATTCCTTATACAGATGCAGTGAAACACCGCTCTATATTTTAATGCATACTTCTATATATAGATTACAATAATCAGGAGCCAAACAGACCCATTTCTAGCCACAGAAACTTTCAATGCTAAAGACCTATAACCAAACAATAAGGTTAAGTAAATCATTTTAACAAAATTATTTAAATTATATTGGATGCCATTAAAAAGAAAATGGCAAGATGGTGCTGAATTTAATTACTTTAAATATAAGAATCAAAAACCTTATTTTTCTCTTTTTCAGATACTACTTGCTTGTTGCTTTCCACAGCACGAAATACGGCTTCACGGTCTTTGGTAAGTCCCATCACTTTCTTCTTACACTGTAATGTGGTAACATTCTAACTAGTTATACTTGGAATTAGAAAGTGGTGAATACACAAGGCTGCCTGTCCCTTGTGACAACATTTGATAAAGCAAGACAATATGTATTTTTTTAGAATCATTAATCTCAGAATCCAGAGTTTACAAATTACGCTCATCAATACAGGGGCGGAACGGTAGCAGTGTAGTTGGCACAAAGCTTTCCAGTACCAGGTACCCAGGTTCAATTCCCGCCACTGCCTGTAAGGAGCTTGTAAATTCTCCTTCCACAGTCGAAAGACCTACCAGTTGGCAGGTTAATTGGTCGTTGTAAATTGTCCTGTGATTAGGCTAGTGTCAAATCGGGGGATTGCTGGGCAGCGCCGCTCGAAGGGCTTATACTATGCTGTATCTCAATGAATAAATAAATAACTTCATGTAAATAAAACAATGTTAGTAGAATTAATTTCCATTCTGACTTCCAAATGATTTTATGCCATGTTTCATGCAAGATGGGCATCATTGAGACAAATGTTAAGATTATGAATTGTACCTGAATCTGTTGATTCCAGTTGCCTGTGACAAGCTTTGAGGACTTTTCAACTGCATTGTCCATCTGATGTAAAAGTTTCAAGTTCAAAAATGGACAGAGCATGGAGAAATTAATGCAAACTTCAAATCAGGAATAAATAACTCAACACCAAAAAAAAATAAAGAGAGATACTTTCAGTCTGTAGAAAAAGGAAATACATACTGATTTTCTTCTTTTAGAATGCTCATCCAACATTTTAGTAATTGGTCTAACTGCTTCCTCCTGAATGGCACTGGCTAATGTCCTAGATCAAATAATAAGAATAGCATTAAACTTGATTTGATTTGTCAGATAAAATCACCTTGACTTCAATGCCCAATGTCACACGACTAGTTTTACTTTGTTTATTTGTTTTAACATATAAAACGCTGTAGCTGGAACATATTTTTCTCAACAAGCATTTCAGAGCGCTTCCAGAAAGGCCAAAGCTGAACCACAAGTAGAGGTGTTTAGGGAACTGGGGGGAAAAAAAAAGATTTTCAAATATCAGTTGAGAAGTATGCTGAAGCAAACTGATTAATATCTTTTTTTCCAAATCTTTTTATTATTATATTATTCAAAAAAGATACATGGGTACATCCAAGTAACAACACTTACAATATCTCAAGGGAAAAAAACATTATCTTAAAGATTAGAAAATTTTGTGATAATTAAAAAAAAAAGTGGGGAAAAAACCCCATTAGGTGTACAACCCCAGGGCCATGCGTCATACAACAAGCTTCTAAAAGTAAACAGCAAACCGCCAGCAATAAAGAAAAGTATACCAAAAATTTTACCATTAGATCGTGGAGAAAATCTATCAATTAGCTCAAATGATAATAACGGCAAACTGATTAATATTAAAGATGTATAATTTTATAATTGGGAAGGTCATTTAGGAGTGAAAGCAGGAAGCATCTTTTGATAGTTTTGGAAATAGAGATGCTCTAGTTAAAATGTCCAAGTTTCTGCAGGATCTGGAATATCCCTCTGAATTGGAAGGTAGCAAATGTGACCACACTATTTAAGAAAAAAGAAAGAGAAAAAGCATGGAACTAATAACCTATTAGTCTAAGATCAGTGGGACGGCAAATGCTGGAGTCTACTCATCATCGTAATTATGGGCAGTGTCATATAACATGGGTAATCATGGTCTTTCAATGATTGTTCTTGACAAACTTTTCTACAGAAGTGATTTGCCATTGCCTTCTGGGCAGTGTCTTTACAAGATGGGTGATCCCAGCCACTATCAATACTCTTCAGAGACCGTCTGCCTGGCGTCAGTGGTCGCATAGCCAGGACTTGTGATATGCACCGGCTGTTCCCACGACCATCCACACCTCCCATGGCGCTAAGCAGCTGCTATGCCTTTCCCAAGGCTGATCTGCAGGCTAGTGGAAGGAAGGAGCACCTTACACCTCTGGTGGAGGCGCACCTCCAACCCGCCACCCAGGAACCTACTATGATGGATATAAAGGCAGATCATCTTGAAAAAAAGAAGGGTGCTAAAGGGTCTCAACCTGAAATGTCAACTGTTTATTCAGTTCTATCGATGCTGCTTGACTTGCTGAGTTCCTCCAGCATTTTGTGTGTGTTATCTTGAAAAGAATATTAGTATTGCGTAGAATCTGAGTGTATTTATGAAGGGAAAGCCAGGTTTGACTAATCTGTTTGACTTCTAGAACAGATCCAAGGGAAACCAGTGGATGTAATGCACTTGGATTTCTGAAAGGTTTTCAATGTGGTCTCAATGTTTTTGACAAAGTGATTGAATAGGTTAGTGTGAAATTTGCTTTGTAATTAAAGCTGATGTGTGACAAGATGGACGTCAACGTGTGAGGAAATTCAAGGTTCAATCTTTGACATCAAGGATAGAATAAAATCTCAAATAGACTGCCATGTTTGAAATTGTAGCCATTTCATCATTCATAGAAACATAGAAAATAGGTGCAGGAGTAGGCCATTCAGCCCTTCGAGCCTGCACCGCCATTTATTATGATCATGGCTCATCATCCAACTCAGAACCCCGACCCAGCCTTCCCTCCATACCCCCTGATCCCCGTAGCCACAAGGGCCATATCTAACTCCCTCTTAAATATAGCCAATGAACTGGCCTCAACTGTTTCCTGTGGCAGAGAATTCCACAGATTCACCACTCTCTGTGTGAAGAAATTTTTCCTAATCTCGGTCCTAAAAGGCTTCCCTTTTATCCTCAAACTGTGACCCCTTGTTCTGGACTTCCCCAACATCGGGAACAATCTTCCTGCATCTAGCCTGTCCAATCCCTTTAGGATTTTATACGTTTCAATCAGATCCCCCCTCAATCTTCTAAATTCCAATGAGTACAAGCCCAGTTCATCCAGTCTTTCTTCATATGAAAGTCCTGCCATCCCAGGAATCAATCTGGTGAACCTTCTTTGTACTCCCTCTATGGCAAGGATGTCTTTCCTCAGATTAGGGGACCAAAACTGCACACAATACTCCAGGTGTGGTCTCACCAAGGCCTTGTACAACTGCAGTAGTACCTCCCTGCTCCTGTACTCGAATCCTCTCGCTATAAATGCCAGCATACCATTCGCCTTTTTCACCACCTGCTGTACCTGCATGCCCACTTTCAATGACTGGTGTATAATGACACACAGGTCTCGTTGCACCTCCCCTTTTCCTAATTGGCCACCATTCAGATAATAATCTGTTTTCCTATTTTTGCCACCAAAGTGGGTAACTTCACATTTATCCACATTAAATTGCATCTGCCATGAATTTGCTCACTCACCCAACCTATCCAAGTCACCCTGCATCCTCTTAGCATCCTCCTCACAGCTAACACTGCCACCCAGCTTCGTGTCATCCGCAAACTTGGAGATGCTGCATTTAATTCCCTCATCCAAGTCATTAATATATATTGTAAACAACTGGGGTCCCAGCACTGAGCCTTGCGGTACCCCACTAGTCACTGCCTGCCATTCTGAAAAGGTCCCGTTTATTCCCACTCTTTGCTTCCTGTCTGCTAACCAGTTCTCCATCCACATCAATACCTTACTCCCAATACCATGTGCTTTAAGTTTGCACACTAATCTCCTGTGTGGGACCTTGTCAAAAGCCTTTTGAAAATCCAAATATACCATATCCACTGGTTCTCCCCTATCCACTCTACTAGTTACATCCTCAAAAAATTCAATGAGATTCGTCAGACATGATTTTCCTTTCACAAATCCATGCTGACTTTGTCCGATCATTTCACCGCTTTCCAAATGTGCTGTTATCACATCCTTGATAACTGACTCCAGCAGTTTCCCCACCACCGACGTTAGGCTAACCGGTCTATAATTCCCCGGTTTCTCTCTCCCTCCTTTTTTAAAAAGTGGGGTTACATTAGCCACCCTCCAATCCTCAGGAACTAGTCCAGAATCTAACGAGTTTTGAAAAATTATCACTAATGTATCCACTATTTCTTGGGCTACTTCCTTAAGCACTCTAGGATGCAGACCATCTGGCCCTGGGGATTTATCTGCCTTCAATCCCTTCAATTTACCTAACACCACTTCCCTACTAAGAAGTATTTCGCTCAGTTCCTCCACCTTACTGGACCCTCTGTCCCCTACTATTTCTGGAACATTATTTATGTCCTCCTTAGTGAAGACAGAACCAAAGTAATTATTCAATTGGTCTGCCATGTCCTTGCTCCCCATTATCAGTTCACCTATTTCTGTCTGTAGGGGACCTACATTCATTCAGTTATTCTCAAATCTTTCAAGTTCCCTATTCCCATTGTACATGAATTGACCTGATTCTGCCTACCTCCAATGGGACTGTGGCTTGGCTCTATATTTAGAAATGAAATTGCAATGAACAGTTATAAAGCCTGCAGTGAAGGGTTTCAAGCAAAGCAGACAGCGGGATCAACGATACCCTCACAGTAGAAAATTATGAGACAGATACTGGATGGACCTTGATGGATCATGTTCGAGCAGAAATGGTTGGAGCAAGACCAAGGCATGGTTGAGAAGGAGTCAGGGTGTGCAAAGTGGAAAAAAAATCACAGCGGAGGAATTTCAGAGCCCGTCCATCTACACTGAGAGCGCGGTCGGACCAATCTAAGTGCCAGGTGGATTTGGAAAAGTTGGGTACAGGCTAGAACTTGGTGGCTGGTCCAGGCCCAGAGCGTATGGGTGCGACAGGACCCAGTGCTTAGGGCAAGGAACAACCCGATGTTTGACGATTTAAACATTGGGACTGGAGGCAAGTGTCGGGCTGGATCTGCATACCGCTCCACGATATTTGCTCCACTCTTCACTGCACTGAGGCTGAGGGTGTGGGCCCGCTCAGGGCTTTGGTTCTGTGATCTCGGTTTTGCTCCACTGTGATGGACCGAGGCTGAAGCGGTGGGCCTGGTCTGGACTTCGTGTTTATGGGCTCACTTTAGTTCTGAATGCTGTTGCTTGCCCGATTCATGTGTTTTTTCTCCCTCTGCACATTGGGTGTTTGTATGTCTTTCCTAATTGGACTCTTTAGGGTTTCTTGTCTTGAAAGGAGACAAACCTTAGGGTTGTATAATGTATATATACTTCAATACCAAACGTACTGTGAATAGCTTTGAAAAATGGCCCCAGATCCATGTATACTGCAGCAAACAGGGCAATAAGGGAAAATTACACTGATGGAGAACAAAACATCCCTGAAAATTGGAGGAAATAAGTTGCTGAAAATGAGCCACCTCAGCTGCACTGGAAGCAAAGCGACGAAAACAGTAACCGTATACTGTTATACTCAAAGAGACGTTAGTGGATATTTCTCAACCAAAAAAAAAAATCCATCAATACAACTGAAGGAATAAGTGTTAGAGACAACAAAGCTTTCAAAATTACAAGAAATTCTGAAGACTGTCCAAATGAAAAGTAGAAAATGAGGATGGTATAAAGTGACAAAAGTGCGGATTTTAGCCCAAATCTGCCACCTTGTGGAGAAAGGAAACACTGCCCCAGAGAAAGCAGGATCTCCCAGTGGCCACAAATTTTAATTCCACGTCCCATTCCCCTTCTGATATGTCTATCCACGGTCTCCTCTACTGTAAAGATGAAGCCACACTCAGGTTGGATGAGCAACACCTTATATTCTGTCTGGGTAGCCTCCAACCTGATGGCATGAACATTGACTTCTCTAACTTCCGCTAATGCCCCACCTCCCCCTCGTACCCCATCCGTTATTTATTATATTTTTTAAAAATTCTCTCTTTTTTCTCCCTCCATCACTCTCACTATACTCCTTGCCCATCCTCTGGGCTTCTCCCTTTCTTTCCCCCTAGGCCTCCCGTCCCATGATCCTCTCCCTTCTCCAGCCTTGTATCCCTTTTGCCAATCACCTGTCCAGCTCTTGGCTCTATCCCTCCCCCTCCTGTCTTCTCCTATCATTTTGGATCTCCCCCTCCCCTCCCACTTTCAAATCTCTTACTATCATTTCTTTCAGTTAGTCCTGATGAAGGGTCTCGGCCCGAAATGTCGACTGTACCTCTTCCTAGAGATGCTGCCCGGTCTGCTGCGTTCACCAGCATTTTGTGTGTGTTGCTTGAAATTCCAGCATCTGCAGATCTCCTCATGACCGCACCAGATCAATGTTTCTCAGAAGCATTTCAAAACTGATTGAAATTTCATTGATATTCCGCAGTTAAGGGGAGAGACATTCATCGTTGATTACCTGATTTGTTAAAGGGGTGACAGAGTAATGGCATGTCCCACTTTTGAAGGTCAACTCCTTTGCTTCCAAAATGTCATCATTGAAATCAGCGTTATGTCCCAGGCATACCACAGTGCACCAAGGACTAATTTCAACTCCTGTAGTCTCTGAACACTGGTCTGATTTTCAGCAGATTACTCATGTTTGGGGGGTGGGGCGTTGGTGAGAAATACATCTCTACCAAAGGAGGTGTAAGGCACTCCTTCTCTCTGCTGGTTGGCAGTTGACCCTTGGGCAAGGTGTAGCACCTACTTAGCCCCCCCAACCCCCACCCCGCCCAATCAGGGTCACGTGAAGCCATGGGAGCAGGTGGTGGATGGTCGGATGAGCAGCTGGTGCACATCACAAGTCCTGGTTATGTGACCACAGACACCAGGCAGACAATCTCTGAAGAGTATTGATAATGGCTGGGATCACCCGACTTGTAAAGACACTGCCCAGAAGAAGGCAATGGCAAACCACTTCTGTAGAAAAATTTGCCAAGAACAATCACAGCCAAAACTATGATTACCACGTCACACGACACGGCACAAAATGACATTGTGATGATGATCTATTATATAATAAAAACTTCAAAGCAGTAGTTAAAACATATTGATACAAGTGACAAACAAAGTAATTTTTTGCTGGAAATACAAAGTTAAAGCAGAAGTTGCTCGTAATAATCAAGCTATGAAGAAAGAAACAAAGTTAATACTTCAGGTCATTCAGGGCCACAAAAAGGTGAGGCAACACTTCACCTGCAAATCTGCTGGGGTTGTCTATTGTGTCTGGTGTCCTCGATGCGGCCTCCTCTACATCATAAATTCCCCTCCCCCATCTTTTTATTCTGGCATTTCCCCCCTTCCTTTCCAGTCCCGAAGAAGGGTCTCAGCCTGGAACTCCAACTGTTTATTCATGGATGCTGCCTGACCTGCTGAGTTCCTCCAGCATTTTGTGTGTGTTTCTTTGGATTTCCAGCATCTGTAGTTATCTCTTGCGTTTATGATTTCAGACCAATGACTTTTCATCAGACCTAGGAAAAGTAGGAAAAACGAAGCAGACTATGACAACCACCCCCCCAGACACCCACGTTAAACTCACGTGTGCAGATCTGCAGTGTATGCCATTTCTTGAGAAATACAATTCCATCCTTCAAAAATGGAGCTGCAAAATGAAAGTTAAAGGATCAAGAACAGAGTTTCCATAATAATTATAATGTGATTGTACCTCAGGAATTGCAGTACTTTGGACATTCCAGTACAATTGGAATTTCCAGTAAAAGATGTGGGCTGAGATTTTTGTATTAACAAGTACATTTCACTGAAATTCTGCCAACTCACTGAATTTCGACAGAAATTTCAAAACCTGAAAATGACTAGACCATTTTGTCCGAAGGGTATTAGTTTCTATGGAGATAGTAACATTGCCAATTTTTCTCTACAATGTTATCCCTTCCCCTTCTAACGTCACTAATTCCCACCCGAGACACCATTCCTTGAATCTCAATTGACATATGGCCATTATTTGGTATATAAAGATTATGAAAGGCATAGATAGAGTGGACAGAGGGTATCTGTTCCCCAGGGTTGAAATGTATAATACCAGAGAGGAGGCGCTGAGGGGGAGAGGAGGTGGGTTCAGAGGGGATGAGAGGGGTAAGTTTTTTTTAAACTTTGAGAGTGGTGAATGTCTGGAATGCGCTGCCTGATATGGTGAAAGAGGCAAATACATTAGAAGTTTTTAGAGACATTTAGATAGGCACATGAATATGAGGAAAATGGAGGGATATAGACATGGTGTAGGTAGGAGGGATTAATCTTTGGGTGTTTGATTTGCTTTTTAGCTGGTGTAGCACAACACTGTGGGCGGAGTGGCCTGTTCCCTGTGGCCTCTTCTATGCTCCAAGTAGACTATTTCCAATGCAGTTAGCATTTTGATAGCTCCTCCACTTCGTCAGGAATCTTGACCATTTATCCTCATTCTACCAGAGACAGTATCTGATTTAACTTCATAAACAATTGGGAAAGACAATCTGACAGATTATAATGTCAACGTTTAACTAAAGCACTGGTGAGCCTCACTTAGAGCAAGTACTGTGAGTAGTTTTGGGTCGAATATCTAAGAAAGGATGTGCTGACATTGAAGAGGGTTCAAAGCAGGTTCACAAAAACATTTCCAGGATTGAGTCCTGATGAAGGGTCTCAAGACAAAAACATTGAGTGTTTATTCTTTTCCATAGAAGCTGCCTGGCCTGCTGAGTTCCTCTAGCATGCTGTGTGTGTTGCTTGGATTTCCAGCATCTGCAGATTTCTCTTTTCTTCCTTTCCACTGGGGTTGGGTGGGACTACAACTGGAGCTCAAGGGTTAAGGGTGAAAGGTGAAAGTTTAAGAAGAACGTGAGAGGAAGCTTCTCACTCAGAGGGTAGTGAGAGTATGGAACAAGCTGCCAGCACAAGTGGTGCATGCAAGCTCGATTTCAATACTTAATCGAAGTTTGAATAGATACATGGATGGTAGGGAGATGGAGGGCTATGGTCAATGGAAGTAGGCAGCTTAAATGGTTTTGGCATGGACTAGATGGGCCAAATGGCCTGGTCTGTGCTGTACTTTCCTATGACTCTGACTTTCGCACAGTACTGTACATTGAAGAAATTAAAGTATGGAATGAGTGAATGTTTTGCAGAGTATCTGCACTTGTTCCACAGGGGTGATCTCAAGTGGCAGACAACAGAAATATCAACTTTTCCATCACACTCCCACTCAGACCACTGGTCTGTGGCCTCCTGCACTGTTACAACCAGCTCCAAAGCAAACTTGAAGATGTAGAGGCGGCAAACTTTCTTACATCTGGCTGGTTGTAGACTTCTGACTCAATATTGAATTCTATAACATCAGGTTGGAGGCAACCCAGACAGAATGCTCCTCCAACCTATGGCCTCATTGTGACAGTAGAGGAGGCCATGGATTGATGTCAGAATGGGAAGTGAAATTAAAATGGGTGGCTACTGGGAGATCCCACTTTTTCTGATGGATGGAGTGCAGTTGCTCGGCGAAGTGGTCTCCCAATCTACGTCGATACACAGGAGGCCACAACAGGAGCACCGGATAAAGTAGATGACCCCAACAGACCCACAGGTGAAGTGTCGCCTCACCTGGAAGGACAGCTTGGGGCCCGGAATGGCAGTGAGGGAGGAGGCATGGGTCAGGTGTAGCACTTGTTGTGTTTGCAAAGATAAGTGCCAGGAGGGAGAGGGAGATCAGTGGGGAGGGACAAATGGACAAGGGAGTCACTTGGGGAGTGATCCCTGTGGAAAGCAGAAAGTGGGGGGGGGTGGGAGGGGATGTGTTTCGTGGTGGGATCCTGTTGGAGATGGTGGATATTTCGGAGGGTTATGTGCTGGATGCAGAGACTTGTTTTGTGGTAGGTGAGGAAAAGAAGGTGGAGCTTAGGAGGATTAGTGGCAACTCCTTTGCTTGCATCTTCAGAAAGAGCTCTTTTTCCTTCTTTAATATCTCTATTTTTCCCTTTCAGGGTTCTTTTGAAGACCCTGACCTGGAGTTACACACTGACTTCGGTTCTTTGTGGGAATGGGACCCACTCTCAGGGGTCCATAACTGGCCGTTGTTCAGAACGCCAAAGGCTCGGCCTAAGAGTCTGGCTCTGGAGAGGGGCGGATCGAGGGTCGGTGTCATGACAGGAGACCCGTGTGTCGCCAGGGGAGTCGAAATATCTGCAGCTGTGTGCCTGGAGACCTGGGATCTTTGCGATCTTCAGGCACAGAGCTCAAAAGAAAGCGATGTAACATGCTTTTAACATCGTAAACCAGCGAGTTGTTTGTTATGTCTCCCTGCTTGCTGGGAAAATGGAGACACCTCTTCCCGCCTTATTAGGGAGAGAGAGAACCTGCAGTATGTTGAATACCGGGTGAAACGCGAAGTCTTTGGGGTAACTGGAAGGCTGTTGTCTTTGCTGTTGCTTTGCTCACGCCTGAGTGCTCGGTGATGCTGCCGGTGCTTTTGTTTTGTTGGTGGGGGGGGGGGATTGTTGTTCGCTGCCGCTTATGCGTGGGAGGGGGGAGCCGGCGGGGGGGCTTTGGGGTTCTAACATTTAACTGTCGTTCATTCTTTGGGGCACTCCTCTGTTTTTGTGGATGGTTCCTCTCTTTTCAGGATGTATATTGTATATGTCTCTCTGACATTAAATTGTAGAGGAATCCTATCCCTGTTGGGGTGGTGGGAGGATGGTGTGAGGGCAGATGTGCATGAAATAGAAAGGATGCGGTTGAGGGCAGCGTTGATGGTGGAAGGAGGGAAAAAGGAGGACATCTCCTTCGTTCTGGAATGCAAAGCCTCAACCTGAGAGCAGATGTGCCAGAGACGGAGAAATTGAGAGAAGGGGATGGCATTTTTACAACTAACAGTGCAGGAAGAGGTATAGTCCAGGTAGCTGTGAGAGTCTGTGAGTTTATAGTAGACATCAGTAGATAGGATAGAGACAGAGAGATCAAGAAAGGAGAGGGATGTGTTGGAAACGGACCAGGTAAATTTGAGGGCAGGGTGGAAGTAGGAGGCAAAGTTGATGAAGTCGATGAGCTTGAAATGGGTGCAGGGAGCAGCACCGATGCGGTTGTCGACCGAGCGGAGGAAAAGTAGCACACACAAGCCAAAAATCAATCTGATACCCTTCGTTTCTGGCCAGTCTTAGCCTCAGAAAAATCACAGATATTCCCATTATCCTAACCATCTCTCAACACAACCCCAGCTTTTCTGTACACTAAATCCAACTTGTTTTCCCAATTTTGATGAAGGATCTTTGACCTGAAACAATAACTCTCTCATTCCACACAGTGCAGGACCAGCTGACAGTTGCAGGCATTTTCTGTTTTGAATTGCAGTTACCAGCATCTGAAGTTCTTGGGATTTCCAACTCAAACCTGACACTTTACAGAAAGAATCTTTAGCCAAAAAAAAAACCAGATTTCTTAATTACAATTTCAATACCAGGCGTAGGACAATCTTCCAGTACATAAACTAGAATTAAGCAATAATTACGTTCAAATCAGAATCAAATTTATTTTCACCGGCATATGTCGTGAAATTTGTTGCCTCTGCTGCAGCAGGATAATGCAATACGGAATAATAGAAAAAAAACAAATTACAGTATGTAAACATATTAAATAGTTAAATTAAACGTAGTGCAAAAATAGAAAATAAAGAAGTAGCGAGGTAGTGTTCGTGGGTTCAATGTTCATTCAGAAATCTGACGGCAGCGAGGAAGAAGCTGTTCCTGAACTGTTGAGTTGTGCCTCCAAGTTCCTGTCCCTCTTCCTTGATGGTAGCGATAAGCTGTTATTTTTGATTGTAATAAATTTAGAGGGAATTCTGGTTGAGATTGGGAGAAATTTCTTCACGTAGTGAAGACTGAATCTTTGGAATTCTCTGTCCCAGAGAGCGATAGAGACACAATTACTTAGCTTATCCAAGAAGGAGATGGATAGATTTTTGGATATTAAAGAAATCAAGGGATATAGGGCCTAGAAACTGAAAGTTAAGGTAAAAGTCAGCAGCATTTTAGTGAATTGGGGAGGGGCAGATGCAAGAGGCAAACAGGGAACAATAGCTTCTAGTTGCTATTTTTGTAAAAATAAGCTGAAACTTTCAAATAAATATCTTACTTTTTAATTATGTCTTTGGATGCTTTCGTAACTTTGTTAGCTAGCCTGTTGAGTCCTTTGGCATACACCTTTTCCAGTTCAATCCTAAAACAGACATAAGAAACTATAATGTAATTTACAGCACGTCAAAATGGTTGATAAATGTCAATGCAAGCTAATCCTGCCTTTTTTTTTTAAGGCCAACACATAGTTTTGAAACACTATTCAGTTTTTAATGCTGCACAATCGTTTGATTTTGCTTTGAAACAACCCCCTGTAGGATGAATCAGAATTATTTTATTGCCAGTATGTGGAACATACCAGAATCGATTGTGGTTTGATGTTGAACATGAAACAACAGGACAATACCATGACGGACAGCACAATAGCAACCAACAATTCACTACAAGACCATAAGATACAGGAACAGAAGTAGACCATTCAGCCCATCAAGTCTGCTCCGCCATTCAATCATGGGCTGATCCAATTCTTCCGGTCATCCCCACTCCCCTGCCTTCACCCCATACCCTTTGATGCCCTGGGTAATCAAGAACCTACCTCTGCCTTAAATACACCCAATGATTTGGCATCCAGAGCCACTCATGGCAACAAATTCCATAGATTTACCACCCTCTGACTAAAGTCATTTCTCCGCATCTCAGTTCTAAAAGCACGTCCTTCAATCCTGAAGTCGTGACCTCTTGTCCTGGAACCCCCTACCGTGGGAAATAACTTTGCCATATCTAATCTGTTCAGGCCTTTTAACATTTGGAATGTTTCTATGAGATCCCCCCTCATTTTTCTGAACTCCAGGGAATACAGCCCAAGAGCTGCCAGACATTCCTCATACGGTAACCCTTTCATTCCTGGAATCATTCTCGTGAATCTTCTCTGAACCCTCTTCAAGTATATCCTTTCTAAAATAAGGAGTCCAAAACTGCACACCATACTCCAGGTCTCACGAGTGCCTTGTAGATCCTCAACATCACATCCCTGCTCTTATATTCTACACTTCTAAAAATGAATGCCAACATTGCATTTGCCTTCTTCACAACGGACTCAATTTGGAGGTTAACCTTTAGGATATCTTGCACAAAGGCTTCCAAGTCCCTTTGCATCTCTGCAACTTGAATTGTCTGCCCATTTATTTCTTCCACCAAAATGCATGACCATACATTTTCTGACACTGTATTTCATTTGCCACTTCTTTGCCCATTCCCCTAAACTAAATCTCTCTGCAGGCTCTGTTTCCTCAACACTACCCACTCCTCCACCTATCTTTGTATCATCGGCAGATTTAGCCACAAATCCATTAATACCGGAGTCCAAATCATTGCCATACATCGTAAAAAAAACAGCGGTCCCAACACGGACCCCTGTGGAACTCCACTGGTAACTGGCAGCCAGCCAGAATAGGATCCCTTTATTCCCACTCTCTGTTTTCTGCTGATCAGCCAATGCTCCAAATATGCTAGTAACCTCCCTGTAATTCCATGGGCTCTTACCTTGCTAAGCAGCCTCATGTGCAGCACCTCATCAAGGGTCTTCTGAAAATCCGAGTACACCACGTCTGCTGCATCTCCTTTGTCTACCCTGCTTGTAATTTCCTCAAAGAATCGCAGTAGGTTTATCAGGCAGGATTTTCCTTTCAGGAAACCATGCTGGCTTTGGCCTATCTTGTCATGTGCCTCCAGGTACTCCATAATCTCATCCCTAACAATCGATTCCAACAATTTCCCAACCACTGATGTCAGGCTAACAGGTCTATAGTTTCCTTTCTGCTGCCTCCCACCCTTCTTAAGGCAATAGTACTAACAAGCCATGAGCAATCAACAATTAGCAGAATGGTCACATGTGCAAACAATAATAATCAAGCACATAAATAAGCACATGTGCCTTTGAATGGAAAATCTTGTAAAAGGTAGTGATTGGCTCAGTACATCACGGGTAAAGCCCTCCCAGCCAATTAGCACATCTACATGAAACACTGTTATAGGAAAGCAGCATCCGTCAACAGAGATCCCCATCACCCAGGCCATACTCTTTTCTCACTGTTGCCAGCAGGTAGAAGGTGCAAGAGCCTCAGGACTTGCAATACAAGGTCCAAGAACAGTTACTACCCCTCAACCATCAGGCTCTTGAACAAAAGGGGATAGCTACACTCACTTGCCCAATCATCAAAATGTCCCTACAACCAATGATCTCACTTTAAGGCCTATCTTGCTACCTCGTGTTCTCGTTATTTAATGCTATTTATTTATATTTGCATTTGCAGTTTGTTGCCTTCTGCATTCTGGTTGATCTTTCATTGATTCTGTTATAGTTTCTATTCTATAGATTTATTGAGTATGCCCACAGGAAAATGAATGTGGTGACATTTATATACTTTGATAATAAAATTTACTTTTAACATATGATTAGACTCAATAATTATCAACAGAAGAAGAACAGGAAAGACCATTTAACAGCAGACCAGTTAGAGTATTACACGTGACTGAGTTCTGTTGAGAAGCTGGTTAGCTGCAGGAAAGAAGCCTGTAATCCTGGTGGTGATGGACTTTTTTAAAAAAACCTTCCTGATGGGAATTTGGTGAATAGGTGACTGCTAGGGTGGGTGCAGCCAGCAGCCACACAGATCTTGTGCCTCCAGTTAGTTGTCAAGATTATTAAAACAGTCACATCTGACAGGATCGTCCATCCCTATATTAATTACGTTACAAGCCCAATATTTGTACTCTGCAAGTATCGAGAAAAGCTATCATTAATTTCTCTCTGCCTGATTACACACTGCAGAGAATCCAGCACAGCAAGTGGAGGAGTTAACTTAGGAGAGGGAGGAGAATATAGAAAGAGATAATTATCCAACAAAAACACGAAGACCATCCTGAAAGTCATCTTGTTACCGATCCTAGAAATGTGCCACATTCTCAAAAGGAAAAAAAAAGCAATAAATATCAAGAACGTGAGATGAAGAGTCCTCGGTAGTGAGTCTAAAAACGCAAACACAAGGAATTCTGCAGACACTGGAAATGCAAGCAACATACATCAAAGTTGCTGGTGAACGCAGCAGGCCAGGCAGCATCTCTAGGAAGAGGTGCAGTCGACGTTTCGGGCCGAGACCCTTCGTCAGGACTAACTGAAAGAAGAGCTAGTAAGAGATTTGGAAGTGGGAGGGGGAGGAGGAGATCCAAAATGATAGCAGAAGACAGGAGGGGGAGGGATGGAGCCAAGAGCTGGACAGGTGATTGGCAAAAGGGATATGAGAGGATCATGGGACAGGAGGCCCAGGGAGAAAGAAAGGGGGAGGGGAGAAGTCCAGAGGATGGGCAAGGGGTATAGTGAGAGGGACAGAGGGAGAAAAAGGAGAGAGAGAGAAAGAATGTGTGTATATAAATAAATAACCGATGGGGTACGAGGGGGAGGTGGGGCATTAGCGGAAGTTTGAGAAGTCAATGTTCATGCCATCAGGTTGGAGGCTACCCAGACGGAATATAAGGTGTTGTTCCTCCAACCTGAGTGTGGCTTCATCTTTACAGTAGAGGAGGCCGTGGATAGACATATCAGAATGGGAATGGCACGTGGAATTAAAATGTGTGGCCACTGGGAGATCCTGCTTTCTCTGGTGGACAGAGCGTAGGTGTTCAGCAAAACGATCTCCCAGTCTGCGTCGGGTCTCGCCAATATATAGAAGGCCACATCGGGAGCACTGGACACAGAAACGTCGACTGCACCTCTTCCTAGAGATGCTGCCTGGCCTGCTGCGTTCACCAGCAACTTTGATGTGTGTTGCTTGGTAGTGAGTCCATAGGTTGTGGGAACAGTTCAGTAATGGCGTAAGTGAAGTTATCCCCTCTGGTCCAAGAGCCTGATGATTGAGGAGCAATAACTGTCATGAACCTGAACCTGGTGGTGTGGGCCCTGAGGCTCCTGTATCTTCACTCCTGATAGCAGCGGCGAGAATGCTGATACTATTCATATACATGGTGGTGGTCCCTGATGACGGACGCTGCTTCCCTGCAACAACACTCTGTTCAGGTGCGCAGGGTATTACCAGTGATGGACTCGGCCATATCCACTACGTTCTGTAGATCTTCCCTTCAAGGGTATTGGTGTTTCCATACCAGGCTGTGATGCAGCCAGTCAATACACTTTCCAGCACACATCTATGGAAGTTTTAGATGTCATGCCAAATCTTTGCAAACTTCGAAGGAAGCAGTGGTGCTGCCTTGTTACAGAAAGTTGTGAGCTCAGTCAGTTCCATCTCCCCACACTCAAGGACATCTACGAGAGCTGATCAGGAAGGTGGTATCCGTCATCATGCACCCCTGCCATCGGGCCATGCCCTCCTCCTGATGCTGCCACCAGTTCGGTGGTACAGCAGCGCCAAGACCCACACCTCAAAGTTCAGCAGTGACTCCTTCCACAGTGCTGTCAAATTTTTCAACCAATCTGAAAATCTTTAACACTACCTCGAACTATGTTTTTTTAAAATCTCTCCCTCAATCTTGCACTAGTACTGTCACGTTTATTTTGCACACATGGAAGTTATGTTCAAAGTAAAGTAAATTTTATCATCAAAGTACATATAATGACACCATATACAATCCTGAGATTCATTTTCTTGCAGGTATATCCAATCAATCTATAATCGAATAATAACCATAACAGAATCAATGAAAGACCACATCAACTTGAGCATACAGTGTACAAAAGTCCACAAACTGTGGAAATAGAAAGAGAGAGCGAGAGAGCGAGAGAGCGAGAGAGAGAGAGAGAGAGAGAGAGAGAGAGAGAGAGCAAGAACTTGAGATGAAGGGTTCTTGAAAGTGAGTCCATAGGTTGTGGGAACATTTCAATGACGGGGCAAATGAAGTTGAGGGAAGTTATCCCCTCTAGCTCAAGAGCCTGATGGTTGAGGCGTAAAATAACTGTTCCTGAAACTGGTGGTGTGAATCCTGAGGCTCCTGTACCACCTTCCTGATGACAGCAGCGAGAATTTATGTTAATGTTAAGATTATGTTAACTTGTGTTGGTCCTTGTCTTACAATGTACTGTGCATCTGCTACAAAGGGCTAATTTTGAAAAGATTAGTTTTAGAGGTTTAAGGTCCCTGTACCTCCTTCCCGATGGCAGCAGCAAGAAGCTAGAGTAGCCTGGATGGTTACATGCAGTATGTCTGTGACAATAAGCTTGAATTTATCAAGGTCAGACTCACCAACAAAATGCTATTGAAGATCGTCAACTTGCAACTAAGAGCAGTGGCTGATACAATAATGTAGCAAAAATTAAACCACAATACAGTTTTTAAAAAAGATATACTCACTCTCACATGTCCGACACATACTATTCCAGATTCCTCTCCAGGCTGCTACCCCACAATGCTGTGTCCTCAATCCTCTACTTTACTCCCTATAACCTTTTTAATGCCATGGACCAATACCTTCACGCAAAGGGTCCGCAGACTCCAAGTTGAGGACCCCTGCCCTATACACTTGTAACTGCATGGCCAGATGCTGCTCTATCTACAAGTTTAGAGATGGCACCACCCTGGTGGATTAAATCTTAAATAACTTTGAGCTGAAGTGCAGGAAGATAGAGAGGTTAGTGACAAGGTGTCATCGACATCAAAGGATACTTAGGAGAATTGATTAGGAACATTTTCTCTGTAGCGGGAGAAGCCTTCCTTGTTGGCGCTGGGCCTGGCGATATGGGCGAGAATGGGCAGAAGCAGCACATTCTAAGAGACTTCTTTACTTGCCCATATGGATGCAAAGCTGGGTTAGCATCCATTGTTTTAAACCGCAAACTCCTTCAAGTTTTGTCATCTTTCAACCTCAGTGCAAAGTCAATATCATCCGATACTGACAAGAGGAAATCTGCAGATGCTGGAAATCCAAGCAACGCACACAAAATGCTACAAGAACTCAGCAGTCCAGGCAGCATCTATGGAACAGAGTAAACAGTCGATATTTTGGTCGAAACCCTTTGTCAGGACTCCATTCATCCTCCCTTTACCTGAGCAGATCTACAGGTTGTGTCCCATCCCAATGTGTCTGGCTATCTGTTTTTTTTTTAAGTCATTGCATGAGAGCAATGGAAAGGGCGAGAGTGTGGAATGAGTTGCCATCACAAGTGGTCCGTGCGAGCTCGACTTCAAGGTTTAAGGGAAGTTTAGCTGGGTACACGGATAGTAGGGTTATGGAGGGCTGTGGTCCCAGTGCAACTCAACGGGAGTAGGCAAGTTAAATAATTCGGCATGAACTAGATGGACTGAAGAGCCTATTTCTGAGCTGTACTTTTCTATGACTCTAAAGAGTATCTCCTGGGCAAACGGTGGGTAGCTGAGCAGAAAACACAGGAATGAAATTGACTTTAAACCTGACTTTTTGTTCATAAGAACTTGCCAGTTCACTAAATAACTGCAAGACTCACAATTGAAGGATGATTCACGCCAGGGATTCTCCTGATGTTCGGAGCCTTTCTGGAGTGTGAGTCGGAAGGAGGAGATGATTAAGCAAACTCATACAGGCTGTTATTTGTGTGGGAGAAGAACCTTCTGACAAGTTCTTACTAGTAGAGCAAGCCACTGATTGTTGTAACAGCACAAAATGAACAGTTCAGTCATCTAGCCAAATCAGAATCAGATTTCCTATCACCGGCAAACGTTGTTTGTTGTTTTGTGGCAGCAGTACAATGAAATACATAATAATAAAACTGTACATAAATACTTAGTGCCAAAAAAGTAGTGAGGTGGTGTTCATGGGTTCAATGTCCATTCAGAAATCTGATGGCAGAAAAAACTGTTCCTGAATCATTCAGCGCGTGCCTTCGGGCTCCTGGGCCTCCTTCCCAACATTAGCACTGAGAAGAGGGCAAGTCCTGGGTGAGTGGCGGGGGGGGGGGGGTTCTTGCTGATGGACAACACCTTTTTGAAGCATTACTCCTTAAAGATGCCTTGGATGCTATGGAGGCTGGTGGCCATGGTGGAGCCGACAGATTTCACAACTTTCTGCAGCTTCTTTTGATCCTGTGCAGTAGCCTCTGGCCCCCCACACCAGACAGTGGGGCAGCCAGTTAGAATGCTCCCCACAGTACATCTGTGAAAATTTGCGAGTGTCCTTGGTGACATACCAAATCTCCTCAAAAAAAAATATAGCTGCTGTCATGCCTTCTTTCTAAATACATCGACATGTTGGCCTCAGGATGGACGGTAAGAGACGACACCCAGGAAGCTGAAATTGCTCACCTTTTCCACTTCTGATCCCTCAATGAGGACTAGTCCTCACAGCCGGTGAAGATCTTCACACCATTCCAGTTACATTACTGAAGTTCATTCTCCATTTTACAGGCAAACTGTGGGGATATGTATTTAAGTTTTGAAAAGTTGTAAGTCTTTTCTTCCTTGAATTGCTTTTAAAATTAATAACAGCGCACAATCTTTCAATCTGGCAATTGAATGCAGCCCAAAGCTAGCAGACCTTAACGAGAGTCTGCTGAGGATTATGCAAATATTACAACCCTGTGGAATGAATCAATTTTGACAATGTGGCTCAGGGTCACTCAGGTCTGGGCATCCTGTACACTTTAGGAAGGTTGGTCCAATCTCCCTCTCCATTCTAGATTGCTATTACTAGAGAGAAGTGTTCTGAATCAATTCTTCCAAGTATCCTTGATATTCAACCATGAATATATCCTCACTAAATTTTTCTCTTTTTGTACTAACTTAATCAAACTTTATACATACACTCCCTACTGTAATTTACAGATGTTATTATAATGTATTGCAATGTACTGATGCTGCATAACAAATTTCACAACGTACGTCGGTAATATTAAACCCGATTCTGATATGCTGGTCTCTTGTTGCTCTGACAGGAAAAGGCGAGCCATGGCCATACTTGGCAAAGACAGCTTCGCAAATTTTGATTTGGATTGATCCAGAGTAGAAGCTCTCTGCCCAGCATCGGAATGCGAATTCTCAAATTTCTGGTTCAGTGTTGATAAGTATTGTTTTAATATTAGCTTGAACTAGAGTCCTGGCACAGGAACAAACCTTTCAGCCCAACTAGTCCATGACAACCAAGATGCCCATCCAAGGTTGTCCCATTTGGTCCATACCCTACTTGTCCACACTGACTATGTGTGGACGAACAGAACAAAATTCTAAGTCAAATCGGTGCCAGACTGAAGAATTTTCTCCTCAGCAAGATCAAATATGCAGTCTCATTCATTAATGATGCTGGCAATGGAATGAGGCAATGTTAGAGTCATAGAAAAATACAGCAGAGAAACAAATAGGACATTTGGCCCATCTAGTCTCGACCTGTACCAGGACCACAGCCCTCCATACCCCTACCATCAATGTACCAATCCAAACTTTTCTTATACGTTGAAATTGAGCTCGCATGCACCACTTGTGCTGGCAGCTCATTCCACACTCTCATGACCCTCTAACTAAAGTTTCCCCTCATGTTCCTCTTACACGTTTCACCTTTCACCCTTAACCTATGATCTCTAGTTGTTGTCCCAACCAATCTCAGAAGAAAAAGTCTGCTTGCACTTACCCTATCTATACCCTTCATAATTTTGTATACCTCTATCAAATCTGCTCTCAATCTTCTTTGTTCTGAAGAATACCGTCCTAACCTATTCAATCTTTCCTTATAACTCAGGTCCTCCAGACATGGCAACATCCTTGTACATTTCCTATGTACTCTTTTGACTTGATTTACATCTTTCCTGTAGGTAGGTGACGAAGACTTCACACAATACTCGAAATTAGGTCTCACCAATTTGTTGACTGAGAACCTTTAGCTAAGATCAGAGTAGTTTCCCTTTATCAGAAGAGTTCCATCAGAATCCATCTGCATGTTTCAATTTTAGTTATCGATGTTATCTTCTGGGGTTTATCAATCTTTGAGTATTCACTCTGGAATCATCCAATAATCATCCTCCATTTCCTGCTTCAATGTCCGTTAAAAAATTAAATAAAATTAGTTGTGCATAACCTAGCTCTCAAAATACAACACATTTACCATGAAGCTTTAAAAAGTAACCAGAGGGCAGTGCAGTAGCATAGTGGTTAGCACAATGCTTTGCAGTACCAGCGACCCGGGTTCGATTCCCGCCACTGCCTGTAAAGAGTTTGTACGCTCTCCCACATGACTGTGTGGGTTTCTTCTGGGTGCTCCAGTTTCCTCACACAGTCCAAAGATGTACTAGTTGTTAGGTTAAATAGCCATTGTAAATTGTCCATTGATCAGGTTAGGGTTAAATCAGAGGGTTGCTGGGCAGCATGAATCGAAGGGCTGGAAGTACACTATCTCAATAAATAAATAAATAAATAAATAATCAATCAATCAATCAATCTAATTTCAGACCATTTGTGGAGCTTCAGTTCACAATTTTGTTTATTTTATTGACACACAGTGCAGAATAGGCCCTTTCGGCCCTTCGAGCTGCACCACCCAGCAATCCCCAGATTTAATCCTAGCCTAATCATGGGACAATTTACAGTGACCAATTAACCTACCAACCAGTACGTTTCTGGACTGTGGGAGGAAACCGGAGCACCCGGAGGAAACTCACACGCTCACAGGGAGAACGGACAAACTCCTCGCAGGCAGCAGCGGGAACTGAATCTGGGTCGGTGTTACTGTGAGGTGTTGTGCTACCCACTGCACTACCGTGTCACCTTCCACGTCCCACGCTCACTAATGCAAAGCTCATGGCACACTGTGGGTTAACTCATTGCACAATCGTCAGAAATGGCAGCCTTTGGAGCATCGGAAGTTTATCACTTCCCTAAGCAGACGGAAGGACTCGGAGACAGATTTCCTATACCAATTCATTACCAGTGGATCATAGGTTATTGGCATTAATAAACATAGCATGGATACTCTCTGATGTCAAAGCTCTGCTTCACAAAACGATAATACTCAGAACAATGAGAACTGACAACCAGTTCACCACATAAATTACACCGAAGAGAATCATTTATGATATTAATTTTGCAGTATTGGAAAACATTGATAGCAAAAGTTTCAAACGAATTGGAACTAAACTAAAACAAACATTTCAGGTGGCGGAAAACCGGAAGGACATTTCAGGGAAACATAGTTCTCCATCTATTGCAGCAACCTCACTTTAAAAATACTTATAGACATCCTGACTCCTGATGCCAGAGAAGGGCAAGTCTTCCTGTCACCAAATGAATTTTCTAACAGGCAAAGCATTTCAGCCACAGGAAAATATACCATTAACATGCACTAACAGAAAGGTTCCTTCAATTTCACAGCAAACTGAATCGCAGTTGTATTAACAGTCAGGTGGAATATCATAGCTTGATAAACCCATGCTATGAAGATATTGTGGGTTTAAAATTCACCACTTTTTCCTGAGATTAACTTTTTCATTCTTTATGTTCTATTTTTGAAATTGTTATTTGGTTTTATTTAGTACAAATATTAAATATTGCACTGAAAATATTACTGCATTAAACAATTCTGCAAGAACAAATACTTGTTTTAATTAACTATCTGTTAAATCACTATTTGCTTCTTCATAATGAATATACTGCATTTATTGAAGAATATCATTAGAATGAACCAGTAATAATTATAAATGAAATTATGTTAGAAGATTCAATATGTGTGAAAAAGTAACTGTATAGTACTCTTTGTAACACCCACTGGAATACCTGACGAATCTTAGTGGTGCTTCGAGAGAGAAACTTTGATAGATGTGTGGTGGAGAGTATATTGACTGGTATGGAAACCATCACAGTCTGATATGAGAACACAAAGCCTTTGAATGGAAAATCCTACAAAAGGTATTGGATTTAGTCCAGTACGTTGTGGGCAGAGCCCTCCCAACCATTGACTACATCTACACGAAACACTGTCATGGGAAAGCAGCATCAGTTATCAGAGATCCCCACCACCCAGGCCATGCTCTCTTCTCGCTGCTGCCATCAGGAAGAGGGTACAAGAACCTCAGGACTTGCACCACCAGGTTCAAGAACAGTTGCTGCCCCTCAATCATCAGGCTCTTGGATAAAAGGGGTTAACTACAGCCACTTGCCCTATTGTTGAAGTGTTCCCACAACCAATAATCTGACTTTTAAGACACTATCTCATGTTCTCGTTATTTGCACATTCTGTTGTCTTCTCCACTCTGAGTAATCTTTCATTGATTCTGTTACAGTTAGACTTTCTATAGATTTGCTGAGTATGCCCGCAGGAAAATGAATCTCCGGCTTGTATACGGTGACATATAGGTACTTCGGTAATAAAATTTACTTTCAACTTAGAAGAGGAAGAGGAATCTTGGGGTCCACATCCATAGATATCCCAAAGCCGCAATGCAAATTGGCAGCGTGGTCAAGAAGGTGTATGGACATAGGAGGAGTGGACATCCACAGTTGTTTTCCCAGGTTGGACATGGTTCGTATAAGAGGGTGGATTGATAACAATTAAGGGTTGGGAAGAAAGTAAAAAGGGAGGGGGGGGAATGTCAGAGGCAGGTTTTTTTTTAAAAGACAGAGTGGTTAGGTGCATCAAAGCACTGCCAGGTTTGATGGTAGAGATATACGAGTGGCCTTTAAGAGACTGTTAGGTGGATGAAAGAAAATGAAGGGAAGGGCTAGATTAATCTTAGAGTGCATTGAAGGGTTGGCACATATCATGAACTGAATGTCCTGTACTGGTCTACGTTCTATATTTTATGTTCTGCATCTTACTGCCTTTGATGCAATTATATTTTCCATTAAAGAAAAACTGAATCAACATTACAAGGATACCTGCTGTCTAGCGGTAAAGTGGATCACTAATGTGCGGAATAAAGCTTCCTTTCAATAATCAAATTGGAAACATAACAGTAGATTATTCTTCTATAATACCATTACAGATTTTATGCAGTTAAATATAAAGGCTATACATATTGTACCTCTGCTGAAGGACATAAACCAGGTCTTTGCAGTAATTGTCACCATGTTTGGCAAACTTTTTGATATGCTGATATATTCTATTATACTGAAAACAATCACAAAACAGTTAATGGACACTTTTTTTAAAAAAGTAACATATTATTCATACTCATTATTTAATATATTTATCTAACATTTGAAAAAAATGAGCAGCATACAAAAGCAATTTGAATTAGAATCGTACAGTGCAGAAATAGGCCCATCATATGCTGAATTTACATCACTTTTTTTTTCATAGTATCTCTTTACTGCATAGTCACTGGGACATAGGACAGAAGATTCAACTCCGCAGTAACCTACACAAATAAGTCAGCATCCATGGAAATGAAGGAACAGTTGACTTTTCAGGCTGAGGTCTGGAAAGGAAGGGGAAGATGCCAGAATTTAAAAAAAGGTGGGGGGTGGAGGTAGGAGGACCGCTAGAAGATGATAGGTGAAGCCAGGCGAGCAGAACTATTTATTCATTTCCACAGATGCTGCCTGACCTGCTGAGTTCCTCCAGCATTTTGTGCATGTTGCTCTGGATTTCCAGCATCTGCAGAATCTCTTGTGTTTATGATGAACTCCTCAATTCTCTTTTGAATTAAAGAACCTGTCCTTCAATTCCATTTAATCGCTTTTTGTGCAAATCCCTTGACATACATTACTAATATGAAATCTGTTGCCAGCATTGGAAAGAGTCCAGAGGAGGTTCAGGAGAGTGAACCTTGGAATAAAAAGGTTAATGTATGAGGAGCATTTGATGGCTCTCGGCCAGTGCACACTGGAGTTTAGAAGAATGGGGGCGGCGGGGGGATCTCATTGAAACATATTGAATATTGAAAGTCTGGCTAGGCAGTATGTGGAGAGGATATTTCCTATAGTGGGGGAGTCTAGGACAAGAGGGCACAGTCTCAGAATTGAGAGAAGTCCATTTAGAACAGAGATGAGAAAAAAGTCTTCAGTTAATCAGAGCAGGGGTTCCCAAACTTTTTTATGTCATGGAGACTCACCATTAACTGAGGGGTTAATGGACACCAGGTTGGGAATCCCAGAGCCATAGGGTGGTGAATCCAGAAATACAGAAAACCTACAGCACAATACAGGCCCTTCAACCCACAATGCTGTGCCGAACATGTACTTACTTTAGAAATTACCTCAGGTTACCCATAAGCCCTCTATTTTTCTAAGCTCCATGTACCTACCCAGGAGTCTCTTAAAATACCCTATTGTATCCAATTTAAATCTGTAGAATTCTTTGCCACAGGTGGTGGGCAGGCCAAGTTACTGGTATATTTTAGGTGGGGGTTGACAGCTTCTTGATCAATCAGAGAGTCATAGGTTATGGGGAGAAGACAGAAGACTCGATGAGCCAAATGGCCTAATTTTGCTCCTAGGACCTATAGCCTTTCTGGGAGTGTACAGTGTCTCGTAAATAAAATGCAAGTAGTCATTCTTGATGTTTTCAACCAATCCATCACAAAAACCCTTTATGAGAGGGAGTAAATTTTTTCCATTATATCTTGCTTGAAGAAGTGCAACCCAGTTTCATTCCTGAATGGCTCGGTTCTCATTTTAAAATGTTACTTTCCTCTATTATTGAGTTTCCTTTACCTAAAATATTTTTTTTCTCTTTAAATACTGTCCCATCAGTGCAAAAAACTACCATGATACCTGATCAATTATTCTGCAATTTAAAGCACTTCAATAAATCACATTTCTAGTTGACAGAACCAGCTTTAATAGTTTGACCAAGACACAAAATGCTGGAAATAACTCTGAAGGTCAGGCAGTATCGGTGGAGAGGAATAAAGTGTTGATGTTTCTGGCCAACAGCCTTCACCAGGACCCTCAGCCAACATCTTTACTCTTTTCCTTAGATGCTGCCTGACCTGCTGAGTTCCTCCAGCATTTTGTGTAAGCCTTTAATCCACAATTTTAAAAAAAATTCTTGTGTAGGAGGTTCTACTGAATTTAAGAAATGGGATTTGGGCGGCTGTTTCTTTTGAATTTCTTTGAAACTGCATTTGGTAACTTGCTGCTGCACCAGTTTCTGACTATCCTCAGAAAAATAGCAGAAAGAATTTAACGCAGATAAGTGCGAGGTGTTGCACTTTGGTAGGGCCAACTAGGGTAGGACTTACACAGTCAACAGTAGGGCATTGAGGAGTGCGGTAGAACAAAGGGATCAGGGAATACAGATCCACAATCCATTGAGAGTGGTGTCACAGGTAGAATGTGTCATAAAGAAAGCCTTTGGCACTGTGGCTTTCAGAAATCAGTGTACTGACTACAGCAGATGGGACATTACATACAAGACATTGGTGAGATCTAATTTGGAGTATTGTGTGCAGTTTTGCTCTGCTACCTACAGGAAAGATGTAAATAAGGTTGAAAGGGTACAGAGAAAATTTACAAGAACATTGCCAGGTCTCGAGGACCTGAGTTTATAAGGAAAGATTGAATAGGTTAGGACTGTATTCCTCAGAACGTAGAAGATTGACAGGAGATTTGATAGAGGTACCTAAAATTTGAGGGTATAGATAGGGTTAATAGAAGCAGGCTTTTTCCACTGAGGATGGGTGGGACTACAACCAGGTGTCATGGGTTAAGGGTGAAAGGTGAAATGTTTAAGGGGAACATGAGGGGAAACTTCTTCACACAGAGGGTTGTGAGAGTGTGGAATGGGCAGCCGGCATAAGTGGTGCATGTGAGGTCGATTTCAAAGTTTACGAGAAGTTTGGATAGGTACATGGATGGTTGGGGTATGGAGGGCTATGGTCTCCGTGCAGGATAATGGGAGTAGGCAGTTTAAATGGTTTAGCTTGGACTAGATGGGCCAAAGACCCTGTTTCTGTGCTGTACTTCTCTATGACCTTACTAATTTTTTAAAATTTTTGTTTTCAGAAATGATTTTATTCATTGTTCCCACGTTGTACTTCATCTGCCATAATATTGCCCCCTTCCTTAACCTACTCTTTCTTAAATATAAACTACCATAATCCCACTTTGATTCCCTTCTTCTTTACAAATGACCAGGTCACTGGTTGCCGTTTTTTGCCAATACTTTGAATTTTTGCTAGCAATCACCTATAATCTTAAATAAAAGCCTTCTCGAATTCCATGCAGGGAACATCCAGGGCCACACCCTCAACATATTTACAATCTGCTTAAAATTCTGGCTCGATGAATCAACATGACCTACTCTTTATAAATCAATACAGACTTCCTTCGTTCAGTTTATACATGCTCGAAGACAGACTCATCGAGATTAAATTACAATAACCCTCTTAGAAAATATATTAAACCGACTGGTATACAATTTGCTGGTTTCTCACTTCCTGGTTTGATATCTAAAGTCTTCCAAATAAGTTTATTAATTTAGCTTCGGTCGGCTCTCAAGCTAATCTTCCACTGGATACAACGTTTAATCAAGTGGACTTGACAAACTCACTTAATATACCACAAACAAGAGAAAATCTGCAGATGCTGGAATATCAATTATTTTATACCTGCACACAACGTTAAAAACAGTTTACGCAAAGCACTGACATATTCGTAATTACACAAACCACCCCACGGTCATAAAATCTCGGCAAAAACTTCAACATTTTTAATATTTGTATTTGGAAATCTAAAGTGAAAGCAAAGTTTTTTCCCACATCTGTTTACGTAAGAATAACGAAACATTTAAATTATTCAACTTCCAATATATTAGCAAGAAGATTGGACAAAAAAGAAAACATTTTCTTACTGTGCATCCACCCACTGGGTCTTTCATTTTGACTTTTTTCACTAGATTCACACGCATTAGGGAAAAATAGTGCTCGCGAGTTTACACTTGCACTTTGAGCAGTCATCTGATAAAGTCGCCGCAAGTTAAAGAGTAGCCCTTGGGTCCTAATGCCCTCTCGCTGCGACTACCAGGAAAATACAGAGAGCAATTCCTGTTCCTGGTGGCTGGCTGCCGAGTTGTGGAAAATTGGGTCACAATTCGGCGCCTTTGCATATTAGAAGGTAGCTTAGTAAAATAAACCTAAATTATTCTCCATTCCAACGTTTCCGTGATTAAAAAAAAATACGTGTGGATTGAAGCTTTTCCATTGTATTCATCAGTCATCCAATGAATGCGTTAGAGCAGTATTTTACCGCATTATGTCTTATATATAGGTCTAGGGATGCAAACAAAAACGTTGCGTGGCGTGGATCGGGACCTAAGCCAGTTATTTGACACGTTAGCATGAAATAACCTTGGAGGAGTTTAATGTGAAATAGGTGATAAAAGTTTCACTAGTTCTTATAGCCTGTCAGATTGCAATTGTTTATAAAAGGGCGTCCACCCCATTATAATGGATCTGGAATTGTAATCCAAAGTTCGAAGTAAAATTTATTATCAAAGTACATATGTGTCACCATATACAACCCTGAGATTCATTTTCCTATAGGCATACTCAGCAAATCTATAGAATAGTAACTGTGATAGGATCAGTAAAGGAATTTTCAATCTTCCTGCTGTAAACTGATTCTCCTCCACCTTTGATATGGCCCACAACAGTGGTGTCATGGGCAAACTTGTATCTGGTGTTGGAGCTGTGCTCAGCCACACAGTCAGGGGTGTAAAGTGAGTAGAGTGTAGAGCAGGGGCTAAGCACACAGCCCTGTGGTGCACCTGTGCTGATGGAGATTGTGGAGGAGATGTTGTTGCCAATCCAAACTGAATGGGGTCTGCTAGTGAGGAAATCAAGGTTCCAATTGCACAAGGAGGTATTGAGGCCAAAGTCTTGGAGCTTATCGATTAATTTCAAGGGGATGATGGTATTAAATGCCAAACTGTAATCAATAAAGAGAATCCTCATGTATGCATCTTTGCTGTCCAGATTTTCTGTTGAATGAAAAGCCAGTGAGATGGCATCTCCTGTGGACATGTTGCTCCAGCAGGCAAATTGGAGCGGATCCAAGTCACTTCTCAGGCAGGAGCTGATATGTTTCAACACATGCAACTGGGTGATATTTATTGTTCTTGTCACATGTACTGAAATACAGTGGAAGGCTTGTACTGCATGTTGTTCAGAAAGCTCAATGGAAGTATAACAAGGCAAATACACTGAACAATTAAGGTAGTACAAGGTAGATAATAAGGTGCGAGGTCCTAACGAGGTAGATGGTGAGGTCAAGAGACAGATATAAATACAAGTACATTCTCTTCTCATTGTTACCATCAGGGAGGAGGTACAGAAGCCTGAAGGCACCCACTCAATGATTCAGGAACAGCTTCTTCCCCTCTGCCATCAGATTTCGGAATGGACATTGAAACCATGAAAACTACCTCACTACTCTACTAATATATGTTTTTGCATTACTTATTTAGGTATTTGATACACACACACACACACACACTCTTATATACTTGCTGCAATTTGCAGTTTCCCCCTATATTACCATGTATTGCAGTGTACTGCTGCCACAAAGTTAATAAATTTCATGGCATATGCCAGTGATATTAACCCTGATTCTGACTCTGAAGTACATGCTTACTGTAGAGCTGAAACTTATTGCTTTTATTCAGCAATCAGATCAAAGGTACACAGGATAAGTAATGCAAAGTAACTCAATACTTGATCTAAAGGTGACAATCTGAAAGTACCTGCTGATAATTTCCAGTGTGTAAGCCCTCATACTTCACTTTCATTTGTCATATGACATTGGTGATCCTGGTCTTTCCATGACCATCACTGTTCTTGGCAAATTTTCTATGGAGGTGGTTTGCCCTTGCCTTCTTCTTTACAAGACAGATGACCCCAGCCATTATCAATACTCTTCAGAGATTGTCTGCCTGGCATCAGTGGTTGCATAACCAGGACTTGTGATATGCACCAGCTGCTCATACGACCATCCACCACCTGCTCCCATGGCTTCCCATGGCCCTGATCAGGAGGGGGAAGGGTTAAGTAGGTGCTATAACTTGCCCAAGGGTGCTCTGCAAGCGAGTGCAGCTAATAAGCACCTTACAGCTACTTTGGTAGAGATGTATCTCCATTGCACATACATGGTAAATGGTAGGGCATTGAAGAATGCAGTAGGACAGAAGGATCTAAGAATAATGGTGCATAGTTCCCTGAAGGTGGAATCTCATGTGGATAAGGTGGTGAAGAAAGCTTTTGGTATGCTGGCCTTTATAAATCAGGGAATTGAGTATAGGAGTTAGGATGTAATGTTGAAATTGTACAAGGCACTGGTAAGGCCAAATTTGGAGTATTGTGTACAGTTCTGTTCACCGAATTATAGGAAAGATGTCAACAAAATTGAGAGAGTACAGAGAAGACTTACTAGAATGTTACCTGGGTTTCATCTCCTAAGTTACAGAGAAAGGTTGAACAAGTTGGGTCTTTATTCTTTGGAGTGTGGAAGGTTGAGGGGAGACTTGATAGAGGTATTTAAAATTATGAGGGGGATAGATAGAGTTGATGTGGTTAGACTTTTTCCATTGAGAGTGGGGGAGATTCAAACAAGAGGACATGAGTTGAGAGTTAAAGGGCAAAAGTTTAGGGGTAACATGAGGGGGAACTTCTTTACTCAGAGAGCGGTGGCTGTGTGGAACGAGCTTCCAGCAGAAGTGGTAGAGGCAGGTCCGATGTTGTCATTTAAAGTTAATTTGGACAGCTATATGGACAGGAAAGGAATGGAGGGTTATGGGCTGAGTGCAGGTCAGTGGGACTAGGTGAGAATGAGAGCTCAGCACGGACTAGAAGGGCTGAGATGGCCTGTTTCCGTGCTGTAATTGTTATATGGTTATATTGTTATATCCTGCCAGCCCAAATTCACTTTATATTCTGAGTAATTCTGTCCATATTTTAAACCCATGCCTAAATGTTACATTATTATGATGTGATAAAAAGGAATGTTTAGTTTCCTAACACACCAACAATAATGAAGTAAACTGCTTCCATTCTAGAAACTTGGTTCTGGGGAACTTTGGGTGCCAACTTCTGATATAAACTCGCAATTTATCATGCAGATCCCACTAGATGTTATATTGCCCTGGAGATTAATGTGAGTGTGCCTTAGGCACTCCAGAAATGTGCAGTGGGGGCAGATTTGATTATCAGTTTCAGAATCACTGGCATATTGCGTGACATTTGTCGATATGCACTAGCGGTACATTGCAATGCATAATAATAAAAACTGCAAATTACAGTAATTATTAAAAAAGTTAAATTAAATAAGTAGTGCAAAAACATAAATAAAAAAGTAGTGAGGTCTTGTTGATGGGTTCAGTGTCCATTCAGAAATCAGGTGGCAGTGGGGAAGAGGCTTTTCCTGAATCGTAGAAATTGGATTGCACCTTTTCTTCTGCAACAGAACTGTCACACTAAGGGGTGTTGGGAGCAAGGGTGGACCCAAATGCAAGACACATCTTGTGAGGTTAACTTAATTGAGTTAATTGCTCATTACAAGGAGAGCAAAGCAGAAGCAGGAATAGCATTCTGGACAAGGACTCAGGACTACGACTAGTCTGGGACAAGGGGTCTGGTCTAGGACTCGGAATCACGGACCGCTAGGGCCAGGACTTGTCTTGGTACTTGGGTGCTGCTGGAGCCAGGAACTCTTCTTAATCACGGGGCAGACACGGACACAGGACATAAAACATAGAGCCGGCAATCCTCTTAGGACACAGGACGGAGTCGGGAGTCTTCCTGACACAGGGTCAGGACCCTTCCAGGGTACAGGGCCGGGACCCCTTTTAGATGCAGGACATGGATACGGAGACCACACAACGATGGACATAACTATAACTGGGCTCAAGTACGCTCCAAGCCACGGCGAGCTCTTGACTCACCACAGCGGGTTAACTTCGATTGATCTGTACCGACAAGGGAAGGCGGCTTGCTGGCACTCGCTCCGGGAGGAGACTAGGCTTGCTCCGGCCAGATGACATTGGCTCGCAGTACCCTTGGTGACTTTACAAATGCTCTCGCACTGAACGGCTGAATGCCAGAGACTCTAAACTGCCGGTTCAACCAAGAGTAAATTGCCTCCAATCACCAAGCCCGAGGGACACAGGAAAACAGGGAACCAAAGGGAAACAGGGAGTCAACGGTCCGGATCGTAACATAAACAAAGTAAATTTAAAGGGACCCCGATCCGGACCATGACAAGAACATTGTTGGATCCCCTCATAAAGAGCCGTGACATTGGTTGCAAACAAGAGTGCTGCAGTTAATAGCCTTCAGGTGTTCTTCAGGGCATTATCCTACACACAACCATCTCCAATTGTTTTATCAATGACATTTCTTCCGTCAAGTTCTTAGGCCATTAGGATCTTTTCTGGGGTAGGGGGTGCGGCCTGTACATGAGGAACATGTTGCACTTCAACTGCAGAGAGGATACTCTCCTTGCAGGGAAGTTTACTAGTGCTACACGGGAGGATTTAAAATAGATTTGTAGAGGCGTTGGGACCCTGAGCAGGAGTAAGACATGGGCCAAAGCAGTAGCCTGCAAAAAGAACATTTAGTAATCAGGATTGGCAGGGGCACAGTAAAGGAGAGAAAGAAATACCTGGTTAAACGGCCCTTATTTCAATGCATAAGGATTGGCAGGGAAAGCAGATGAACTCAGAGTTCGGATTGGCTTTGGGGACCAGGGCATTAGAGCCCTAACAGAAACATGGCTGAGGTAAGTGAAGGACTGACAGCTGAGCGTTCTGGGATGCAGATGCTACAGGTGTGACAGAGGTACAAGTAAGTGAGGAGAGAGTTTTACCTTTTTGATAAGAGAGGCACCAACAACGAAGTGTTGAGATGACATCCTCGGAGTATTGTCCAGTGAGGCCATATGAGTGGAACTGGGGAGCAAGAAGTGGAGGGTTCCTCTAGCAGGGCTGCGTTATATACACCCCCAACAGACAGCAGGAACTTGAGGAGCAGGTGTGTAGAGAAATTCCTCATAGGTGCAAAAGTAACTGCAAATTTTTTTTCTCCAGTCCTGATGACGGGTCTCGGACTGAAACGTCAACTATACTCTTTTCCATAGATGCTGCCTGGCCTGCTGTTCCTCCAGCATTTGGTGTGTGTTGCTTGGATTTCCAGCATCTGCAGATTTTCCGAGAGATCCTAATTTCTTATGTATTGAATGGGCCAGTTAAGGGCCTGTGTTGTCTATTTAACATTTCATTGATGTTTGGGTAATACGGTATTATAAATATATTTTCTGATTAAGCACTTTGTTGTTGAAATAATTCATTTCGGGTTAGATGTAAAATTATGTTCATGGCCTACGTCATCACAGAATATGTCATATGTGCATGTCTCATTAAAAGTAAAAATGAAACTAATGTACACACATTCCAGACTGCTTTGTGCTGATTTCAATTATGTCATCTGAGAAGGGCTTGGATAGGTCATAAGACCATTAAACATAGGAGCAGAATTATGCCATTTAGCCTATCGAGTCTGCTCCGCCATTCAATCAGGGCTGATCCCAGATCCCACTCAACCCCATACACCTGCCTTAGACCATAGGACCATAAGACATAGGAGCAGAGTTAGGCCGTCTGGCCCATCGAGTCTGCTCTACCATTCAATCATGGCTGATCCTTCTTCTTCTCTCTTCCTCGACCCCAGCTCCTGGCCTTCTCCCCGTAACCTTTGATGCTGTGTCCAATTAAGAATTTATCACTCTCTGCCTAAAATACACCCAACGAGCTGGTCTCCACAGCTGCATGTGGCAACACATTCCACAAATTCACCACCCTTTGGCTAAAGAAATTTCTTCGCTTCTCTGTTTTGAAAGGGCACCCTTCTACTCTGAGGCTGTGTCCTCTTGTCCTAGACTCTCCCACCATGGGAAACATCCTTTCTACATCTACTCTGTCTAGGCCTTTCAACGTTTGAAAGGTTTCAATGAGATCCCCTCTCATCCTTCTGAATTCCAGCAAGTTCAGACCCAGAGCTTTCTCACCATATCCTTTGATGCCCTGACCAATCAGGAAACTATCAACTTCTGACTGAAATATACCCATGGGTATGGCCTTCGTCACAGCCTGTGGCAGAGCATTCCTCAGGTTCACTATTCTTTGGCTAAAAAAATCCTCCTTACCTCCATTCTAAAAGGTTGCCCATCAATTTTGGGACTGTGCCCTCTAGTTCTGGATACCCCCATCAAAGGAAACATCCTCTCCACATCCACCCTCTCTAGTCCTTTGAACATTCAGTGGGCTTCAATGAGATCCCCCTGCATGCTTCTAAATTCCAGTGAGTACAGGCCCAAAGCTGCAAAATGTTCCTCATATGTTAACCCCTTCTTTCCTGGAATCATCCTCGTGAACCTCCTCTGGACTCTCTCCAATGACAACACATCCTTTCTGAGATATGGGGCACAAAACTGTTGACAATACTCCAAGTGCGACCTGACTCGTGTCTTATAAAGCCTCAGAATTATCTCCTTGCTTTTATATTCTATTCCACTTGAAATAAATGCCAACATTGCACGTGCCTTCTTTACTACAGATTCAACCTTCTGGGAGTTTTGCACAAGGACTCCTAAATTCACTCTGCACCTCTGATGTTTGAACCTTCTTCCCATTTAGATAATAGTCTGCACTACTATTCCTTTTACCTAAATGCATTATTGTACATTTCCCAACACTGTATTCCTTCTGCCACTTCTGTGCCCATTCTTCCAATTTGTCTTAAGTCCTGCTGCAATCGCATTGCTTTCTCAACACTACCTACCCCCTCACCTATCTTCGCATCATCTGCAAACTTTGCCACAAAGCCATCAATTCTATTATCCAAATCATTGACAAGTAATGTGAAAAGTAATAGTGCCAATACTGACCCCTGAGGAACACCATGAGAAACTGGTAGCCAAATAGAAAAGGCCCCCTTTATCCCCACTCTCTGCTTCCTCTCCATCAGCCATTCATGGAGGGGAGGGTGCTGGGGGATAGGGGCTCACAACAGGAAATTGACGTGAGCTAGGAGGACAATTTGGTTTGCATGGACTGGATGGGCCAAAGGGTCTGTATTCATGCTGTATTGCTCTATGACTCTTTAAGGTCAAATGTTTGGATGTTTTCTGATGATTGCACGGGGTTCAATCCCATTCACAACTCTTCAGTGGATGAAGCAGACCGAAGATGCAGGTAACATTCAGGCATAGGTTGATTCGTGGCAAAAAATATTTGTGATAGAAAAGTGCCAGGCAATAACCATTCCCAACGTGTACAGGTTTAACCACCTATCTTGACATTCAAAGGTACTGCCATCAATGAAGCCCCCACTGCCTATATCCCGTGATTGCCCGAAAATTTAAGTGGACAAGTCACACAGATCAAATAACAATGAGAGTAGATCTGAGTCTGGATACACAGACTCAGCACCTGACACCAAAAGACATTTCCACTACCTGCAAGGCACCAATCGGAAGTGTGATGGAACGTTCTCCACCTGCCTGTCCTGGTATGCATCCTGATCCATTGGTCTGTGTCCATTACTCTCTGAGCGACTTGTATTTTTGTGCAGTGAATGCCCTTCAGTGTACAAGAATGCTGCTTGCCATTTCCGCAATTTGCTTTTTTTTCATGTTGGCAGGGCATTGATATCTTTGTTGCTGTTTGCATAATTTGCTTTTTTGCGTGTGGGAGGGTGCAGTTTGATGTTCTTGTTGCCATTTGAATGGTTTTTTTAAGCATGGGATGGGGTTTGAAGTTTTATTTGAACCCACTCCACGGTTTTCTTTATTTATGTGGCTGCTTGTGGAGAAGATGAACCTCAGGGCTGCATATTGCATATGTACTTTGATAATAAATGTACTTTGACGCTTTGAACTTTGAAACTATCCTACTAGGCTGTGATGCAACCAGTCAGGATACTTTCAACAGTGCACTTGCAGAAACTTATTAGAGTATATGGTGAAATTTTAATCTCCTTAATCTTCTAGAGGCTTTCTTCATGATTGCACAGGTTAGGTCATCATAGATGTTACCACCCAGCCAGTCATTCATTCATTTCTATGGCTTGTTCTCATAATGATGCAACTATTTAATGCTTTCTAAAGGTCTTTAAAGTTATTGAGGACTGCAGAAGGAATTTGAATTAAGATCAAGGGTGTGCACATTGAAATGCCTCCAAAGACGGTTGCATTCGTCCACATTCCTCTGGAATACATCATAACTGGGATAAAGAGCACCTAGCAAAGGGTAAGTTGCTGGAAGACAAAAGAAGATGAAGGAATGGAAGGAATAGCAGAGCAGAATGGCCTAATTCTGCTCCTATGCCTTATGATCTTATGGTCTTATGGAATATCTGAAGAATGCCATAACTGGCTGGGAATTCTGAGTGTAATTCTTCTACTTGAAGCTCAGAAAGGGACGGTATGTCAGGCTCTGTGTTATCAGGCAGGACATCCTCAGCTTCTGCTCCCTGCTGCTCCCTGAACCGTAGATTCAGAGTTGTCAAGGTGACCTGCTGTGAGCTTTCATGCATTAGGTTCCCTTCTGGCTGGAATCATAGATATTTGTGCAACACACACAAAATGCTGGAGGAACTCAGCAGGCCAGGCAACATCCATGGAAAAAAGTACAGTCGACGTTTCGGGCAGGACTGCCGAAGGGTTTCAGCCCATAATGTCGACTGTAATTTTTTCCATAGATGCTGCCTGGCCTGCTGAGTTCCCTCAGCATTTTTTTGTGTCACTGCAAATAGATGCACAAGGGGGGAAACACACTCATTGCACAAGATGACTACATGGTTGTGCAGGGAATTCTGGCTTCATCATGGAGCAGGATTCTTGTCCCTGCACAGATACGGCTTTAAGGACATTACGTGCCGTTACAGACACAAGCAATTCTGCAGATGCTGAACATCTTCAGCATCACACACAAAATGCTGAAGGAACTCAACAGGTTAGGCAGCATCTCTGGCGGGAATTAAACAGTGGATGCTTTGGGCGAGGTACTCTATCATGACTTAAAGATTTCAGCTTGAAACATCGAATTTTCATTTCCCTCCATGCCTGACCTGCTGAGTTCCTCCAGCATTTTGAAAGTGCTGTAACTGAATCTAAAGCAGGGGTTCCCAACCATTTTTACGCCATGGAACCTTACCATTAACCGAAGGGTCCATGGACACCAGGTTGGGAACCAGTGATCTAATAGGATTTCATCTCCTCAGCTCTCAACTGGTACATGACCACAGGTATCAAACATGCACATTAATGAAGACATAAGAGGCTAGAGATGCTGGGATATGGACCAGCACGCACAAAAAATATGAGGAACTCAGCAGGTCAGACAGCTCTATAGATGTTACCTGATCTGTCGAGTTCCTCCAGCATTTTCTAAGTGCCATTACAGAATCTAAAGGAATTTTTATATCTAAAAGCCTGATATCTGGCAGTAGCTGTGGAGTCTTCATCCTGTAGTAGTGATGTGTTATATTCATTTAAGGTACCATAGTATCCAGTGGTTGGATACGCAGAGGCCAAAGCCATTGAATAATCCCTCATAAGACCATAAGACATAGGAACAGAATTAGACCATTCATCTCATTGAGTCTGCTCCACCATTCCAGCATGGCTGATCCTAGATCCCATACAATGGTCAACTTATGCCTTAACTATACTCACGGACTTGGCCTCCACCACAATCTGTGGCAGACTATTCCACAGATTCACTACTCCCTGGCTAAAAAAAATTCCTCCTTACCTCAATTCTGAAAGGTCACCCCTCAATTTTGAGATTGTGTCCTCTCGTTCTGGATACCCGAACTATAAGAACCATCCTCTCCATGTCCACCACATCTAGTCCTTTTACCATTCGGTAGGTTTCAATAAGGTCGCTACTCATTCTTTTAAATTTCAGTGAGTACAGGCCCAAAGCTCCCAAATGCTCCTCATACATTAACTCCTTCCTTCCTGGAATCTCCTTATGGACCTCCTCTGGACTCTCTCCAATGATAACACATCCTTTTGATTCAGCTGTCTAACCTACACACAATGGGTAGCATGTATTCAATCTGAAGGAATTTGAAGGAGAAGAAATAATGATTCTCCATTTGGGCATCTGCTGCTTGTCATAGAATGTTGAGCTTCTAGGTTTCTTGAGCACCTATATTTACTAATAGTTATTTTAACTAGAGCTGTTAAGCCCTTGTGCTTTCAGTTTAATCTTGTCAAGTTAATTGCCGCTAGCATGTGCTTCCCATCGTCTATGATTATTTAAAGAGGACTCTCATTTAGTGCCTTAGCGGAGTCATTGTGTTGGAGAGAATGAATTGTCTGGAAATGTTGCTCAGTCGCTAACCTGAGGCTCTGCTGGTATTCCTGTGTCTCGCCTCTTGCTTCCATTTCCTCCTGGGGATGCTGCCACTCGTCCGTTCCTGACTTGAGTCGTGAGCCTACAGATGGCAGCTCCTGGGTTGAGTTGTGAGCCTACAGACGGCAGCTCCTGGGTTGAGCTGTGCATCTACAGACGACAGCTCCTGGGTTGAGCTGTGCATCTACAGACGACAGCTCCTGGGTTGAGCTGTGCATCTACAGACGACAGCTCCTGGGTTGAGCTGTGCATCTACAGATGACAGCTCCTGGTTTGAGTTGTGAGCCTACAGACAACAGCTCCTGGGTTGAGTTGGCGCCAGTGACCTCCATGACAGAGGGAACCTGCAGTCTTCTGCACCTGGGTCCTGTCCTCCGCAAACAAACCATGGCAGTATCAAGATTTACAGTGGTTGGCTGTACGTTACACAAGATCATGGTATGTATGTACAACATGTGCCATCAGCCAAGCAATGAGTAGAATTGGAAGAGTAAAAAGAGGAGAACGAAGAAGGGGATGACAAGGAAGAAGAGGAATGGATCAACGGAAGCAGCTTCTTTCTGTCTGGACACTTTGTGAACAGCTTGTCTATTTGTGATATCAATGTCCATAATCCCAAAATCCGAGTTGCCAAAATTCCCATAATTTTCTTTCTCCCTTTTTTCGTTGACCGTCATCGTGTGCTTAGGATGTTGTGAAATAAAAATTAAGCTATCCAAAACAAATTTACAAGTCAAAAGATGCCACGTTGCATTGAAACATCAATCAATCAACCTTGTCCTTTTTCTTACTGATTATTTTCTGTATACTGTAATGTCATTTGCTCCAATTTAGTGCCTCCTAGCTGACTGTTACATAGTTGGTGGGACGCTGCTGTCTTCCCTTGGAAAGCAACATAGAGTAGCTCTGGTCCCATAAATACGAGCTTTGAACTTGTACCATCTTGGCCAGTCTGGCAGCAATTGGGGCTGGGCAGCTGGGGTACTGATGGAATTAGAATTCATCTGGTTGCATCATTACCATCTGGTATGGAAGAGCGAAACCACCGGATTGGAAAAAGCTGCAGAGTTGTAAACTCCGCCAGTTCCATCATGAGCTCTAGCCTTCTCACCATCGAGGACATCTTCAAAAGCTGATGCCTCAAGAAGATGGCATCCATCTTCCAGAACATCCCCTCTTCTCTTCTCATTGAGGAAGTACAGGAGCCTGAAGACACACACTCAACATTTTCAGAAACAACTACTTCCCTCTACCATGATATTTCTGACCAGTCTGTAAAACTGTAAGCACTATCTTGCGCTCTTGCTGTTTCAAAACAAAAAAATTCACGACGTATGGTATGTCAGAGGCAATAAACCTAATTCTGAAATTTATTCGGATTCTTCTAATCATCACATTCCACATAGCCAGTTCCATTCTCCTGGGAAAGCATCTCAGCACTACAAGCAATCTGTTGGTAGACTGATTTCTGGAAGAGAAGCCTTTGCCAAACCTAATGGTGAGAGTAAAAGTTTCCTTTGCACCACACTAAATTTGCAGAACTGAAATTTGAGATTCTACTGCAATGCCCAGATATCTGGTGGTCATTAATTCTAAGCTGAAAACAATGGGCTCCAAGCTCTGCCTAGATAAAGACTCACCAAAATATCGTGCAATCTCGGAAAACATCCTTAAGTCCTCCAACCTCCTTTCAATGAGAGCCAACATTTGCGTTCTTAATTGTTTCCTGTAACTGCCTGTTGATTTCCTGAACCACATAAACCACCACAGCAAGCACCCTTTGCACATCAATGTCTAACAGGTATACTGATTTTCCTACTATTCTTCCCAAAGAGAAAATCTAATGTTCCCATATAATACTAAACTTGGCAATTTCTACAAACAAAGGTCATGGGTTAAGGGTGAAAGGTGAAAAGTTTAAGGGGAACTTCTTAGCTCAGAAGGTGGTGAGAATGTGGAATGAGCTGCCAGCACAAATGGTACATGTGAGCTGGATTTCAACTTTTAAACAAAGTTTGGATAGGTACATGAATGGCAGGGTGTGGAAGGCTATGGTCCCGGTGCAGGCCAAAGGGAGTAGGCAGGTTGATGGGAGGGAACTGTTTCTGTGCGGTACTTTTCTGTGACTCTGTGACTCTATTCATCTATATTCCTGTTCAGACTTCAGTAACTCACAACTCAGAATTTTGCTCCTGGTGCGAAAGAAGTTAAAATTATAAGGGGCATAGAAAAAAAATAGAGATTCACAGTCAAAGTTTAAAGTTCAAAGTCCAAAGTACATTTATTATCTAAGTATGTATTTATCTGTTATTTAATCATTTATTTATTGAGATGCAGGACAGACTGAATAGGCTCTTCAAGTCATGCCAGCCAGCAATCCCCCAATTTAACCCTAACCTAATCACAGGACAGTTTATAATGACCAATTAACCTACCAACCAGTACTTCTTTGGATTCTGGGAGGAAACCAGAGCACCCGGAGGAAACCACATGGTCGCGGGGGAACAGACAAACGCCGTTACCGGGTTCGGATATGGCCCAAGTGCGGAGTGAGAGTCATTGAAGCAGGTTGATAGTTCACAGACTTTAATGCGAACAGTGTTAAAGGGAAAATAAAACAATCAATACACACTAGGCCAAACAGGGCTGTTAACTAAAACTCTCAAATGGAAAACAAAGCCTACACTGCGGCTGAAAAGAACATCTAAATGTTAAATGAATACTGCTAGTCTTCAGAGTCAGTTGACTTGAAAGTCCAATTCCTCTGGTTGTAGTCCCACCCAACCTCAGTGGAAAAAGCCTGCTTGCATTTACCCTATGTATACCTCTCATAACTTTGTATTCCTCTATCAAATCTCCTCTCAGTCTGCTACATTCCAAGGAATAAAGTCCTAACCTATTCAATCTTTCCATATACAGTAAATTAGGTCCTCCAGACCTGGCAACATCCTCGTAAATTTTCTCTGTCGTCTTTCAACCTTATTTACATCTATCCTGTAGGTAGGTTTCCTGTTGGGCGGCATGGTAGTGTAGTGGTTATCACAATACTTTACAGTGCGGGCAACTAAGGTTCAATTCCCACCACTGCCTGTAAGGGGTTTGTACATTCTTGCTGTGTCCGTGTGGGTTTCCTCCGGGTGCTCCGGTTTCCTCCCACAGTCCAAAGACGTACTGGTTGCTAGGTTAATTGGTCATTGTAAATAGTTCCATGATTAGGCTCGGATTAAACTGGGGGATTGCTGGGTGGTGTGGCTCGAAGTGCTGGAAGGGCCTATCCCAATAACCAAATAAATAAAACTGCACACATTATTCCAAATTAGGTCTCACCAATTAGGTCTTATACAACTTCAACATAACACCCCGTCTCCTCTACTCAACACTTCAATTTATGAAGAGATTAGTTTAGACAGGCAACTTGATCAGCATGGGTGAGTTGTGCCAAGATGTGTAATTTACATACTGCATACCGTTATTCAGCTTTTTAACTGAAGACTCAGGCTTTCCTGTTGGTTTAGATTTTGACAGTACTTTTCTTGAGAATAGAGAGCTGTGCACAAAGTTCACAGTTTGTTGTATTAGAGGCATTCAGGCAGCTGTGGAATATTTTCCTTTTGTTTCTATTACTCTCGACCCAACAGCTCAATGGTCCATGTTACACATTGTTTGATTTTCCTAGGCAGAGTACAAAGTCATAGCAGTGTAGAGGAACAGGGTGACCTTGGGGACCACGTCCACAGATCCCTCAAAGCTGCCACACAAGTTGACAGGCTGGTTAACAAGCCATATGGTGTGTTGGCCTTCATTAGTCGGCAGATTGAGTTCAAGAGCCACGAGGTAATGTTGCAGCTCTATAAAAGTGTGGTTAGACCCATTAGGAGTATTATATCCAGTTCCGGTCACCTCATTGTAGGAAGGATTTTGAAATTTAGAGAGGGTGCAGAGGAGATTTACCAGGATACTGCCTGGAAGAGAGCATATTTTATGAGGATAGACTGGGTGAGGTAGGGTTTCTCTTTGTAGAGAAAGAGGATGAGAGTTGACTTGATAGAGGTGTACAAGATCATAAGAGATGTAGATCAAGTGGTTTATCTCAGGACAGAAATGGCTAATACAAGGGGGCCCAATTTTAGAGTGATTCAAGAAATGTATGGGGGATGTCAGAGATAAGGCATTTACACAGTGAGAGGTAGGTGTGAAATGCATTGCCTGGGGCATTGGTGGAGGGATATACAATAGAGATATTTCAGGCACATACTTACTAACTTACTGTCTGTTACACCGCTGGCATTTGGGGCAGCAATGAAGGTCCCCCTTCTTTGGCGGTGCTCAGGGCTTCTTACATCATGTCAGCAGCTTCCTATTGGTTTTCAGTACTGTCAGTCGTATGAGTCCTGGGTGGAGACTCAGGAATACCGTCGCACTCGGGTGTAGAAGGATTCTTCATTGCTGTTTCCACAAGAATTTAGTTTTACCGGTCAGGGTTGTTAACCTTGAGCTGAACCCCAGAACCAGGAGGACTGGTAGACCACTCTAAGACTGTCCTCTACCCTTTGGCATGGGTGACGCTACCAAGAGCCAAAGTACAAGGCCCTAACTCCAGCCAACGATACTCCTAATGGGTCTAACCACACTTTTATAGAGCTGCAACATTACCTCGTGGCCCTTGAACTCAGTCTGCTGACTAATGAAGGCCAACACACCATATGTCTTGTTAACCAGCCTGTCAACTTTGAGGGATCTGTGGACGTGGTCCCCAGGGTTTCCCTGTTCCTCTACACTGCTATGCCCTTGTACTCTGCCGAGGAAAATCAAACAATGTGTAACATGGACCATTGAGCTGTTGGGTCCAGAGTAATAGAAACAAAAGGAAAATATTCCACAACAACTGCCTGAATGCCTCTAATACAACAAACTGTAAACTTTGTGCACAGCTCTCTACTCTCAAGAAAAATATTGTGATTGAAGCATGCAAAGCTCCTAACCAGGTCAAGATTGTGGTCCTTTTGGAGGAGGTAGGCACATGGAAGATAGAAGAATGGGGGCTAGGTGGAAGGGAAGGGGTAGGTTGACCTTAGAGTAGGGTATAAGGTCGACACAACATTGTGAGCTCATGGGCCTGTACTGTGCTGTAGTTTTCGATGTTCTATACAGATTGAATATTTGCCTATATGCACTTTCACCTAATTCATTCAGATTGACGACAGAGCAGAGACACAAGCACTGTGCAGGATGCAAGTGTGTGGAATGTTGGCAGTTCTTAAGATTTATGAAGCCTTTTTTCAGGAAGCATTCAAAGGTCAGTGCTTCATTTAGAAGCATAGCAAAGGCTGTTTTCATTGGTAGCCTAATGGACAAAAAAGCACTGAACTTCAAGTGTTTCAATGGGACATTTCAACCATCTTTTGCAAAGACTATTAGCTCACCTGAGCCTATCCCCAGAAATTGTGGAATTCAGATTTCGCTAAATCACGCAAAAGTGAAATTGTGCCTGAATCAAAATGTGAGTACGGGATGAAGTTTCTAGGCTTAGCACATTAAGCATTTGACACACAAACAATTCATTTGAGATGAGCACCCGTTTCAAATGTTCAAATTTCAACAAGGTACACCAAGCAAAAAATTCTTGATTGTGAGGTAGCACCACAAAGGAGAAAAAGATTAAGCTGTTCTATGCAAATTGTTTTAAATATACAGTGCTGGCATATGGATAAGAAGTTTGAACTTTGACCTTTGAAGAAGCTGCTATTTTGGTAGTTGACAATGAAGAATTGATTTGTTCAATGTATTTGGTATATTTGTTTTTTTTTACAAAGGCTTGCACTGATGTGGATATCATGAATACAAAAGTTAATAATTACATTGTAATTTCTTCATTTCCTTTACGGATGATCATATTTTTGGCTCACATTTTAATTAATTAAAGTTTCACAACAGATTAGATGTCTGATCAGGTTTGTTCATTTGTTCGTTATGTGCCATGTCATATGACATGGGCGATCATGGTATTCCCATGATCATGATCATGGCAAATTTTTCTGTAGAAGTGGTTTACCATTGCCTTCTTCTAGGCAGAGTCTTTACAAGAGCGGTGACCCCAGACGTTATCAATACTCTTCAGAGATTGTCTGCCAGGCATCAGTGGTCACATAACCAGGACCTGTGATCTGCACCAGCTGCTCATACGACCATCCACCCCCTGCTCCCATGACTTCACGTGACCCTGATTGGGTGGGGGGGGGGGGCGTGCAGCTATGCAGGTGCTACACCTTGCAAAAAAGTGACCTGCAGGCTAGCAAAGGGAAGGAACACCTTACACCTCCTTTGGTACTAAACTAAAACCTAATCTGACAATTGCTTTCTTGAACATTATTCTGGTGAAGTGAGGGATGCAGAGTTTCAGTGACAGTGAATGACCACCAACACCTTATCAAGTTAGGATCGTGTGTGAGGATGCACAAATTATATTCACTTTGCTTTATATTGATAAATAATAATACCAAGTGGGCAATTTTTGTATTTGCACAGTTCGTTGTTTTCTGCTCTTTGGTTGATCTTTCATTGACCCTATTATAAAAGGCTTGCAAGACCATGGATCTCCAGTCTTCACTCTCCAGGGCACAGGCCTGGGCAAGATTGTATGGAAAACCAGCAGTTGCCCATGCTGCAAGTCTCCCCTCTCCACGACACCGATGTCCAAGGGAAGGGCATTAGGACCCATACAGCTTGGCACCAGTGTCGTCGCAGAGCAATGTGTGATTAAGTGCCTTGCTCAAAGACACAACACATTGCCTCGGCTGGGGCTCGAACTCACGACCTTCAGGTAGCTAGTCCAATGCCTTAACCACTTGGCCACGCGCTCACTAACCTATTATAGTTACTATTTTATAGATTTGCTGAGTATGCCCACAGGAAAGTGAATCTCAGAGTTGTATGTGGTAACATAAATGTACTTTGATAGTATTTATTTTGAACTTTGATCATTGTTTCCCTCCTCTGTTTCCATTTTTCCATTTACCGTTGCAGCTTATTCTCTCCTATATATTAGATTATGAGGACACGCAGTCCTCTTTTATTGTCATTTAGTAATGCATGCATTAAGAAATGATACAATATTCTTCCAGTGTGATATCACAGAAACGCAGGACAGACCAAGACTGAAAAACTAACAAAAAACACATAATTATAACATACAGATTCTGATTCTGATCAGAATCAGAATCAGGGTTAATATCACTGGTATATGTCGTGAAATTTGTTAACTTTGTGGTACCAGTACAATGCAATTCATGATAGATATAAGCAGTGAAACAAGCAGAAATAAGTTGACAGGAATAGTGAGGTAGAGTTTATGAGTTCAATGTCCATTCTGAAATGTGATGGCAGAAGGGAAGAAACTGTTCCTGAATCATTGAGTGTGTGCCTCCAGGCTTCTCCACCTCCCCCCTGATGAAAGCAATGAGAAGAGGACATGTCCTGGGTGATGGGGGTCCTTAATGATGGATGCCACCTTTCTGAAGCTCCTCTTCTTGATAATGTCTTGGATACTATGGAGGCCAGTACCCAAGACAGAGCTGACTAATTTTATAACTTTCTGTAGTTTCTTTTGATCCTGTGCAGTAGCCCCCCTCCCCCATACTAGTCAGCCTGTCAGAATGCTCTCCATGGAACATCAGTAGAAATTTGCAAGTATCTCTGGTGACATACCAAATCTCCTGAAATTCCTAATGAAATATAGCCGCTGTTGTGTTTTCTTTGTAACTGGATGGATGTTGTGGCCAGCTGACAATCAAGACTGGCACACCACATCAACCTCTTTTCAATTATTTTTTGACATTAAGTTACACTAAGGGGTCATTTGCAGTAATCAATTAACCAATGAGTACAACTTTGTGATATCGGAGGAGACTGCGGAATACTTGCACAATCATAGGGAGAGCGAGAAAACTCTGCATCATCGTCAGTGAAAGTGAGGATTGGACGGGGGTCCCTGGACAATGAGGCTGTTGCATTAACTGTGGCACTACTGCACTGTTCACACCTTGGTGGTAGAGATCACGACTTCATGAGATGTTGGCAGAGAGGTCGAGGTGCAGTGCTTTCCGTAGAAGGAGTAAATGAGTGTTCTAGCTGTAGATTGGTTTTTGAACTGTGAAGCTGCTCAGTTGTGTCCATTGCATGTTGCTTTTACCATGTTAATTTTCCTATATTACCTCAAATGCCACCTCATGTAATCGGTGGTAGCAGAACATTGCACACGCAATCGTCATAGGATTGACCTGGATGGCACAAAACTACTGTGCCGGACCAATGGCTTTTGGAGCCGCCAAGTCACGGAAACCACTGAACTAAGACTAGAGAATAACAATTTTAACAAATACCAATGTCTCGCTCTAAGTAAGGACCGGAATTCAATTGTAAACAAGGTGTGACAGCAGAAAACTGATTGGTTGAGGACTAACCAATCAGGATGGACAGATTACTGGGGCATATATACCACCGAACTAGGCATGTGTGTTGCTTAACATTAGTTTAATTTTATTTAATCAAACCAAAGCGATGTTTTAGAGAGCTGGTGAGCAGATGAATATGCACAAACATGGGCCTCACCATTGCTACTAGCTGCATTCAGATTCAATGCCTCTATCCAAACATTTATTTATGTAATCCACACCAAAGATCTGTGAATTTATAAATGTGCCCTTCCTCATTTCTGGAAGAATATCTCCCCGGTATTTAAGGTATCTTAAGGCATCGTTCCTGATGAAGGTGGCAGAGTTTATTAACTTGACAGCACTGACAGATTTTTGTTACCTAGGCAACAGTTGTCTCCACGACCATTTTCACCTCATCATTGTTCTGTAACTTTAAGCATACTTGTATTTATCCCCTTTTCAGTTTTGATGAAACATAATTGACCAGAAACACCAATCCCGTCTGTCTGCACAGATGTTGCCTGATCTGTTGAGGGTTTCTGGCATTTTCTGTTATTTTTACACTACAGTACTGTGCAAAAGTCTTAGGCACACGTATATACTGTAGCTAGGGTGCCTAACACTTTTGCCCAGTACTATATTTGTCAATGTGGAGCAGACAGTGAGTCTGTAGATCTGGCAGGAGCAAAGGATGTTGGGAATGGCGAGGGTGGAGTGCTGAGGGAGGGGTGTGAGACAAATGGCAGAGAAGGAGTGCCAGTGACGGGGGATGGCACAGGTGCAGAAACACCCAGCCCTGAGACACCAGACAAGGTCACTCGATGCCAAACAATTGGTGTATTGATCATTACAGAATGTCTCTCTGGTGCTTCCCACGCTTTCCCCTCTCCCTGACTCTTTCTGACTCTCAACCCACCCATATCAGAATCAGGCTTATCATCACTCACATATGTCATGAAATATGCTTTTTGTGGCAGTAGTACAGTTCAATATATTAAATAACTACCGTACTGTGCTAAGGTCTTAGGCAACCTAGTTATATACTTGTATATGTGTCTAAGATTTTGGCACAGTACTGCAGTTGGGTCCTGTCAAGTTCCTTTCGAGGAGCCAGCTCCAGTCCTCATGTGGTAAACTTTAAGGTACCGGGGAGATATTCTTCCAGAAATAAGGAAGGGCACATTTATAAATTCACAGATCTTTGGTGTGGATTACATAAATAAATGTTTGGATAGAGGCATTGAATCTGAATGCAGCTAGTAGCAATGGTGAGGCCCATGTTTGTGCATATTCATCTGCTCACCAGCTCTCTAAAACATCGCTTTGGTTTGATTAAATAAAATTAAACTAATGTTAAGCAACACACACAAAATTCTGGTGAATGCAGCAGGCCAGGCAGCATCTATAGGAAGTAGTACAGTCAACGTTTCGGGTCGAGACCCTTCGTCAGGACTAACTGAAAAAAGAGATAGTAAGAGATTTGAAAGTGGGAGGGGTAGATCTGAAATAATAGGAGAAGACAGGAGGGGAAGCTGATTGGCAAAGGGATACGAGGCTGGAGAAGGGACCTGACGCAGATTGGGAGACAGCTTCGCTGAACACCTACGCTCTGTCCGCCAGAGAAAGCAGGATCTCCCAGTGGCCACACATTTTAATTCCACATCACATTCCCATTCCGACGTGTCAATCCATGGCCTCCTCTGCTGTCAAGATGAAGCCACACTCAGGTTGGAGGAACAACACGTTATATTCCGTTTGGGTAGCCTCCGACCTGATGGCATGAACATTGATTTCTCTAACTTCCGTTAATGCCCCTCCTTCCCTTCTTACCCCACCCCTATTTGTTTATTTATTTACTTACTTATTTTCCCCTCTCTTTCCGTCTCACAATAACTCCTTGCCTGTTCTCCATCTTCCTCTGTTGCTCCCCTCCCCCTTTCTTTCTTCCAAGGCCTTCTGTCTCATGATACTCCCCCTTCTCCAGCCTTGTATCCCTTTTGCCAATCAACTTCCCAGCTCTTGTCCTCATCCCTTCCCCTCCTGTCTTCTCTTATCATTTCAGGTCTCCCCCTCCCCCTCCTACTTTCAAATCTCTTACTATCTCTTTTTTCAGTTAGTCCTGACGAAGGGTCTCGACCCGAAACGTTGACTGTACCTCTTCCTATAGATGCTGCCTGGCCTGCTGCGTTCACCAGCATTTTGTGTGTGTTGTTTAGACTAATGCTGACAGTCGATCCTCCTAGAGGGATCACAACCTTGTCATGAGATTTGGAGGTAGGGTCACCCATGTCAAACAGGTCAAAGGGTAGAGGCCAGACTAAGAGTGGTCCACTAGTTGGGGGATTCAGCCCAGGCCCTGGACTGGTAGAACAAAATTGTCATGGAAACACCAATGAAGAATCCTTTTAGATCTGAGTGCGACAGTATTCCTGAGTCTCTACCCGGGTACTTGCACGACTGACAGTAGTGAAAACCGAGAGGAAGCTACTTACACGATGAAGGAAGCTGTAAACACCACCAGAGATGGAGGACATTCCTTGCTGCCCCAAATGCCAGCCAAGTAATGGGCAGTAAGTAGGTGACAGTTGAGAGTTTTTGTTTTTTTTTATTTTTCTTTACTAAATGGATTAGCTTCATTGACAGTTAAGGTGTTATTTAGATTGTATATGCTGGATACTCAAAAGGAGACATTGAGATATGGATATGTTATTTTTAAATTTGGGATGCTGTACACTTCAGTATTCTCCAAGGTTTTTTTTCCACACAATAAATTCATGGAAATCTTCAATTATGTTACACTCAGCTTACTTCTCATTTTGCATTCCTGAGGCTGGACCCATCCACTGAATTCAATGGAAGTTGGTAATTAACAGCCGAGGGCCATTTCCTGAAATCTGCTGAGTTTAAATGTTTATGTTTAGAACAATTTGCATTTCCTGTTGAGAATCTGGATCACATTTTTTAAAGCATTCTGCAATCATTTTGTTTTGATTCCAAAAATATTTTGCTTTTTTTTCCCATTGAATAGAACTTTTAAGTTTATTTGCATAAAGTAAATTGCCATATTTATCTAACTCACATCAACTCCAAATCCTTGTGCACGACTATAAGAATCAAAATAAAAAACAACCTTTCTTCATGCAGAACCACCAAACAGCAGATTGAGAATTATTCAGTAGAGTCAATAAATCCAATGGGAACGAAACGGTACTGAATAGAAGTATACACATTTTTTCAAATTAAATGAACGAAAAGTAAAATGTTTTCAATATTAATGCTAGTGAACTCTGCCTGGTATGAACAACTTAACTGCACACAAATTTAGTCTGTTTGCACGAAACTGTTTAGGTCATATTTTTAATACACATCAGGGATTATGTCCTTTCAATGTAGTGCCCCCACTGCATGATACCCAACCCTGGCCCACTCCATGACCCTTAAGTCATTAGCATTGTGGAAGCTGTCTCTTTGACCTCTGCTGTGGCACTGAGCCAGGAACAAGAGGTTACACCAAAAGCCTGTTGCTGCAGCAGGGACAGAATTACTTTTTGATGAAAGTGAAGCATTCACAGCTGAAAGACCCGAGTTACTGTAAGTGGAAAGATTGAATAGGTTAGGGCTTTATTCCTTGGAACATACAGTAGAAGATTGAGAGGAAATTTGATAGAGGTATACAAAGTTATGAGGGGTATAGACAGGGTATATGCAAGCAGATTTTTTCCACTGAGATTGGGTGGGTTTACATCCAGAACTCATGAGTTAAAAGGTGAAAGGTGAACAGTTTAAGTGGAAGCTTCTTCACTCAGAGGGTGGTGAGAGTGTGGAACGAGCTGCCAGCACAAGTGGTGCTTGCAAGCTTGATTTCAACATTTAAGAGAAGTTTGGATAAGTACATGGATGGTAGGGGTGTGGAGGGCGATGGTCCTGGTGCAGGCCCATGGGAGTTGGCAGTTTAAGTGGTTTTGGGATGGACTTGATGGGCTGAAGGGCTGTATCTTACATGACTCTATGACTGCTTGCAAAGGACTACAACAATTGTTCATCCCAGTTTGGCAAAAGAATAAATCAAGGAAGGTAGTGCACCCGTGGCTGACAAGAGAAATTAGGGATAGTATCAATTCCAAAGAAGAAGCATACAAATTAGCCAGAGAAAGTGGCTCACCTGAGGACTGGGAGAAATTCAGAGTTCAACAGAGGAGGACAAAGGGCTTAATTAAGAAGGGGAAAAAAGATTAGGAGAGAAAACTGGCAGGGAACATAAAAACGGACTGTAAAAGCTTTTATAGATATGTAAAAAGGAAAAGACTGGTAAAGACAAATGTAGGTCCCCTGCAGACAGAAACAGGTGAATTGATTATGGGGAGCAAGGACATGGCAGACAAATTGAATAATTACTTTGGTTCTGTCTTCACTAAGGAGGACATAAATAATCTTCCAGAAATAGTAGGGGACAGAGGGTCCAGTGGGATGGAGGAACTGAGCAAAATACATGTTAGTAGGGAAGTGGTGTTAGGTAAATTGAAGGGATTGAAGGCAGATAAATCCCCAGGGCCAGATGGTCTGCATCCTAGAGTGCTTAAGGAAGTAGCCCAAGAAATAGTGGATGCATTAGTGATAATTTTTCAAAACTCGTTGGATTCTGGTCCAGTTCCTGAGGATTGGAGGGTGGCTAATGGAACTCCACTTTTTAAAAAAGGAGGGATAGAGAAACCGGGGAATTATAGACCGGTTAGCCTAACGTCGGTGGTGGGGAAACTGCTGGAGTCAGTTATCAAGGATGTGATAACAGCACATTTGGAAAGTGGTGAAATGATCGGACAAAGTCAGCATGGATTTGTGAAAGGAAAATCATGTCTGACGAATCTCATTGAATTTTTTGAGGATGTAACTAGTAGAGTGGATAGGGGAGAACCAGTGGATGTGGTATATTTGGATTTTCAAAAGGCTTTTGACAAGGTCCCACACAGGAGATTAGTGTGCAAACTTAAAGCACACGGTATTGGGGGTAAGGTATTGGTGTGGGTGGAGAATTGGTTAGCAGACAGGAAGCAAAGAGTGGGAATAAACGGGACCTTTTCAGAATGGCGGGCAGTGACTAGTGGGGTACCGCAAGGCTCAGTGCTGGGACCCCAGTTGTTTACAATATATATTAATGACTTGGATGAGGGAATTAAATGCAGCATCTCCAAGTTTGCGGATGACACGAAGCTGGGTGGCAGTGTTAACTGTGAGGAGGATGCTAAGAGGATGCAGGGTGACTTGGATAGGTTGGGTGAGTGGGCAAATTCATGGCAGATGCAATTTAATGTGGATAAATGTGAAGTTATCCACTTTGGTGGCAAAAATAGGAAAACAGATTATTATCTGAATGGTGGCCGATTAGGAAAAGGGGAGGTGCAACGAGACCTGGGTGTCATTATACACCAGTCATTGAAAGTGGGCATGCAGGTACAGCAGGCGGTGAAAAAGGCGAATGGTATGCTGGCATTTATAGCGAGAGGATTGGAGTACAGGAGCAGGGAGGTACTACTGCAGTTGTACAAGGCCTTGGTGAGACCACACCTGGAGTATTGTGTGCAGTTTTGGTCCCCTAATCTGAGGAAAGACATCCTTGCCATAGAGGGAGTACAAAGAAGGTTCACCAGATTGATTCCTGGGATGGCAGGACTTTCATATGAAGAAAGACTGGATGAACTGGGCTTGTACTCGTTGGAATTTAGAAGATTGAGGGGGGATCTGATTGAAACGTATAAGATCCTAAAGGGATTGGACAGGCTAGATGCAGGAAGATTGTTCCCGATGTTGGGGAAGTCCAGAATGAGGGGCCACAGTTTGAGGATAGAGGGGAAGCCTTTTAGGACTGAGATTAGGAAAAACTTCTTCACATAGAGAGTGGTGAATCTGTGGAATTCTCTGCCACAGGAAACAGTTGAGGCCAGTCCATTGGCTATATTTAAGAGGGAGTTAGATATGGCCCTTGTGGCTACGGGGGTCAGGGGGTATGGAGGGAAGGCTGGGGCGGGGTTCTGAGTTGGAGGATCAGCCATGATCATAATAAATGGCGGTGCAGGCTCGAAGGGCCGAATGGCCTACTCCTGCACCTATTTTCTATGTTTCTATGTTTCTATGTTAACACAGGGGCCACAAGTATAGGGAAGTGGTGTACATTCTGTTGCTGAATGCAGAGATGGGTAAACAGAAAGCCAAACAAACAGAGCAAGTGGAATATTTGCTGTACACAATGTGCTGGAGGCTCTCAGCAGGTCGGGCAGCATCTATGGATGGGAATAAACAGTCAACATTTTGGGCCGAGAGTCTTCATTAGGACTTCATCGGGATCGTGGTCCTGATGAAGGGTCTTGACCAAAGTACAGTATCAACTGTTTATTCCCATCCATTGATGCTGCCTGACCTGCTGAGCGCCCCCTGCACATTGTGTATATTGGTCTAGATTTCCAGCATTTGTAGTACCTCTGGTGTCTATAATCAAATGATGTATTTTACTTGATCAGTTGAAAAGTTTCAGTAGTGGTGAGAAAATCTGGCCTTATTAAAATAATCAGGTATAATTAATGTTGCATTATTTCTAGATATGGCTGTTAGGATCATATTACTGTGAGAGAGGACTTTATTGAAATGTAAAAGCTCCTGAATGGTCTTGAGAGGACGGATGTGGAGAGGATGTTTCCTTTTGAGGGAGAAGCAGGAAGTAATCATCACTGTTTAAATATATTGCACAGGTCATTGAAGACAGAGATGAGGTAGCATTTGTTTCTTTGTGGACTGTGAGTCTTTGGAGCTGTCTCCTTCAAAGAATGTTTTAAGGTACGGTGAGGTAAATTCTTAGTAAGCAAGGGAAAGAAAAGGTATGTGGACCAATGGAATGCAAAGTTGAGATCACAATAACATCAGCCAACATCTTATTAAGTGGTACAGCATGTTTGATGGGCTGAATGGTCTACTCCTGCTATTAATTCATTTGTACATATTACAGTTTATCAGTTTTGGTGAGAGAGGCATCTTACTGAATAAAGAGCAAGTACGACTGTTAAGGTATTGACCTGTTTCACTGTAGGCTTGTGTTGTAGTCGTTTCCAATGCACGTGCTGTAATGAGTTCTTCCGGCCTCTGTGGGGTGTTTGAGAGTGTTGGGCTCTGAGGTTTTTAGAGCACCTGAGTTGGTTAATTGGTGTTTAACAACAGTCATTAATGGTTCTGAGTTTCTTGTTTTCCTAGAGACAGTCGCTCTTGCAATCTCTTGGTATCTTCTGTTGAAGCTTGTTAAGTTTATTTTGATAAGCTCAGGGATTCTGTGTTGCTTGTATAATTTAAGCGGATGCCCAATTAGTATTAACAGCAGGGTCCTAATTTTTAGAATGTTACTTCACGCGATGTCGCCCAGCTGAGCGTCTTTTGAAGTTATTACAAATAAACTCACGTCGCCATCTCTATGTTAGAGTCGGTTTTCCTCTGCACATGTATTCTGATGGGACACTGCAATGTAGGAGGATACAGGATGATCATCTATTAGTTATTAAATAGGTGATAGACTTTTATATGCTATGCAGGAAAATTCAGCGCTTTCAAATATTTTGGCTGATATCCTTTATAAAAAAATCAATCATCTTATCTTTATATATAAATCTTTATATAAGGGGTGTACAGGGTGTCAGGGAGGGGTAGCACCTCTGGTCGGGGAACATATCGCGTCCTTTTCAGGGCGGTTAGTCCACCTTTGGTCCCCACCTGGCACTCAGCTCTCACCTGTGGCTCCCCGTAGCTGTTTGCATGCGACAGCGGCCACACCCCGGGCAACAGCTTCGACAAGCCGGCTAAACCCGGAGAAGGTAGCCAACGGGTCTCAAACCCTCAGCGAGATAAGGGAGTTGTCTATCCCAGCATGTGAAGACAGACTCCGGTGGATTGAGTGGACGAGACCAAAGATCCAATGGTCAAGAGAGGCGGTCTCCGCAAGCATCGTGGAACGTGTAGAGCAGGACAAGACACAGAAGACGTCCTGGTCATCCACTGCGCCTAGTCCCATCTCTAGTCGTCTCGACTCTGTCTTGCCATTGGATCCAGATGGGAATTGGGAAGAGAGAGTAAGGCTGACGCTGCGCAACTCTCCCTCACTTAAATCCAAATCACGCGCTAGTCTTGACACCATCATGATCGTGTCAAGGTCCTTATTGACGGCGATGATGGACGAACACATATATAAAACAAAATGGCAATATTGCTGTTGTCTTGGATGTTTCTCTTGAGATCACAAGACTCTGTTGGACACTGATAATGTAAGTTGCCACAGGCCTGTCTCCCTTGTTTGGTGGTGAGACAGGTGGCATGGGAGTTGTACCGAGGACTAGGCCTCAAGACGCAGGCTTGCCTGCTGCTGCAGTGCAGGTGAGGGGATGCTGGAGGCGGGTTAGCGGGGCGACCATGCTTGGTCAGGGACTGGCGTCTCTCGTCACTGCTGCCCTCCAGTGTTTGTTTGGTTACTAGAATGACAGGCTGGATTGCTGGCAACTGTGAGACTTGTCGCTCAGAGTCTTGGACTGTATATGGTTTTTTTTGGGTGAATGTTTTTCCTTGCTTGCTATTTTGAATATGCTGTGTATGTTTAGCATCTTGGCCTCAGTGGAATGCTGTATCATTTGGCAGCATACATGTATATTTGGGTGATAATAAACTTCATTTGATTTTGATTTTGATTTGTTGCTACTTTAAGCAGCATTAGAGTTCACTGGACTAACCTGAAAAACTTGAATATATTATTTACTCTTATAGTTGAAAAATGGCAGCTGGAACTTAATGCAGACAAGTGTCGCACTTAGGGAGCACCAGCCAGTGCTAGTTTACATGGTGAGCAGCAGGTCACTGAGGTGTGCGGTAGAATGAATGGATCTGGGAATACTGGTCCATAATTCCTTGTAAGTGGCATCACAGGTAGATAGTGTTGGAAAGAATGCTTTTGGCACATTGGCCTTCATAAAGCCAGGAGTACAGGAGATAGACAATAGACAATAGACAATAGGTGCAGGAGTAGGCCATTCGGCCCTTCGAGCCAGCACCACCATTCACTGCGATCATGGCTGATCATCCACTATCAGTATCCAGTTCCTGCCTTATCCCCATAACCTTTGATTCCACTATCTTTAAGAGCTCTAGCTATCTCTTTTTTGAAAGCATCCAGAGACTTGGCCTCCAAAGCCTCCTGGGGCAGAGCATTCCATATATCCACCACTCTCTGGGTGAAAAAGTTTTTCCTCAACTCCGTTCTAAATGGCCTACCCCTAATTCTTAAACTGTGGTGGGGGGGGGGGTGTTACAATGTTGTTGTATTAAACTCTGGTAGGGCCTAATTTTGAATTGAATTGACTTCATTACTTACATCCTTCATATACATGAGGGTTAAAAATATTTATGTTACGTCTCCATCTAAATGTGCAATGTGCAATCATAGTAATTTATAATAAATATTAGGTACAACAGGATAGTCAGTATAACATAGAAATAAAATTGTGTAAGTATGAATTAATCAGTCTGATGGCCTGGTGGAAGAAGCTGTCCTGGAGCCTGTTGGTCCTGGCTTTTATGCTGTGGTACCGTTTCCCAGATGGTAGCAACTGGAACAGTTTGTGGTTGGGGTGACTTGGGTCTCCAATGATCCTTCGGGTCCTTTTTACACACCTGTTTTTGTAAATGTCCTGAATCACGGGAAGTTCACATCTACATATCCGCTGGGCTGTCCACACCACTCTCTGCAGAGTCCTGTGATTGAGGGAAGTACAGCTCCCATACCGGACAGTGATGCAGCCAGTCAGGAAGATCTCAATCGTGGCCCTGTAGAAAGTCCTTAGGATTTGGGAGCCCATACCAAACTTCTTCAACCTTCTGAGGTGAAAGAGGCGCTGTTGTGCCTTTTTCACCACACAGCCGGTATGTACAGACCACGTGAGATCCTCGGTGATCTTTATGCTGAGGAACTTAAAGCTGTTCACCCTCTCAACCCAGATCCATTGATGTCAATAGGGGCTAGCCTGTCTCCATTCCTCCTGTAGCCCACAACCAGCTCCTTTTGCGACATTGAGGGAGAGGTTGTTTTCTTGACACCACTATGAAATATTATGTGCTGTTCCAGTCATCTACCTACAGGAAGGATATCAATAAGATTGAAAGAGTGAAGAGAAAATTTACTAGGATGTTGCCAGGACTTCAGGACGTGAGTTAAATGGAAATGTTGAATCGGTTAGGTCTTTATTCCTTAGAGTGTAGGAGAATGAGGGGAGATTTGATAGAGGTATACAAAATTGAGGGGTACAGATGGGGTAAATGCAAGCAGGCTTTTTCCATGGAGTTTGGTGAGACTAGAACTAGAGGTCATGGGTGAACTGTCTTTCCTTCATCCATTTTCCTGGTACCTTCCTCAAGAAAGCTCCAGTAAATTGGCTAGACATGACCTATCACGCTCAAAACCATGTTAACTATCCCTAATCAGTCCCTGTCTATCCATATCTGGTCCCTTAAAATACCTTCTGATAAGTTACCCACTACTGATGTCAGGCTCGCCGGCCTATAATTCCCTGGCTTATCCTTAGAGCCTTTCCTAAACAATGGAACAACATTAGCTGTCCTCTGATCCTCAGGATCCTCACCCGTGACTACGGACGCTCTAAATATCTCTGCTAGGGCCCCTGCAGTTTCTGCACTAGCCTCCTGTGGGGTCCGAGGGTAAATCTCATCAGGCCTAGGAGATTTATCCACCCTAAATGGCCTCAATACAGCCAGCACCTCCTCCTCTTTTTGGAATTCTTTTTATTTGGACTCTGCTGAACACCATGATTCACTTGTTCTCAATTTCACTCAGCAATTAAAGCAAGGGCGCAGTTTAGTTTCACACTGTTTTCGTTGATGAACGCCCTCAAAACTTGGTCAACATTAGCTACATTCATTAATAATAAAGTGAACCACGGACGAACTTTAGAGATAACTTGGAGAAATGCATGGTCTGGTACTGATACCTGATTCGCAACCTATCTATGAGATAACTGTTATTGTTCTTGTTTGAATGTTAAACTCTAGTAGATGCATACAGGATCTCAAGTATCTTCAACTGTGGTCTAAGTAATAGCACTGTGGTATTCAGTTTTATGATAACTTAATTTTTAACCATGTACATAGGTTGTGTTTGTTGCTTTCCACTTATATTGCATCTCATTCATTTCAGATTAAGGTGACTGGCAATTTTGTCTCCCTTTGGTAGAGAGCAGGTATAATAAGGCCATAAGACCATAAGATGTAGGAGGAGAATTAGGCCATTTGGCCCATTGAATCTGTTCTGTATCCATTTTTCCTCTCAGTTCCCGTTACCATACCTTTGTGGTTCTCACCGCTGGTGCTGTGGTATTTGGTTTCTGCCTGTATGCAGGAGTAGAAGTACAGCCAGGTGATTGATCTTGCCAAAGTCTCGCCTCAGGATGGCACAGTAAGTGTTCATAGAAGTGTGGCCCCTTTGGTTCCCCTTATCAGTTCATCAGAGACTTTGTCAAGCTGGCCTCGAAGGAGCACCCTGAGCTCCCTCAAGTAGATTGGGAGACCGCTTCGCCGAGCACCTACGTTTCGTCTGCTGGAAGAACTGGGATCTCCCAGTGGCCACCATTTTAATTCCACTCCCTATTGCCATTCCGATATCAATCCAAGACCTCCTCTACTGTCAAGATGAGGCCACACTCTGGTTGGAAGAACAGCACCTTATATTCCATCTGGGGTAGCCTCCAACTTGATGACATGAACATCGATCTCTCAAACTTCTGGTGATGCTCCTTCCCTACCCCGCCCCACCCCCCATGCCCTCAACCTTCCCCATCCCCTTTTCCCTCTCTCAGCTTATCTCCTTGCCTGCCCATCACCTCCCTCCGGTGCTCCTCTTCTGTTTTCTTCCTTCCATGGCCTTCTGTCCTTTCCTATCAGATACCCCCTTCTCCAGCCCTGTATCTCTTTCACTAATAAACTTCCCAGCTCTTTACTTCATCCTTCCCCCTCCCGGTTTCACCTATCACCTGGTGGTTCTCTCTCCCCTCCCCCCACCTTTTAAATCTACTCCTCATCTTCTTTTCTCCAGTACTGCCAATGAGGTCTCAGCACAAAACGTCGACTGCACTTTTTTCCACAGATGTTGCCTGGCCTGCTGAGTTCGTCCAGTATTTTGTGTGTGATGCTTCGATTTCCAGCATCTGCAGATCTTCTCTTGTTTGACCCTGAGTTTCCTGTTGTTTTCTATTTTCATTTCCCATCCCACTCGCACTCTGACCTCCCTGCCTGTTACCTCCTGTATTATTACGGAGAGATGTGATGCCTCATCTTCCTTCTGGCCACGTTGTAGACTTCTTCACTGGACATCAAATTTCCAGCTTCAGGTAACCTCCTTGTTCCAAACTGTTGTCCGTACAGCAGGTTCCCCCTCTCCTCGCAGCAGATAAACCCAAAGGATTGGGAGAGATCAATACAGTTTGGCACCGTTGGCATTGCAGGAGTTGCCAGTCCGCATTGATCTTAACGTCGGGCTGCCTTAGGGAATCGGGTCTGGATTTTCCCTTGGGGTTTACGTCTGAAGCCTTTTCCCTGAGTAGGTACAGCCACAAGGCAGCAGAGGTTTGAGATTAGAGTTTTGCTTTTCCTAGATGAGCTGCCAACCACAGCTGACAAGGCCCATCTGCCCGGAGTGACTGGTTTTAAGTTGACAGTAACTCACCTTTACTTATTACCTACTCCAGTTTTAACAACCTTAAGGAACCAATGTCACTTTACAGTTTTAGAAAACACGAGTTTGGCTGCACTTGGAGCATTGTGTGCGGTTCTGGGCAAGTGAGATTAGTATAGAAACACATTGTGCTGGGCTGAAGGGCCTGCTTCTCTGCTGTACAACTCTATAACCATCAGCAAGACTTATCTGATCCTGTCTTCCCAGAGTATCCCTTCCTGCTTGGACAAATCAAAAATCTATCAACCTCTGCCTTAAATATACATTAAGACTTGGCTTCCAACACCACCTGTGGTAATGAATTCCACAGATTCACACTCCCTGGCTAAAGAAATTCCTCCTCTCCATTTTAAATTGACGTCCTTCTATTCTGACTTAGACTTCTGCACCATTGGAAACATTTTATCCACATCCATTCTATCGAGGCCTTTTAACATTCGATAGGTTTCGATGAAATCCCCCCTCCCCATTCCATTGTTCTGAATTCCAGTAAGTACAGCTCAGAACCATTAAACACTCTTCATATGTCAAGCCTTTCAATTCTGGAATCATTTTTGTGAACCTCCTTTGAACCTCTCCAATGGCAGGACGTTCTTTCTTAGATGAGGAGCCCCAAACTGCTCACAATACTGCAAGTGAGACCTCACCAGTGCCTTATAAAGCCTCAGCATTACGTCCTTGCTTTTACATTCTAGTCCTCTCGAAATGAATGCAAACATTTGTTATATTTGCCTTCCTCACCACAGAGTCAACCTGCAAACTACCCCTCAGGGAATCCTGCACGTGAACTCCCAAGTCCATTTGCACCTTATAGTCTATGCTTTCATTTCTTCTACCAGAGTGCATAACTTTCTGACATTGTATTTCATCTGCCACTTCATTGTCCATTCTGCTAATCTGTCTAAGTCCTTGGGTAGTCTTTCTACTTCCCAATATTACCAGCTGCCCCACCTATCTTCATTTTATCCCCAAACCTGGCCACTAAACCATGAATTCTGTTATCGAAAATCATTGACATATAGCATAAAAATAATCAGTCCCAACACACACCCTGTGGAACACCACTATTCATCGTCAGCCAACCAGGAAAGGCTCCCTTTATTCCTACTCTTTGCTTTCTGCCAATCAGCCAATGCTGTATCCATGCTAACATCTTTCCTGTAATACCCTGGGGTCTTAACTTATTAAGTAGCCTCATGTGTGGCACCTTGTCAAAGGCCTTCTGAAAATCCAAGTACACAACATCCACCGATTCTACTTTGTCTATCCTGCTTTTTATTTCTTCAAAGAATTCCAACAGGTTTGTCTGTCAGAGTTTTCTCTTAAGGAAACCATGCTGACTACAACCTATTTTATCATGTGCCTTCAAATACACCAAAACCACATCCTTAACAATTGACTCCAGCAACTTCCCAACCACTGAGGTCAGACTAACTGGCCTATAGTTTATTTTCTTCTGCCCCTCTCCCTTCTTGAGGAGTGGAGTGACATTTGCAATTTTCTAGTCCTCTGGAACCATGCCAGAATCAAGTGATTTTTGAATGATCACGATTAATCTCTCCACAATCTCTTCAGAACCCTTTCTGATCCAGGTGACTTATCTACCTTTAGATCTTTCAGTTTTCCAAGCACCTTCTCTCTAGTAATGGTAACTTGATGTACTTATGCCCCCTGGCACTCTAAGACTTCTTGCGTACTTCCACAGTGAAGACTGTGGAAAATACTTATTCAGCTCATCCACCATTTCTTTGTCCTGCATTACTACCTCTCAAGCATCATTTTCCAGCAGGCCAATATCCACCCTCGCCTCTCTTTTACACTTTATATATCTGTGGAAACTTCTTGTATTGTCTAGCTTACCTTTGTATTTAATCTTTTCCTTTGTTATGAAGACTGAAGAAAGGTTAAACGAGTTGGGCCTTTTTCTTTAGAGAGAAGGGAGATGAGAGGTGAATTGATAGAGTTGCATAAAATGACAAGAGGCTTTGACAGGGTGGGCAGCAAGTGCCTTTTTCCCAGAGGGTATAATTTTAAGGTGATTAGAGAAAAGTATAGGGGGAATATCATAGAATAGAGTGATGTACTGTATTGTACTTGCACTGCCTATATCTGCTACGCACCAACTTCTCTTTCTTAACCAGGGCCTCAATATTTTCCCCAAAAAAAGTTTCCCTATACCTGTTATCCTTGCTTTTTACTTTGACAGGAACATACAAACTATGTACTCTCGAAATTTCACTTTCTCACTTACCAAGTACACCTTTGCCAGAAAACAGCCCATCCCAATCCACACTTGCCAGATCCCTGCTGATACCATCAAAATTGGCCTTTCTCCAATTTAGAATCTCAACCCAAGGACCAGACCTTTTCTTTTCCATAATTACCTTCAAACTAATAGCATTATGATCACGAGATGCAAAGTGTTCTTGTGCACAAACTTCTGTCACCTGCCCTGTCTCATTCTCCAATAGGATATCCAGTATTGCACTCTCTCTAGTTGGGACTATGTACTGATTAAACACATTTCTTGAACACATTTGGCAGACTCTTGCCCATCCAGCCCTTTTACAATATGGGAATCCCAGTCATCGATTATTACGTATTTCTTGCAACAGTCTGCATTCTCTCCTCAAATTTGCTCCTCTAAATCCCACAGACTGTGGATGGTCTATAATATAATCCTATTAACCTGGTCATACCTTTCTTATTCCTCAGTTCTACACATAAAGTCTCACTAGACAAGCTCCCCAGTCTGTCCTGACTGAGTACTGCCATGACATTTTCCCTGACTAATAATGCGGCCTCTCCCCCTTTAATTCCTCCTGTTCTAGCACATCTAAAACAGCAGAACCCTGGAACACTGAGCTGCCCCTCCTGCAAACAATTCTCAGTAATGACTACAATGTCATAATTCCAGGTGCTGATCTATGCCCTAAGCTCATCTGCCGTTCCTACAATATTCTTTGCATTGAAATAAAGGCAGCTCAGAACATCAGTGCAACCGTGCTCAACCCTGAATTTGTATGTACGCTTAACAGCATCTTTCTCCACAACCCCTCCACTATCTGTTCTAGCTTTCTGGTTCCCTTCCCCTGCAAGTAGGTCAGAGGTAAATCATAAACATGAGAAAGTCTGTAGATGCTGGAAATCCACAGCAACACACACAAGATTCTGCAGGAACTCAGCAGGTCGGGTAGCACTTATGGAAATTAATAGACAGTCAATGTTTTGGCCAAGACCGTTCTTCAGGACTGAGACGGTGGTGAGTACATGGAACGCACTGCCAGGAGGGTTGATAGAGGTAGATTCTTTAGGGACATTGAACTGACTCCTAGATGCGTGGGTGAAAGTAAAATGGAGGTCTATGTGAGAGTGGAGTTTTAGATTGATCTTAGAATAGGTTAAAAAGTTGCACAACATCATGGGCCAAAGTGCCTGTACTGTGCTGTACTGTTCTATGTTTTGTGTTCTGAATCTGATGCTTTTATTTTTAATTGTGCTAGAATTTGATTAGTGGTGATGATTTCCATTGGAGGAGTTTAGCTAAAAAATAAGATGTACTGATTTTCTTAAGTGGGCTTGGAACACCTGCAATTATCCCGGTTATCTTGACTAGAGTTCTTCCCACCCTATCTCCTGTAAAAATGCTATTCACTTTTCTCAGTTTCTTCGTCTCCACCACATCTCTTCCCAGGATGCAGCTTTCCATTCCAGGACATCAGAGATGTCCTCCTTCTTCAATGAACAGGAATTTCTCTTCCTCCACCATTGATGCTGCCCTCACCTGCATCTCCTCCATTTCCCAGACATTCATACTCACCCCTCTTCCCGCCACATTAATAGTGATAGAGTCCTTCTTGTCCTTACCTATTATCCCTTCAGCCAACATGTTACCACTGCAATATTTGCCATCTCCAAAGGCATCCTACTGCTAAACATAACTTCACCTCCCCCCCAATGCTTTCCGCAGAGAGTGCTCCCTCCGTTATTCCCTTGTCCATTTTTTCCCTCCCCTTGCGAACAGCCTAAGAGCTGCCCATACACCTCCTTCCTCACCACCATTCAGGGCCCCAAACAGTCCTTCCAGGTGAGGCAATTTTTCACCTATGAATCTGTTGGCGTCATCTGTTGTGTCTGGTACTCCTGATGTGGCCTCCTCTATACTGGTGAGACCTGTCGTAAATTAAGGGGATCGGTTCACTGAGCACCTCTGCACCATCCGCTACAAGCGGGAATTCCCAGGGGCCAAACATTTTAATTCCCATTCCCATTCTTGTTCCAATGTGTTGATCCATGGCCTCCTCTTGTGCCAAGATGAGCCACCCTCAGGGTGGATGGGCAACACCTTCTATTTTGTCTGGCTAACCTCCAAACCTCCTACCTGATAGCATGAATATTGATTTCTTTTTCTGGCAAACAAATTTCACCCCACACCCCATTCCCCACTCCAACTTTTACCTCTTCTCACTTACCTATCACCTTCCCCTGGGTCCCCTCCTCCTTCCCTTTCTCCCATGGTCTACTCTCCTCCCCTATCAAATTCCTTCTTCTCTTACCACCCACTTTTCCCACCCACCTGGCTTCACCTATCACCTTCCAGATTGCCTCCTTCCCCTCCCCTACTTTTTAATTCCGGCATCTTTCCCCTTCCTTTTCAGTCCCGAAGAAGGATCTCAGCCCAAAGCATTGAGTGTTTATTCATTTCCATAGATGCTGCCTGACCTGCTGTGCTCCACAAGCATTTTGTGTTTGTGTTGCTCTGGATTTCCAGTATCTGCAGATTTCCTCATGTTTCTTAATTATAAGGTTTCTTTTGACCTTGCACATTGTGGATTATATTAGCCTATTCTACCCTAAAGTGCTAGAACATTAGAATATGTGAACATCAGAAATATCAGTTGCTTAGCAACAAAAACAAGAGTCCTGATGAAGGGTCTCAGCCCGAAACGTCGACTGTTTACTCATTTCTGTAGATAATGCCCTGCCTGCTGAGTTCCTCCAGCCTTTGATGTGTGTTGCTCATGAACCCTACTTTGCCATTCAATAAAACAGTGCAGATCCTACACCTCGTCCATTTCCCAGACTCTCGCATCTTCCCTAGAGCACAACTGTTTCTAGCTACTCTCTATCCAAACAAACTGGGTTAAGCTTATTTTTTATTATTGAAATATAGTGCAGAATAGGCCTTTTTGGCCCTTCAAGCCCTGCCGCCCAGCAAACCCCGACTTAATCCTAGCCTAATCATTGGACAATTTACAATGATCAATTCATCTATCAACCGGTATGGTTTTGAACTGTGGGAGGAAACCCTCCCAGTCATGGGGAGAATGTATGAACTCCTTACAGGCCACGATCGGAGTTGAACCCGGGTCGCCAATACTGTAAAGCTTTGTGCTAACCACTACACTCCTGTGTCGCTGTTATTATAGTTGGTCTCTTCCTTGCCCGAACCACCTGGCCTTTATCTAACATTCTTTCGAGTGTCCCTTTCTCAATTGCATTTTGAATATTCAAATACAAGGGATGCTTTAGTTTCTAATTTTATACCCTATTGGTAACATCCCCAGGAACGCTTAGATTTGTTAAATATGACTTCCTCCTCCATGGAACCCTATTGAGTTCACCTAAACATTAGGTACCTCCTGTACCTAATAAAGTGGCTAATAAAGTTTGTTTGTGGTCTTCTGCTGCTATAGCCCATCCACTTTAAGGTTTGGTACGTTGTGCTTCCAGAGGTGCTCTTCCACACACCACTGTTGTAACATGTGGTTATTTTTGAGTTATTGTTGCCTTCCTCTCAACTTGAACCAGTCTGGCCATTCTCCTCTGAACTCTCTCATTAAAAGGGCATTTTCCTGCACAGAACTGACATTTTCTGGATGCTTTGTTTTGTTTTTCATACCATTCCCTGTAAAATCTAGAGACTGATTGGAAGTCTATAAAGGCCAAGCAATCAGAGGACACACACAATCAACAGTACACTGGTGATGTGTCCTCACATGGTGATGATATGTTTACAAGTAAATTGCCAGGATCAGAGAACATCTCAACACAACCAGCAACCACCTGAGCAACACATCTTCTGAATTATTTCCAACTCTAGAGACTTGTGTGTGAAAACCTCAGGAGATCAGCAGTTTCTGAGATACTCAGACCACCCCGTCTGGCACCAACCATCGTTCCATGGTCAAAGTGACTTAGATCACATTTCTTCCCCATGCTGATGTTTGATCTGTACCTCTTGACTGTGTCTACATGCTTTGATGCATCGAGTTGCTACAACATGATTAGCTGATTAGATCTTTGTAATATCGAGCAGGTGTTTTGGTGTACTGAATAATGTGGCTACTGAGTGCATGTCAAATTAAATGATTTATGATCTCCCATCTTCCCTTTTCCTTCTTGCATATCTATTAGCTTTGCATTTTACAGATCTGCTGGCAATGCCCAGGAATCTAGGGATGGAAGCATGGTCCTCTTTTTCATGTCTTCATTGGGATAATATGAATACTTGTGTCACTATAGATGGCTGTGATGAAAAAAGTGACATTTTCTGTTGATGTGGCACAGAAAGGATTTTATTTATCAGGAATCAGTGTCATAAATTCAGAAGTGGTTGGATTGTTCCACAGAAATATACTGAAAGCAATCTTGCTGTTTAATTTATCTCTTTAACTCAAGCATTCGTTTTTTCTCTTTCAATGGGGACCAAATGGCCTCTGCAAACATCATACCAAAGAAACCATTGAAATAAAACAATTAGGAACACAAAAGAGCACAAAACATATTACTGCTGATGCCTAAACCACCGTATTCAAGAACTAGAAGTGGCCTACTGCATGTGACATGTCACAAACTACAGCAGATTGAGCGGTGCACAACATAATTTATCTAAAATGGATTTTACTCTTCCCAAACAACATGTGGTAGAGTAAAACACTGAAATCTTCCCTTTTCCACAAATTTCAAACATATAAAAATAAATAATGTAATATAGAAAGACAATACATATGAAAATACCGTTCCCATTGAGTTGGATTACACTTACGTACACAGCATGCCCACAGTCGATGGCGGTTATTGTCATTCGTTCTCATACAGAAAATGGCAGTGCACTGTCAGAATGTTGTGATATTTCTGATATGGAGATACATGATAAAATGCATTTTGTGAAATATTTCCAGGAGTGAATTGACAGCTCGTCTGTGCAATACTTTGAATTAATGGATGTGCAACACTCTATAGTACTTCCTAATCGAACAGCTAATGTTCCTCCGAATAGACGCCACCACTTAGGTATCCATTTGTCCCATTTGTGGTGCTGTTGTGTCCACTTTTTGCAGCTGACAGTGGCGATTCTTCCTCATCGGAGCTGGATTCAATGTCACTTCGGTCATCTTTCGATACCTGGGGAATTGCGGGACATTAAAACAAAGACAATTTTTGTCATGTAAATTAGTGAAATGAAGAGCTTAAAAGTAAAATGCAAATTAATACGTCAATTGAAATGACTTGACTGGGTCAAAAACCTGTTGGCATAAGATAGACCACAAATCTTTTACATAATGTAGAGGTTGACCTCTTGTTTTTAATTATTGCTTTGAGAGGAATGTTAACATCTCCACTAAATATATCACTTATTAAAAATGCTATTCTGGTCTATTTTTGTTGTGATCATTGAAAGCCAATGGAAGAGGTAGAAGGTGGGACAACTGATTGCAAGAATATTGTAAAAATGACAAAGAGACGGACTGCCCTGGAATAAGCGGCACAGAATCCAGTGATGAAAGGCTCCCCTCAAAACTATTTCATTCTTATATTCTTAGCTAATAGTTAGTAAAACTCAGGTGAGCATAAAAATGGATATATTAATTTTCCATAAGGAGGTTGGGTGAAAATAATGTCTCTCATCAATTCTCCGGCCACTTCAGAGGCAACTAATGCCTGTCAGACAAAATATTTCAAAGTCTTGCTCAACAAAGTCTCTGCCACAATCACCTTTGACTCTATCCCGCAGCTTCCATCTCGGTCTAGTCCTACTACTCCTTCTGAACATCAAGAAGTCAACAAGGCATGTTCCAACTAAACTATCACAAGTCCTGAGGAGCAGAGTTTATCTGGGCTAAAATTCTGAAGCTCATCAGTGAAGAGGTTCAATTACAGATCCATCGGTCAATTGTCCATATTTGGAAAGCAAAGGATATACCAGGGGATCTCAGAGGTGCTATAATCAAGACCATAACAGCATAAGATATAGGAGCAGAATTAGGCCATTCGGCTCATTGAGTTCCCTCCACCATTTCATCATGCCTGATCCACTTCCCTCTCATCCCCAGTCTCCTGCCTTCTTCCCCTATCCTTTCATGCCCTGACTAATCAAGAATCTATCAACCTCTGCTTTAAATATACCCAGTGACTTGGCCTCCACAGGTGCCAGTGGCAATGAATTCCACAGATTCACCACTCTCTGGTTAAAGAAATTCCTCTTCATCTCTGTTCTGAATGGACATCTCTCGGGTCTTAGATTCCCTTGTTTTAGGAAACATGCTCTTTACATCTGCTTTATTGAGGCCTTTCAAAATTAGGTTTCAATGAGGTCTCCCCCTAATTTTTCTGAATTCCAGTGAGTAGGGGCCCAGAACCATCAAAAACACCTCATATGACAAGCCCTCCAATCCCTGAATCATTTCCGTGACCTACCTCTGAACCTTTTCCAATGTCAGCACGTCCTTTCTTAGACAAGGGGCAGAAAACTGTTTACAATCTTCAAGAAACAAGAGAAGTCTAACAGGTTACCACAAAGGAGTTTTACTGCTGTAAGGGAATTGATTTTTTTGCCTGGGTCATTTCAATTGTCCTTTTCCAGTGGCTGAGGAGTGACTCCCTGAACCGTAGTGTGGGGTCTCTCTGTCTAGGAATACAGTAGAGATGATCACCACACTGCAACTCAAAAATAAACTGAGAACAGTAACAGCCAATATAAATGATTTAAAAAATTTTTTTGAGGAAAACAGTGTCTGAAAGATAGTGACCTCAGACTTCATTCAAAAAACTCATATCTATCATGTAGCAGTGATCCCCCCCACCTTTATACTTCTGAAATCTGGACTGCCTGCAGCACGCACTTCAAGGCACTGGAAAATAGCACCAGTGCTGGGGTGTCAGTATCCTCTCTAGGCCAATCGATATCTCAAATACTGAGGCCCTGCTTGCAATAAGTCAGCCACACAAAGCCAGACATGCCACACTCATGCTCAGCACCAGATTCCCAAAACTCTGCTCCAAGCTCTATCATGAAGAAGATTATTAAATGAAAAAATGAAGGATATGCTCAAAGGTCCTGCAAGGTCCCGGTCCAGAAAAAATTGACTGCTTTTCCCGCTCTTCTGATGCTGCCTGACCTGCCGAGTTCTCCGGCACTGTGTCTGTTGCCCATGCAGGATTAATGATTATGTGATATGACACTATTTTTAGGGTAGCCTTAATCAAAACTCCCAACATTCTGTATTTCAAAAGTTACCCTTTTTAATATTTTGAGATCTCCACCATTCATTACTGATGAACTGCAAAGAGCCAGATCTTTTCACAGTGTACCACACTGCAGTATCCAAGCAATTTCCACAAGGTTTGCTGAATATATCCTGGGGCTCCCAGTATCTTTTGAGCAGTGGCACTATTAGCAATTAAACAAGCAATTAAAATCCACACTGCAGAAGCAAAGCTTTGAATTGCGATATAATTGTCAGTGTAGGGTAACTTGAAGCCTTCATAGTGATAACAACCCTTCATCAAACACGATCCTTAAAACTGAGAGCAAACTACATTTGAAATTAAATGTGGCTCTCATGGGGTTATTAAGTTAAATTACACAAGATTAGGAACAAAGAATGAAAGCACTATTCTACTAGGTGCAAGAGTTAAAACTTACATGCAAAGGATTCCACTTTCCAGCCTTCAAGGTGTGCACCAAAAAAAAGAGATCAAATAGGCAGAGTGAGAAAAAAATGTACTAAGTGGACATCTTGCTGTTGTAAATATATTTATTGTTAATGAACGACAATAGTAATTCTGACTGCTAATGTACTATTGTTTCCTGTAGAGCTACTGTGATCTTTCTACAACTCTAGCACTCTTTGGACAGGAACAGGATCAGCATACAACCTCCAGAGTTTTTACTGCCATTCAGTTAACCATGTCTACACACGTTAGAATGTAAAATTTAATACCCACTTTCGTCTTATCTGCATCCCATTCCTTTTTACATTATTTATTAGCAGTTTTACCTTCAGGCATTTAGGCTACATACTCTTTAAACTTGGGTGGTGGGGTGGAGATGTGTCTCTACCAAAGGAGGTGTAAGGTGCTCCTTCCCTCCGCTAGCCTGCAGGTCACCCTTGGGCAGGTGTAGCACCTGCTTAGCCCCTCCCCCCTGATCAGGGTCACCTGAAGCCATGGGAGCAGGTGGTGGATGGTTGTACGAGCAACAGGTGCACATCACAAGCCTTGGTTATGTGACCACTGACGCCAGGCAGACAATCTCTGAAGAGTATTGATAATGGTGGGATCATCCATCTTGTAAAGACACTGCCCAGAAGAAGGCAATGGCAAATCACCTCTGTAGAAAAATTTGCCAAGGGCAATCATGGTCGTGGAGAGATCATGACAACCCATGTCAGACGGCACATGACAAATGAATGATTCTTTAAACTACCCTTCCCTCTCCTCTTTGAAGAACCTACCCAAAACCTTGCTTTGTAAGCAACAACAGCAACACAAACAAAATGCTAGAGGAACTCAACAGACCAGGCAGCATTTAAGGAAAGGAGTAAACAGTTGACGTTTTGGGCCGAGACTTAAGAGTTTCGGCTAGAATTGTCAACTGTTTACTCTTTTCCATAGATAGTGCCTGGCCTGCTGAGTTCCTGAAGCATTTTGTGTGTGTTGCTTTGGATTTCCAGCATCTGCAGATTTTGTCATGTTTGTAACCAAGATCTTGTTTTTCTGCTTATATTACTGTAGTGTGCTTTGGACTAGCTCATCATGTTGAAGACTCTATACAAATGCAGGTGTTTTTTCTCTTTGTTGTTAAGCTGTAGTTAGTCAGAAAAGGGATTCTTTGGCTATCAATTTCCCTCTAATTTTAGCCTGCATATGAGGAACAAAACCAAATATATGTTGTTAACTGCAACATTGTTTTGTTTTGGAATGCCAACAGTTTTGGAAATTTGAAGGAGCTACAGTACATGTTACAATTAGTGTCACTTAAACTATAATTATAGTTTGGATAAATCACTATTTTGTTTATTTATTCCCTGCCTTGATCTCCCTCTAACATTTGATCTCTCTCTAACATTGCCACGAAGTGCAATGAACAGCTGGGTTTTCTCATTGCTGTTGCTCTTGCTGCAGTTGTGCTGTGGGACACCGAACATATTTAAACATAAGCGATAGGAAATATCAGTGTTCCCTCTATAATTTTTTTAACAGCTGCATGGACATGTCATTGATCTAAGCAGGAGATTTTTCCACGGCCTGAAAACGGCAAATCATAAACACGAGAAGGTCTGCAGATGCTGGAAATCCAAAGCAACATCCACAGTGCTGAAGAAGGGTCTTGGAGCGAAACGTTGACTGTTCACACTTTTCCATAGATGATGCCCGACCTGCTGACTTCCTTTAGCATTTTGTGTGTGTTGCCCTGGCACTTACATAGAACATAGAACATCGAAATTTACAGGACATTACAGGCCCTTCAGCCCACAATGTTGTGCCAGCCATGTAATCTACTCTAGAGACTGCCTCGAATTTCCCTAGCGCATAGCCTTCTATTTTTCTGAGCTCCATCTACCTATCTAAGAGGCTCTTAAAAGACCCTATTGTATCCACTTCCACCACTGCCGCTGGCAGTGCATTCCACGCGCCCACCACTCGCTGTGTGAAAAACTTTAAATGTTTTTTTTGTAATATGCATACTATGATGGCAGGGTAGAGTTACGTCTCTATCAAAGGAGGTGTAAAGCACTCCTTCCGTCTGCTAACCTGCACGTCACCCTTAGGCAAGGTGCAGCACCTCAACCTCCCAGATCAGGGTCACGTGAAGCCATGGGAGCAGGTGGTGGATGGTCGGATGAGCAGCTGGTGCACATCACAAGTCCTGGTTATGCGATCACTGACACCAGGCAGACAATCTCTGAAGAGTATTGATAATGGCTGGGGTCACCTGTCTTGTAAAGACACTGCTTAGAAGAAGGAAATGGCAGACCACTTCGGTAGAAAAATTTGCCAAGAACAATCATGGTTATGGAAAAACCATGAGTGCCCATGTCATACAACAGGGCACATAATGAACGAATGAATGAAGCTGATCAGATCTCAAATCTGGATTGTGAAACTTTAAATAAAACATGAACCAAAATATGATCATTTATGAAAGAAATGAAGAAATTACAATGAAATTATCAAATATTGTATTCATGATATCCATGCCAGTGCAAGCCTTTGTAAAACACACCAAATACGTTGAACAAATTATTGAATCATAGGAAGACCATAATTGCCTACGTCATACAACATGGCATATAATGAGCAAACACTACTATAAATGGTTAGCATGAAAAGTAAAATTCATATACTTTTGATCTAATTTATTAACTGAAGGGTATAATGAAAAACAGTACAACAAGGTAAATCTTTCATGTTTTGTGAAAGTTTTCTAACTGTGCCCAATTCCAGCTGTACAGCAGCAAAATTTATGTGTGTGGGAGCATTTCACTTACTGCATGGTCATGTATCCACTTAGAGGTACAATATTGGAAGAGCCTAATATTTAGAAAAATGAGCAAGAACATTTTTAGTTTATTTCTTTTTATAGCATTTCTTTCCTTTCAAGGATAAACCATATCCGAAGTAAGAACAGTAAAGAGGAATTGTGGAAGAGAAGGATGATTGCTATGGGCAAGCATGACAATGACGTGTACAAGGAAGGAACAGGGCAGTATGGTTACAGAAAAGAAAAGATGGTAATTTGAGGGAAGGAGTTTGCTGCTGTTGGGGAGACTCGAACCCAGAACATGGTGTCTAGGCAAATTTAACATCAAGAACAATTTTTCATTATTTTATTTTGTTTTTGTTTTATTTTTGAGTACAAGAATAAAAAAGTTATGTTGCAGGTGTATAAAACTTTACTCAGACCACACTTGGGGTATTATGTGCAGCCCTGGTTGCCCCATTATAGTAAGAACATGTAGTCTGTGGAGGGGGTTAAGAGAGGGTTTACCAGAGGGCTGTCTGGGCTAGACAGCACCAGCTATAAACGTTGGACAAACTTCAGTTGTTTGCCCCTGTGTTTGGAGAACGAAGAAAGACCTGATAGAGGTTTTAAAAATTATAAGGAGTCCAGGTAGGGTAGAGAGTCAGAATCTTTTCCACAAGCAAAAATGTCATACACCAGAGGTCATTTTTAAGTAAGATGGAACAACGTTTAAAGGTAACATGAGTAACAAATATTTTATTCAGGGAGTGATAAGTGCTTGGAATAGATTAAAGATTGAATGATTCAAAGTACATTTATAACGAAGTACGTACATAGCATACAACCCTGAGATTTGTCTTACCAGAGACAGCCATGAAGCAAGAAACAACATGGTACCCATAAAAAAGAAGGCCAAATGCGCAAAAAAAGAACAAGTCATGTGAACAGCAAAAGAAAACACACAGAACCCTAAACATCAAACCACAGAGTCCTTGAGCCAGGCTGGGAATGTTCAGTTTAGCACTGTGTCGTTTACTAACTGCAGGCCGCAGAGCCAGTCTGCCCAGATCAAAGTCGCACAAAATTTGCTAAAAAAAAGGGTAACCAGAAACCAGAAACACATCATAACATGAGCTGCAGAGTTCAATCCACGGACTGCACCGATTTAACCTTGCCCAGGACCCAAGACTCCAGACTCCAGCAGTATTGAGTGAGAGGGAGAGAAGGGGAGAGACAGGTCACATGGTGCTGAACACCTGCTCGCACTTCGCTCTCGTCCCTGACGATTTCAATCTTGCACGCACTTTAGTCAGGGGCATCTGTGAGAAATATTGTTGATCGTACGTTCGCACCCCGTCTCCAGACTTCTTGGCCGCCAGCCTGCACCACTCCACTCCAAACCTCACCGAATTTCCTCCGAGACAGCAAAGCATGAGATCGCTCAAACGCATCGTCACAATGTAAATCACAGGTTCCAACTGCACGCAGCTTAGTAGCAGAATCATATTTGAAAGAAGAAGAAGCAGAAGAAGATTCTGTGAACTGTCTGAAGGACATTGCCTTTAATCGTGTTATCTGCTGGTGCCATCTTCTTCAACAAGTACAGTAGTGATATAGTAATAGTGGTAACCAGGTATAGCAGTGGAAGCAGATAGCTTGGTGGAGTTTAAGGGACTTCTAGATAGACACACGACTATGAAAGGAATGGAGGAATATGGATAATACACAGGAGGAGGACATTTAGCATAAATTGGCACCAATATTGCACATCACGTGGGATGAATGGCTTGTCCATTGCTGAACTGGTTTGTTCTGTGTTGTACGTCTTCCAGCTTGGCAGCTGGCTAAATATGCAGATCGGCCAACTGCTGGACAGGGGAGCAAATGGTGGAAAACCACGACCAGGGACTATGTGGATGTTTCACTCAGGGTTTGGCAGCGACACTAAGCAAGGCAAGTGGCTTCAGATGTGAAATTCATTTGAAAAGTTCTTGTTTATCAGGGCTCCCATACATACGTGGCAACATGGTATGAATCAGAATTTGTTCTGCTACATAATCATAATTTCATTTTCAAATAACTGGAAAGAACAAATTATAAAACTGGCATCATTCTTGAATAATACCATAAAACTATAAGATAAAGGAGCAGAATTAGGCCGTTTGGCCCATCAAGTCTGCGCCACCATTACATCATGGCTGATCCAATTTTCCTCTCAGTCCCAATATCCTGCTATCTCCCCATATCCGTTCATGCCCTGACCAATCAAACATCTATCAACCTCTTCCTTTAATATACATAAAGACATGGCCTCCACAGCTACCTGTGGCAAAGAATTCCACAGATTCACCACCCTCTGGCTGAAGAAATTCCTCTTAATCTCTGTTCTAAAAGGATGCCCCTCTACTCTGAGGCTGTGTCAAGGGCTTTCACCATTCGATAGGTTTCAATGAGGTCACCCTTCATTTTTACCAATTCCAGTGAATACAGGCCCAGAGCCGCCAAACGCTCTTCATATGACAAGCCATTCAATTCTGGAATCATTTTCATAAACCTCCTTTGAACCCTCCCAGTTTCAGCACATCCTCTCTGAGATAAGGGGACCAAAACTGCTCACAATACTCGAAGTGAGGCCTCACCAGTACTTTATAAAGTCTCAACATTACATCCTTACTTTTATATTCTGGCCCTCTTGAAACGAGTGCGGACATTGCATTTGTCTTCCTCCCCACAGTCTCACCCTGCAAATTAACCTTCAGGGAATCCTGCACAAAGACTCCCAAGTCTCTTTATGCCTCAGTTTTTTTGCATTTTCTCTCCATTTCTCTCTCTTTCATTTTTCTACTAAAGTGCATGACCATACACTTCCTGACACCGTATTCCATTTGCCACTTTTGCCCATTCTCCTAATCTGTCTAAGTCATTCTAAAGCCTCCTTACTTCCTCAATACTACCTGCCCCTCCATCTATCTTCATATCATCTGCAAACTTAGCAACAATATTATTAATTCCATTATCCAAATCATTGACATATAACGTAAGAAGAATCGCTCCCAATACCGTGTCACCAGCAGCCAGTCAGAGAAGACTCCCTCTCTCTGCCTCCTGCGAATCAGCCACTGCTTTGCCCATGCTGGAATCTTTCCTGTAATACCATGGGCTCATAGCTTGTTAAGCAGCCTCATGTGTGGCACCTTGTCAAAGGCCTCTGAAAATCTAAGTACACAACATGAACCAATTCTCCTTTGTCTAACTTGCTTTTTATTTCTTCAAAGAATTCCAATAGATTTGTCAGGCAAGATTTTCCTTTGAGGAAACCATACTGACTACTGCCTATTTGATCGTGTGTCTCCAAGTACCCTGAGACTTCATCCTTAATAATTGACTCCAACATCTTCCCAACCACTGCGGTCAGACTAACCAGCCTATAGTTTCTTTTCTTCTTCCTCTCACCCTTCTCGAAGAGTGGAGTGACATTTACAATTTTTCAGTCTTCCAGAATCTAGTGATTCTTGAAAGATCATTACTAATGAGCCACCTATTTTAGAACCTTGGGGTGCACACCATCTGGTCCAGGTGACTTATCTACTTTTAAACCTTTCAGTTTCCCCAAGACCCTTCTCTCCAGTAAAGGCATCTTCACACACTTCATCACTCCTGACATCTGGAACTTCCACCATACTGCCAGCGTCTTCCACAGTGAAGAATGATGCAAAATACTTATTCAGTTCATCCGCCATTTCCTTCGCCCCCATCACTACCTCTTCAGCATTGTTTTCCAGTGGTCTGATGTCCACCCTTGCCTCTCTTTTGCACTTTATGTATCTGAAGAAACTTTTGGCATCGTCATGTGAGGATATTAGTCTGTGTCAACATATTGAAACAGGATTGGAAAGAAAACCCTGTGGTGTCTACTTAGTGTCTGTTACTCTAGTGATGGTGGTGAATATTGGTAGCTTGGGCGTTTGATGTTGTGGTGTCTGCCAAGCTTGGTAATTTGCTCGTGTTTGAATTCAATTGACTTGCGCTTCTTTGGCTCTTAGGGGTTCGTAGATGTCGTCAATTTCGATATGCTTGTTTACGGAGTTATCAGAAGAGAACCAGGCTTCTGAAAATTCCTGTGCCTGCTTCAGGTTTGCCTGTGCCAGAACCTCCACAGTGCCCCAGTTAAAGTGGTGTTCTTGTCGGTCCTCGTCTACCGAGATCAGCGACAGTGTATCATGTCTCCGTACCGCCAGTTTGTGTTCCCGTAAATAAGTTGGGAGTTTACGTCCTGACTGGCCGACGTAGTTCTTGTTGCAGTCTCCACAGGTGATCCTGTACATCGCATTGCTTTGGTCAATTGTGTTCACTGGTACCTTGGTTCTTGAGACAAGCTTTGTTAAAGTTGCCGTTGGTTTGTGTGTGATTGTGATGCCATGAGGTTTGAGCAGTCAAGCTGTCATTTCAGAGATACAGTATTCTTGATGTAGGGCAAGGTCACGAGTTGAATAAGGTCTGTGTGACTTTTCTCACAAGCCAATGACGAGAGGAAAACACGAAGTAAGCAAGAGAATTTTTAGAAGTGTGGTTCTCTTCTGCTAACTCTGTAAACAATCATATTGAAATAGACAGTATCTACAAACCCCTAAGAGCCAAAGAAATGTGAGCCAATATAATTCAATGCTCAACTGAAGGGGTAGCCAATCTGGACCAAGCAAACAAAGCGGGGCCTCCATAAATGCAAACACTCCCAGAGAGAAACACCAACAACTGCGCACTGAGGATGTCACCTTGACTGGAGATGAAATGTCTGCAAGCTAATTGGCAAGCTCGTTGAACACTGCAATATCAATTGTTACTCTGACGCAGGGGTTCCCATCCTGGGTCCACGGACTGATCGGTTAATGGTAGGGGTCCATGGCGTAAAAAGGCTTGGGAACTCCTGCCCTAACTGGAGTACTCAAACTATTCTGGATGCCTGAAGACTCAACATATACAAGGGTTAAGTGACCTTCCTTGTAATATAGCAACAGACATCAAAGTTGCCGGTGAACGCAGCAGGCCAGGCAGCATCTCTAGGAAGAGGTACAGTCGACGTTTCAGGCCAAGACCCTTCGTCAGGGTCTCGGCCTGAAACGTCGACTGTACCTCTTCCTAGAGATGCTGCCAGGTCTGCTGCGTTCACCAGCAACTTTGATGTGTGTTGCTTGAATTTCCAGCATCTGCAGAATTCCTGTTGTTTCCTTGTAATATAAACTACTTAACTCTTAAAAATGGGAGGCACGATATCATAGTGGCTAGGACAACACTTTACAGTGCAGGTGACACGGGTTTAATTCTTGTCACTGTTTGTAAGGAATTTGTACGTTCTTCCCATGACTGCACGGGTTTCTTCCGGGTGCTCCAGTTTCCTCCCACAGTCCAAATATGTACTAGTTAGTAGGTTAATTGGTCATTGTAAATTCATCCTGTGATAAGAATAGGTTTAAATAGGTGATTGCTGGGTGCCGTGGCTCAAAGGGCCAGAAGAGTCTACTCAGCGTTGTGTCAATCAATCAATCAATCAATAAAATTTTGTTTTGGCAATTACCATGGAAGGATTAGACAAAATGATGAATGATATGATGACTAATGAGACAGAAGAAATTAACATAGAAAAGGGGTATATATTAAAAAAATAGCTAATCAAACCCTCGGAGAATTTCTCCGGATAGATTGCATCCATGCATTTTAAAATAATCTCATGATGAGTGCAAACACATTGCCTCACGTTTAATAATTTATCCGAAGAAGGTATAATACTAAAGGCTGACAGATAAATAATACAATATCTACATATAGGATGGGGAACAGTCAGGGAATGATAGATAGTCAACTTAATGCAGAGAAAATAAGTCAATTGCTGCTAAAGAGAATAGAAAAATATCTAGAATTTAATGTATAATAATGAATAGTCAATATAGATTGCAGAAGGGATGTTTATTTATTTGGTGATAGAGCGTAGAGTGAGCCCTTCTGGCCCTTCGAGGCACGCCACCCCAAACCAATCAACCCCAACCTAGTCACGGGGCAATTTACGATGGCCAGTTAACCTACCCAATACATCTTTGGACTGTAGAGGGAAACGAGAGGAAACTGGGAAAACCCACACATTCTGTGGGGAGGACGTACAGAGACGTTAATGTAAAGTAAAAGTGTGTTAGAGTAGTAATAGGAACGTTACTAAAGTTTGAAAAGTCTGCCAATTTGCTGCTACTAAGTTAGTAGCACACTGGATTTATGCAGTTTTACTGTATACAGTTTAGTATAGTAACTCACCGTTGAAAGTATAAGTGAGCGTAAACAAAAGGCACACAGAAGTACTTTATCTATCACTACTATGTTCTACCGGACTGAAAGCTGTCGGATGTTGAAAGGCCTCTATAGAGTGGATGTGGAGAGGATTTCTTTAGCCAGTGAGTGGTGAATCTGTGGAATTCATTGCCACATGCTGTGTGGAGGCCAAATCATCGGGTATATTTAAGGCAGAGCTTGATCGATTCTTGATTAAGTCAGGGCGTGAAGGGATACGGGGAGAAGGCAGAGAGATTGGGGATGAGAGGGAAAATTGGATCAGCCATGATGAAATGGCAGAGCAGACTCAATTGGCTAAATGACTTAATTCTGCTCCTATATATTATAGTCTTATATAACATTCTGTGATCCTGTTTTACAATGTTACTTTGTATCAATATAACACTGACAACAATACCCCGGCTGTAACAGATGCTTAAAATGTTTAATTGTAGAGAGGTCAAGTAGTTTACATTTTTTGATGCAAAATACAGTACTGTTGGGTGGTGGGGTGGAGATACGTCTATACCAATGTCTCCTTCCCTCTGCTAGCCTGCAGGGTACCCTTGGGCAAGGTGTAGCACCTGCTTAGCACCCCCCGATCAGGGTCACGTGAAACCATGGAAGCAGGTGGTTAATGATTGTATGAGCGGCCAGTCACAAGTCTTGGTTATGCAAACACTGGTGCCAAGCAGACAATCTTTGAAGTGTATTGAATATGGCTGGGATCACCTACCCTGTAAAGACACTGTCCAGAAGAAGACAATGGCAAACCACTTCTGTAGAAAAATTTGCCAAGAACAATCATGGTCATGAGTCTATGATCACCCATGTCATAAGACATGATAGATAATGATGATGATTACGACACAGTAAGGTGGTGTAGTGGCATCTACACTGGTCTTCAAGGCGAGTGGTTCCAGGTTCGAATCCAGCTAGCTCCTTACACGCTTTCTATCCATGCTGGGTTGAGCACTGAGCTAGCAACTTGGCCTCATAAAAAACAGATAAAAATGCTAAAGAAACAGTAAGATTGCTGCCTGATGCACTACAAGATACAGAAATGAACAAATATATATATATATATATATATATATATATATATATATATATATATATAGAGTGTGCCTAAGAATTTTGCACAGTGCTGTATATTATGTCACTGTATATATGTGTCCCGTCTGGCCGATATGCGCTGGGAAGCATGTTGGAATCCCATGTCAAGGAGCACAGGAGGTGTATCTGTTTGGCTTACCCAGAGAAATTGGTAGTAACTGAACATTACATTCACAATGGCCATAGGATTGACTTCGATGGCACAAGACTACAGTGCCATGCCAATGGCTTTTGGGACCACCTGGTGAAGGAAGCTATTGAAATAAAGGAAATGAATTTTAACAAAGACGAAAGTCCCACTCAAAGTAAGAACTGCAATTCGATTGTAAACAAGGTGCGACAGTGGAAACCTGATTGGATGAAGACTGGCCAATCAGGGGGAAATGGACGATGGGGTATAAATACCACTGGACTAGACATGACCAGGCATCATCACTGATGAAGATGGCAGAGTCTGTCATCGAAATGTTGCTTAAAATTAATACCTGTACTTGGATGGCAGCCTGAGAAGTTTATTCACACTCTTATTTTTGTTTCCCAACCACCTTCCTATTTTAACCAACATACAGTACTATGCAAAAGTCTTCAGCAGCCTAGCTATATGTAAGTGCTCAAGACTTTGCACAGAACTGTATGATATGTTAATAAATCTGTGAATCTATATCAGAATACTGGAGAAATACATTGTCATTTTCCCAACATTAAGCAGGACATACCTTTCCTTTGGCAATAGCTCTACAAGTGATCCCGATGATGAGATATGACCAGAAGCTATGCAGAAGCTGAAGCAAGAGGAGAAGCAAGTTGAAGACCCACCATGATGGATATGGACCAACAATCTCCCAACTTTCAAACAAGGTGGTATTTAATACCCTGAAACAAGATACACATTATCATCAGAGATGGCAATTTTTATCACCTGGAATGCAGGTTAAAACTAATCAAATATTAATTTTAGAAAAATATCAAATGTATCAATGCTTTAAAGAATTTGCTATTGATATGCTTCGCAGTTCTCACAAGAAGCACATGAATAAAACAAAACTCTTTTAATAGTAACTTGTTTTTATCTCCTGTATCTGAAAGAATCAATACATGCAAGTATAAAGCAGCAGTGAGGCACCACTGGGAATGTTGTGAGCAGGTTTGGGCTGCTTATCTTAGAAAGGATGTGTTGACACTGGAGGGAGTTCGAAGGACATTTATGAAAATGATTCTGGGATTGAAAGGCTTGTCATATGAGGAGCATTTGAGGGCTCTGGCTCTGTACTCACTGGAATTCAGAAGAATGAGGGGTGACCTAATTGAAACCTATCGGATAGTGAAAGGCCTTGATAGAGGGGATGTGGAGAGGATGTTTCCTATGGTGAGACAGTTTAAGATCAGAGGCCACAGCGTCAGACTAGAAGGGCATCGTTTTAGAACAGAGATGAGGAGGAATTTCTTTAGACAGAGAATGGTGAATCAGTGGAATTCACTGCCACAGGTGGCTGTGGAGGCCAAGATTTTATGTATCTTTAAGGCAGAGGTTGGTAGATTCTTGATTAATCAGGGCCTGAAGGGATATGGGAAGAAGGCAAGAGATTAGGACTGAGAGGGAAAATGGATCAGCCATGATGAATTGATGGAGCAGACTTGATGGACCAAATGGCTGAGTTCTGCTCCTATATCTTATATTCCTTATGGAATGGCCTTCGTTTACAAAATATAAATTATTTCTAGGTTTTACTTTGTCCAATCCATTTTCTTCACTTACTGAGATCCCCAAGGCTTACAGTCAGTAAATTTAAGTTACAGAATGCATTTAATAACTTTGCAATGAAATTCATTATCCCAATGTTTCTCAATTGTGGCTTCAGAGGAAAACAATCTATTTAAAATTAGTTCAAAATGCAAATGAACACAGCATGACAAATTACAGTTATTTTATTTGAGATTTTTAAAATTAATTATATCTGATGCATAAATCCTTTTATTTCTGAAACATGACCAATGGTAACTACACACATTTGTCAATGACCAGATCAGTTATTCTGAAACATTACCAAACAGTATCACATGTATCACAACTTCGATGACTGACCCGAATCTGCCACAGCCCTATTTTCTCGGCTTCATAAGATCTATTTTGCACCTCTGCTTTATTCAGATACTGTCTTTTGAATACAGAATTCAAAGACACGGAGCCAGGCTCCAAATGTGTAGAGATAACATTCTCATTCTGACCTCTGCAAGGGACTGGCAACTGTTGGTGGACCTCGAAGAGCAGCTGAAGTTCCCCAATCATATCGCAGCCACCACCCTGCGACCAGACATTGTCCTAGTGTCTGAGTCTACAGCAAGTGGTGCTGCTGGAGCTGACAGTCCCATTGGCCTTTGAGAGGAAGCTCTCCAAGTACGCAGGACTGGTCAGCAATTGTCAGCGGGTTGGATGGAGAGTGAGGTGTCTCCCAGTGGAGGTTGGTTGTAGGGGATTCGTAGCCCATTCTTTAGTTAGAGCCTTCAGCATTTTGGGCATCGAGGGAGAGAGGAAGAGGAGAGCCATCCGCAGTACCACCGATGCGGCAGAGAGGGCCTCAAGATGGCTGTGGCTCAAAAGAGGAGAGCCATGGAGTCATAAGTAGCTAACCATCTGCACACAAGCTGGGGTCTGATCAGCCCCGGCTGGGTCACCTGGAGGAGGCTGTATGACGTTGAAAGACCCGAAACACCCGATGATTCTAGGAACATCACTGAAGATGTGTCCAGAAGCATCAATAGATGTATGTACACAGCTCCTCTGTCTCTCCTTGGCTGGCCTCTAGTGTTCTGTGTTGTCACAAACTGCGGTCAGATAAATCAAACTGTACTCTAGTAAACACTCAGGAGAATAATACCATACTTCCTGCAACTTGTGTGTTTACCCTCTTTTTTTAGATTCTTTTTGTTTTCAGCAACTGCTTTATGCCACTGCTTGTAATATTATCATCAGGCTTAACCTCAGTCTGGGCTTTCAACTGTATATTTCATATAAAGCCAACGTGACAGACCACAGAGCACAGAAACAGCCACTTCTCCCTCACCATGTCCATGTTGACTATGAAGTGTCTATCTATATTAATCCCATTCATCAGTACTTGGTCTGTAGCTTTTAATGAACTACTGATTCAAGTGCATGTGTAGATACTTTAATGCTGTTGTAGCTAGTTCTGCCCCCCTTCATTCATTATGTGCCATGTTGTATGATGTGGGCGATCATCGTCCTTCCATGACCATAATTGTTCTTGGCAAATTTTTTTTTACAGAAGTGGTTTGCCGTTGCCTTCTTCTGTGTAGTGATTTACAAAACAGGGGGCCCCAGCCATTAACAATATGCTTCAGAAATTGCCTCGCATCAGTAGTGGCATAACCAGGACCTGTGATGTCCACCAGCTGCTCATACAACCATCCACCACTTGTTCCCATGGCCTCACATGACCCTTATCAGCAGGGGGCTAAGCAGGTGCTACACCTTGCCCAAGGGTGACCTGCCGGCTAGCGGAGGGAAGGAACACCTCACACCTCCTTTGGTAGAGACGTATCTCCACCCTGTCATGCCAGCTTCAGTAAGATGATATTTTGGATGCACACTTGGGTCCCTCTATTCTTCATTTCTCCTTAAGGTCCTGCCATTCATTGTATACGTCCTATCTTTATTAGTCCTCTGAAAATGCATCCAATTGCACCTATTGGAGGAAATATAATAGAGAGCATATAATAAAGAAACTAGAGTGGGTTCAAAGGGGGTTCACAGAAATGATTCCAGGGTTAACTGGCTTGTCATATGAAGACCATTTGATATCTCTGAGCCTGTATTCACTGGAATTCAGAAGAATGAGGTGGTGACCTAATCAGAATCAGAATAAAGTTCAATATCGCCAGCATCTATCATTAAATTTGTTGTTTTTGAGACAGTAGGATATTGCAATACTTAGTAATGAAATCTGCGAATTACAGTAAATACATATATATATGAATGATATTTTATATACTGCATATGTAAAATAGATATATATGATAAATAGTGCAAGAAAGTAGTGAGGTAGTGTTCATGGGTTCAATGTCCATTCAGAAATCTGATGGCAGAGGGAAAGAAGCTGTTCCTGAATTGTTGAGTGTGTGTCTTCAGGCTGCCGTACCTCCTCCCTGATTGTAGAAATGAGACGAGCGTCCTTAATAATAGACGCCTCCTTTTTAAGGCATCACTCCTTAAAGATGTTCTGGATGCTGGGGAGGCTAGCGCCCATGATGAAGCTGACTGAGCTTATAACTTTTTGCAACTTCTTTTGAGCCCGTTCAGTAGCACCACCCCTCACATACCAGACGATGATGCAGCCTGTTGGAATGCTCTCCATGGTAAATCTGTAGAAACTTGAGAGTTTCTTTGGTGACATATCAAATCTCCTCAAACTACTTTGGTGTACATAACATGTAGTATAACACTCAATTTTTTTGGGTGGTGCTCAAATTTAAGGGGACCTTGGCGCACAAGTCACCAAAAATCAATGAACAGGTGCATCAGGTGGTTAAGAAGGCCAAATTATGTGAGGATTTGAATACAGGGATAGGAAGCTTTATTGAAATTGCTTAGGCCTTTGGTGAGCCCACGCCTGAAATATTGCGCGCAGGTAAGAATGTCGTTGCCATGGAAGCAGTGCGGCAAAGGATCACTCAGCTGTTTCCAGCATGAGGGGAAATGGAGCAAACTGGGTCTTCATTCTTTGGAGATTAGAAGGATGAGAGGAGATCCCACAGAAACACAAAGTTATTAAAGGACATGCAAGATTAATCCATGCATGATGGCTGAGGAGTCCAGTGTAAGGCTTGCTCTTTCAGAGTAACAATTAGAGCGGAGATGAGGGGAAATTCCTTCATTTTGAGGTTGATGAAGCTTTCAAGTTATGTACTCCAGTGTGCCATAGGGATTCATTTAGTGTGTTCGTTCAAAACCCGAATGGTATGCAAGACACGTTTTTGACTGTACTTTAGCACATGTGACAATAATAAATTAATTTACCAATTTACCAATATAACTTCATGAATTTTATTCAGGCTTCCTGTCCAATTCCCGTGGCTTTTCATTCTTGCTAAACCTGAATATACTGAGGTTTCATGTTTGGAATCCCTTACCTACTTGACCACATGCCCAAGGCCACCGCTTTGTTTTTAAGATTCTACTTTAAATCAGTCTTTTTCATTAAGTTTCTTCTCCTTTGTTTTCATTTGGATCTGCTGTAAGGCATTATCTTGGAACATTTTCTTGAGTTACATTTACCATGGAAATATAGACCATAAGACAAAGGAGCAGAAGTAGGCCATTCGGCCCATCAAGTCTGCTCCGCCATTTTATCATGAGCTGATCCATTTTCTTCTATTTAGTCCCACTCCCCTGCCTTCTCACTATAACCTTTGATGCCCTGTACCTATCAATCTCTGCCTTAAATACACCCAATGACTTGGACTCCACTGCTGCCCGTGGCAACAAATTCCATAGATTCACCACCCTCTGACTAAAAAAATTTCTTCGCATTTCTGTTCTGAAAGGGCACCCTTCAATCCTTAAGTCATGCTCTCTTGTACTAGACTCCCCCATCATGGGAAACAACTTTGCCACATCCACTCTGTCCATGCCTTTTAACATTCAAAATGTTTCTATGAGGTCTCCCCTCATTCTTCTAAACTCAGGAATACAGTCCAAGAGCGGACAAACGTTCCTCATATGTTAACCCTCTCATTCCCGGAATCATTCTAGTGAATCTTCTCTGTACCCTCTCCAATGTCAGCACATCCTTTCTTAAATAAGGAGACCAAAACTGCCCACAGTACTCCAAATGAGGTCTCACCAGCGCCTTATAGAGCCTCAACATCACATCCCTGCTCCTATACTCTATTTCTCTAGAAGTGAATGCCAACATTGCATTCGCCTTCTTCACTACTGACTCAACCTGGAGGTTAACTTTAAGGGTATCCTGTACAAGGACTCCCAAGTCCCGTTGCATCTCAGAACCTTGAATTCTTTCCCCATTTAAATAATAGTCTGCCCGTTTATTTTTTCTGCCAAAGTGCATAACCATACACTTTCCAACATTGTACTTCATTTGCCACTCCTCTGCCCATTCTTCCAATCTATCCAAGTCTCTCTGCAGACTCTCCGTTTCCTCAGCACTACCGGCCCCTCCACCTATCTTCGTATCGTCAGCAAACTTAGCCACAAAGCCATCTATTCCATAATCTAAATCGTTGATGTACAATGTAAAAAGAAGCGGCCCCAACACTGATCCCTGCGGAACACCACTGGTAACCGGCAGCCAACCAGAATAGGATCCCTTCATTCCCACTCTCTGTTTCCTGCCAATCAGCCATCGCTCTATCCACGTATGTAACTTTCCCATAATTCCATGGGCTCTTATCTTGTTAAGTAGCCTCATGTGTGGCACCCTGTCAAAGGCCTTCTGAAAATCCAAATATACAACATCCACTGCATCTCCCTTGTCTAGTCTACTGGTAATTTCCTCAAAAAATTGTAATAGGTTTGTCAGGCAGGATTTTCCTTTAAGGAATCCATGCTGAGTTCTGCCTATCTTGTCATATGCCTCCAGGTACTCTGTAACCTCATCCTTGACAATCGACTCCAACAACTTCCCAACCACGGATGTCAAGCTAACAGGTCTATAATTTCTTTTTTGCTTCCTTGCCTCCTTCTTAAATTGTGGAGTGAGATTTGCAATCTTCCAGTCCTCCGGAACCATACCAGAATCTATCAACTTTTGAAAGATCATCGCTAATGCCTCCGCAATCTCCACAGCTACTTCCTTCAGAACACGAGGGTGCATTCCATCTGCTCCAGGAGATTTATCTACCTTTAGCCTATTCAGCTTCCTGAGTACTTTCTCTGTCATAATTGTGGCTGCGCACACTTCTCTTCCCTGCCACCCTTGAGTGTCCGGTATCCTGCTGTCTTCCTCAGTGAAGACTGATGCAAAATACTTGTTCAGTTCCTCTGCCATCTCCTCATCTCCCATTACAATTTCTCCAGCATCATTTTCTATCGGTCCTATATCTACTCTCACCTGTCTTTTACTCTTTATATACTTGAAAAAGCTTCTAGTATCCTCTTCGATATTATTTGCTAGCTTCCTTTCATACTTATTCTTTTCTCTCTTAATGACCTTCTTGGTTTCCTTTTGTAAGGTTTTAAAAACTTCCCAATCCTCTCTCTTCCCACTAATTCTTGCTTCCTTGTATGCCCTCTCTTTATAAGCCATTATTATAGACTTCAGCATTGAATTCACAGAGCCACTGCATCTTTAAAACCATGGAGTAACGCAGTGTGGATACAGGACTTCGGCCCAATAAGTGCTGATCATAGGGTCCACCCGCCTAGCCTCAGTTTGCTTTTTCATAAATTTTTATTGGGCTACAGCACGGAGTAGACCCTTCTGGGACTTGGAGCCTCACCATCCCATAATCTCCCAATTTAATCCTAGCCTAATCATGAGGAAATTTACAATGACCAATTAACCTAGAACCTGTAGTTCTTTGGATAGTGGAGGGAAACTGGAGCACCCAGAGGAAACCCACATAGTCACGGGAAGAACGTACAAACTCATTACAGGCAGTGGTGGGAATTAAACTCGGATTGCTAGAACTGTAAAGTTTTGTGCTGACCCCTACGCTACCATCTGCCTATATCCTTTAAAGTCCTGCCCTTCCATGTACCTATCCTAGTGCCTCTTAAATGATACTTTTGTACCTGCCCCAACCACCTTCATTGGCAGCTCAGTCCACAAACTCACAACCTTCTGTGTGAAAAATGTTGCCCCTCACGTCCTTTTTAAATCTTTCCCCTCTGACCCCAAATCTATGCCCTGTAGTTTTGGACTCCCCTGCCTTGGGGAAAAGACTGTACTCAAAGACTGTTTATATAAATTACAAATAACAGGGTCCTAACACCTAACCCTGTGGCACACCACTACTCATGGGCCTCCACTATGAGAAACAAACTCCAACCACCATTCTCTGCTTCCTCGCTTTGAGTCAATTTTCAATCCACTTAACTAGATCTTTCTGACTTTCATGGACTTAACCTTCTAGACCAGCCTGCCATGCAGGACTTTGTCAAAGGTTTCTGTAAAGTACAAATAAATAACATCAACTTCATTATGTTTACCTCTTCAATAAAATTCTAAAAGGTTCATCAAACATGACATTCCACGCACAAACCAAGCCGACTCCTACCAATCAGAATCCACGTATCCCAGTGCTGGCAAATCCTGTCCCTCAGAATTTCCTCAAGTAATTTCCCCACCACTGATGTCAGTCTGACTGACTTGTACTTCCTTGCTACCTTTTTAACCAATGGAGTACCATTTAGTCACCTTTCAGTGTTCAGGAATTTCAACCGCGGCTAACGCTGAAGCAGAGGCTCTGTAATTTCCTCCCTAGCCTCCCACTAAGTCCCAGCATGAATATCTTCTCTTGTTCCACTTATCTCTTGAACAACCATAAGTTTCTCCTCACTGAACATCAAGGAGCCAGCTGGTAGTGCGGTGGCAACCGCACCGGACTTCAAGGCGAGTGGTCCCGGCTTCGAAACTGGCTGGGTCATTGCATTCTTTCCATCCGTGCTGGGTTGAGTGTCGACCTAGCAACTCGGCTTCACAAAAAGCAGACAAAACTTCTAAAGGAACGGCAAGGTTGCTACCTGATGCACCACAAGGCATGGAAAGGAACAACAACAAACACCAAGGAGAATTATCCATCAAAAAACTAACCCACTTCCTGTGACTCGAAGACAAAAGGCAGGGGTTCCCAACAAGGTTAATAGTAAGGGGTCCATGGCATAAAAAAGTTTGAGAACCCCTGATCTAAGGAATGTCAAGGAACCAGTGAAGAGTGGCCCATTAGGTAGTATAATTTATCTTTATTGAACTCAGTGAAGTAGGAGCAGAAACCCTTTCCTAGACACTACAGCTATGGCTGTACTGAACTTGCTAATACTTCCATTTACTCTTTACATAGTACTCCCTCCAACAAGGCTGTGTCATAACATTGGTCTGCCAATGGCCTGAGATGCATGCTTTTTACTGGCAACAAGCTCCGTGATAGTTAATATACCTCCTGCCAACATGTTCTGTTATGAGTTTCTGCACAGAGTTGATTTTCATACAGCATCTTTCATGGCCTCAGGATTTCCCAATGTATTTTGGACACAATGAAGTATTTTTGAAATCTCCTCACTGTTGTGATGTGGGACAGGGCATACTCCCTAAAACTTCTATGCGGTAATAAGCACATGATTGATTTTTATTGAAATACTGACAGGACACCTGAGATAATGGTGCTATTCATCTCTATTGAGAGAGCAGATAAGACCTTATATTAACATACAGGGAAACCGGTGACATTTCTGCATTCATGCTGAAGCATATCAGAAGTAATTAGTTGTCAATCATTGTCAGATGGAACACTTGAAGGAAATATGTAACAGGTATTTATAGCAGTTAAATGATATCATAATCTATTCAGTTCCAATCTGTGTGTATGTTATTGACTCTGCAGCTGATATTTGACAAGTTGTAGTTTCAGATAGTTGCTTCACCATGGAAACGAATGCCAAAAAATACTTCACAAAGTATACTTTGGACACTTTCACAACTCTTCTTAAAAATAATTTTGTCTTAGTGGGAACAGATGTACACACATGATGTAACTGATGATTTTTCAGTGGGTTTTGGGAAGTCTGGATGTGACTACAACTGGAAGGAATGAGGGTATTACTTCAGTGTCTGGAAAGGAAAGTCAATTCAAGGGAGTAAAAACAACCGCTGTGTTTGCTTAACTCTATCACAACATGATTCAAAATTATTAATTTGAATTTACTTTAAAAATGAATTTAATTATAACTACTTCTCCATTATTAGTTTCAGTGAAAAGGAATTATTAAAATATATTATCCTGATGCAGGGATTTATCTTGAAACATAAACAATTCCTTCCCCTCACTCAAGGGGGCAGGAATTGTCAATGGACTATCCGTTGATCCACTGAGTTCCTATAGTAGATTGTATGTTGTATTAAAGTTCAACTTCAAGTTTAATTGTCATCCAACTATACATGAATACCCGTGAATACAGCCAAACGAAACAGTGTTACTCCAGGGCCAAGGTGCAAATCACAGTCCCAACAGTCAGACACAGCACAAGGCACATGTAAGAAGTCTTAAAATACAGTCACACAAGAAGAATAGTATGGTGAAAGTCCCCAAGTCCATGAATGTGGCAGCAGTCTAGTCAAACACAATACATCATCTCTTCTGTCGAGTGAGCACTGCAGGGCAGCATCGACTCCAGCTTGGATGCCGCACCACACTGCTACTGGCACTCCGTTGGAGCGCACTGACTCCAAAGCTTCTCTCCTGCAAACAGTTGACATCATGGTCTGAGGCCTGGGCCTCACTACAATCGAGGCCACCTGGCTCCTCCGCCATCCGCACCCGCCGGTAGCCAATGAGACAGTGAATTGGATTTGCACATTACCAGTGTCCACATTCCACATTACCAGTAAAATATACAATTTACCTGAGGAAATAACAATGCTAGGAAAATGTTCCACATGTTGTCACCTATTTAAATTTATTTATTTTTTATGTAGAGATACAGTGCGGAACAGGCCCTTCCGGCACGACGAGTCGCCCCACCTATTTAACCCTGCTCTAATCACAGGACAGTTTACAGTGACCAATTAATCTACTAACTGGTACATCTTTGGACTGTGAGAGGAAACCGGAGCACCCGGAAGAAATACAAGTACTCAGGGAAAGAACGTACCAACATCTTTAAGATGGTGTCAGAATGGACTCCAAACTCTGACGCCCCAAACAATAATGGTGTTGTGCTAATCCCTACACTACTGTGGTGCCCCAGATTGACGCTTGCATTTTTCTGTAGCAACATTACTTGTGTGAAAAGTAAAATAAAGCCACAAATGATGTTAGATTGAGTTTTGAAAAGGTCAGAAGTGGAAGATAGGAATTGCCATCCATCCTGCAGGTCTGCTTGCTCACAGCATGAGATGTGCTGTGGAGAGCATTCTAACTGGCTGCATCACTCTGTGGTATGGGGTGGGCACTGCACAGGATCAAAGTAGGCTTCAGAGAGTTGTAAACTTAGTCAGCTCCATCACGGGTACTACACACTGTAATATCTAGGACATCTTCAAGGAGTAATGCCTCAAAAAGGTGGTGTCCATCACTAAGGACATGCCCTCTTCTCATTGCTACCATCAGGAAGAAGGTACTGAAGACACACATTCAACGATTCAGGAACAGCTTCTTCCCCTCTACCATCAGATTCCTGAATGGACATTGAACCCATGAACACTACCTCTCTACGTTCTTATTCTTTTTGTACCACTCATTGAATGTAACTATTTAAATGTAATTAACAGTATTAAATGTTTTTTCAGTTTTTTTCTCTATCTTAATATATTGTATTGTACTGCTGCCACAAAACAAAGATTTCATGATATATGCTAGGGATACCAAACCTGATTCTGAAACAGCTGGATGGGTAGCTTATCAGATAAACTTATGCACTGAACTATTTTGACAACTTCATCAACCCTAACTCACCCCATACGATTCCTCTCAACAGCCCCCCATAACCTCTGATTTCCTCTTTCTCACAGCAACTTCACATTGGGACTTTTCCATCCAGTCAGTCTCTGATGCCTGATAAGCTGTTCTTATCAGCTAGCTCTGAGGTTATTTCCGCCTGCTGTGCCTGCAGTAGAAATGCAAATGCTGATTTTCCTATTCAGAAACACTAACATGATTTGCACTGATCTCACTGCAGTTACTGAACAACCCGCCCTTCAGTGTGGCAGGACGTCTCTTCTGGAAAGAGTGTTTGTCAGATCTGGCATCCTTTCCATCTTTATGGTATTGGTAAATGCTAATGATAGATGGGAAAGAAACTGATTGGGGTTTCTTGCTGAACTCTCAGAGGATTGACTCCCACCTCTCATTTTGCAAAATTAGCACCTTAAAACCGACCACAGACAAATACTTAACTGGGACGGCACAGTAGCGTAGTGGTTTGTGCAATGCTTTACAGTACAGGCAACCTGGGTTCAATTCCCGTCGCTACCCGTAAGGAGTTTGTATGTTCACCACGTGACCGCGTGGATTTCTGCCGGGTGCTCCGGTTTCCTTCCACATTCCAGAGACGTACCAGTTGGTAGGTTAATCGGTCGTTGTAAATTGTCCTGTGATTAGGCTGGGGTTAAATCAGGAAATTGCTGGGAGGTGTAGCTTGAAGGGCCAGAAGGGCCTATTCCACAATGTATCTCAATAAATAAATATCAATATTTTTGTAGACATAATTATAATGGGATATACTGATAAATGAAGCCATTTTTCATAATTCATTCAATAGAAATAACGTGGGGTGGAAGGGTCTCTACCAAAGGAGGTGTAAGGTGCTCCCGTCCTCCACTAGCCTGCAGGTCACCCTTGGACAAGGTGTAGCACCTGCTTAGCCCCTCCCCCCACCTGACAAGGGTCATGTGAAGTCATGGGAGCAGGTGGTGGATGGTCGTATGAGCAGCTGGTATATATCACAAGTCCTGGTTATGTGATAGAAACATAAAAACATGGAAAATAGGTGCAGGAGTAGGCCATTCGGCCCTTCGAGCCTGCACCACCATTCAGTATGATCATGGCTGATCATCCAACTCAGAACCCTGTACCTGCCTTCTCTCCATACCCCCTGATCCCTTTAGCTACAAGGGCCATATCTAACTCCCTCTTAAATATAGCCAATGAACTGGCCTCAACTGTTTCCTGTGGCAGAGAATTCCACACATTCACCATTCTCTGTGTGAAGAAGTTTTTCCTCATCTTGGTCCTAAAAGGCTTCCCCTTTATCCTCAAACTGTGACCCCTCATTCTGGACTTCCCCAACATCGGGATCAATCTTCCTGCATCTAGCCTGTCCAATTCCTTTAGAATTTTATACGTTTCAATAAGATCCCCCCTCAATCTTCTAAATTCCAGCGAGTATAAGCCTAGTCGATCCAGTCTTTCTTCATATGAAAGTCCTGCCATCCCAGGAATCAATCTGGTAAAACTTCTTTGTACTCCCTCTATGGCAAGAATGTCTTTCCTCAGATTAGGGGACCAAAACTGCACACAATACTCCAGCTGTGGTCTCACCAAGGCCTTGTACAACTGCAGTAGAACCTCCCTGCTCCTGTACTTGAATCCACTTGCTATGAATGCCAACATACCATTCGCCTTTTTCACCGCCTGCTGTACCTGCATGCTCACTTTCAATGACTGGTGTATAATGACACCCAGGTCTCATTGCACCTCCCCTTTTCCTAATCGGCCACCATTCAGATAATAATCTGTTTTCCTGTTCTTGCCACCAAAGTGGATAACCTCACATTTATCCACATTAAATTGCATCTGCAATGAATTTGCCCACTCACCTAACCTATCCGAGTCACTCACCTAGCCTATCCAGATCACTGACATTCACAACACACTGGAGGAACTCAGCAGGTCGGGCAGCATCTGTGGAAAAGATCGGTCGACGTTTCGGGCCGGAACCCTTCGTCAGGACTAGAAGGAGGGGGCAGAGGCCCTATAAGGAAGGTGGGGGGAGGGTGGGAAGGAGAAGGCTGGTAGGTTCCAGGTGAAAAACCAGTAAGGGGAAAGATAAAGGGGTGGGGGTGGGGGAGGGGGAGGTGATAGGCAGGAAAGGTGAAGAAGGAATAGGGGAAAACACAATGGGTAGTAGAAGGAGGCATAACCATGAGGGAGGTGATAGGCAGCTGGGGGAGGGGGCAGAGTGACATAGGGATAGGGGAAGGAATTACCGGAAGTTGGAGAATTCTATGTTCATACCAAGGGGCTGGAGACTACCTAGACGGTATATGAGGTGTTGCTCCTTCCCTCCACAGTCCTGACGAAGGATTCTGGCCCGAAATGTCGACTGATCTTTTCCACGGATGCTGTCTGACCTGCTGAGTTCCTCCAGCATGTTGTGAGTGTTGCTTTGACCCCAGCATCTGCAGATTATTTTGTGTCCAGAACACTGACGCCAGGCAGACAATATCTGAAGAGTATGGATAATGGCTGGGGTCACCTGTCTTGTAAAGAGTCTTGTAATGGCAAACCACTTCTGTCGGAGAAATTGCCAAGAACGATCATGGTCATGGAAAGACCACAATTGTCTACACGGCACATAACAAATGAACGAGCAATGACATATTCTTCAAATGCCATTTTAAAATTTAGCTATCATGTTTTAAATTGCTGGATTTTAATAGAAATATAGACTACTGGCCCAAAGATTCATCCTTAGTATAAATGATATTAGAGTCATAAAAAAGTACAGCACAGAAACAGGCCCTTCAGCCCATACAGCCTGTGTCGAACTATTTAAATTGTCTACTCCCATCAACCTGCACCGGGACCACAGCCCTGCATACACCTGCCATCCATGTACCTATCCAAACTTCTCTTAAATGTTGAAATTGAGCTTACATCACTTGTGCTGGCAGCTCATTCCATGCTCTCACAACCCTCGGAGTGAAGGAGTTTCCTCTCATGTTCCCCTTAAACTTTTCACCTTTCACCATTAACCCATGACCTCTGGTTGTAGAAAAAGCCTGCTTGTGTTCACCCTATTTATACCCTTCATAATTTTGTATACCTCTATCAAATCTCCTCCCAATCTTCTACTTTCCAAGGTATACAGTCCTAACCTATTCAATCTTTCCTTATAAATCCGGTCCCCCAGACACAGTAACACCCTTGTAAATTTCAACCTTGGTTACATTTGTCCTATAGGTAGGTGACCAGAACTGCACACAATACTCCAAATTAGGCCTCACCGATGTCTTATTCAATTTCAGCCTAACATCCCATCCCCTTATTCAAAACTTAGACTTATGATGTGTCAAAAGATTTCTTTATGACCCTATCTAGCTTTGACACCAATTTCTACGAAGTATTGACCATACTAAGATTAAAGCTAATGGGTTGAAACTATATTCGAAGTATAAAGAAGAAGTTGTACCTTTATACATTTTTTCTGAAATCGCTGCAGAATGGTACATGCAGATTATTATAAATTGCCAGTAATAAAGTTAGATGACAGGAAGTGAACTGAACACTTCTAGAAAATGTCAAAATGCCAGCAGAGCCAAATGGTAAATTATTGCTTTAAACTCTTTGACAGCGAGTAGTTGTACTTTATGGTATTTGTCCAACGATTATACACAACAATATATTTTATAGAAAGCTATTTTTGTAACTACAAATTTCTCAAAAATCACAAGAGCGCGAGGTTACAAGTGTCTGACACATACAGATTTTTAAATCTTTCTCTTATAAGCACAATAGTTAATGACAGACAAAAATTAGAGCTGTTAACCATTAGCAATCTCTGCCTAAATTTGACTTCTGAACTGGTTTGTATTAATCTAGACATATGGGTAGTGAAATTGGTTTGAACCTTGTCGATTCCATTGAGTATAAAATGAAAGTTCTGGGTGAACACATTACCTAGTCTGTACCAGTGGTAAGGCCTCTATTATATTGGTTCATAGTGCTTAAAATCTATGTTGGCTTATTTCAACTGTTCATAAAAGGGTCATGCTCCTATTTCAGGATCCATTGACAAATTTGGTGAAAACTTAGTATGCCGTATATTTTGAATTTTGATAAATGTCCTTCCCTTTTTCTTTAGCTAGCTTTGAGATCCTCAAAAGGAAGAGGAGTCTACACTGTTGACCATTCATCAACAGAACTTGGTTAGGAAACTCACTATGCAACTCTTAACTAATCAAAACTTGTACTTTATTGTCTCTGCTCAAACAACAATGTAACTATGTTGACCCCAGGCTAACAACTTAAAACACAAATTCTACTGTTCTTTTTGTACCAGTTCTCACTCAGATCACTTCTGTAATTTATAACACTGAAATAGGGGATCTCCCGCTGGCCAGACGATCTATCCTTTTTCTCCCAGCCCCTGGCAGGGGGCGTTCTTCCTTGTGATGGTGAATCTTTGAAGTTATCACTATCCTACATTCAAAGCTTCTGCTTTTATATTCATTCCTTAACAGTTCAAATGTTGCATTTCAGTGTTATTTGCTATGGGTCAACTGACTGACCTATAATATTTTCTTATTGGCTCTGGTCCAAACCAGCAACCATTTATTACTCTCTTCTGAAAGTGACAACTGCTAATTTATGGTACTTCATTTTAAATCAGTTACCAAACCAGTAACCAGCTCCAATCACTCTGGCCAGACACAGACCACAGCATTTACAAACCTGCATGTATATCTAACCAAAGAACTTCGTATTTGGAAATGGTCTTTAGTCCAGCAGATTACCTGGGGCATCATTGTGTCCATCTTAAAGCACCAATCATACCAAGCAACTCCAGTTCACAAAATGGAGGATGAACAGCAGCTTCAAAAAATGGCTGCCTCCACTCCTTCAAACTCATGGCAAGAGCAAAGACAATTGGTTTGGCTGTTTCCACTGTCCTTGACCCATTCGAGGTTGACGTTTTCTTCCATATTTTAATTCCCCCAGGGGCAAAAATATTTTCTCAGTCAGGAGGAACTTTGCCAAAAAGGATATTTTAAGCTGTGAATTACATGCAGCATTAAGTTACTGAATGATATCTGATTTCTGTATTTTCTCTTTGCAATTTAACCAAAAGATGAAATTATAAAAAAGTTGCATCTTTTAAGGAGTGCTGATTGGAAGATAAAAATGAATTATTTCTGAAGCTGGATAATCTAAGATGAAAGATCACCATCAAAACATCGAGCTGTGCTTTATAAGAATCAGGTTAGGAAACATTTCTGTATACAAAGAATACTTATAACTCTTCCAGAAATGTCAAGTGACGTGAAGTCAATTGTAATTTGAAATTAATAAGTTTAATTAATTGAAATACAGCACGGAATAGATCCTTCTGGTCCTAGGAGCCACGCCGCCCAGCAATCCCCCGATTTAACCCCAGCCTAATCACAGAACGATTTGCGATGACCAATTAACCTACCAAACAGTATGCCTTTGGAATGTGCAAGGAAACCGGAGCACCAGGAGGAAACCCAAGTTGTCACGGGGGAGAACATACAAACCGCTTACAGGCAGCGGTGGGAATTTAACCCAGGTTACTGGTACTGTAAAGCGTTGTACTAACTACTATAATACTGTGCTGTCCTTAATTTTGATGACGAGGGTAAATGTTTGTAGAATAATGGAGATTACAGAAACAGGACCCTCTGCCCGCCATGTTCAAAATATGTGGGCAAAGGTGCAATGAGGTGGCACATTAGCCATGAACTCATTAGGTTTGAGGGTCTAAATGGTTTCCTATTGTTCCAATAATCAAACAGTAGTCTTTAAAGAGTTCAAGTTGAAGTTCAGGTTTGTTGTCAATCAACCTTATATTTGTATACCATTGTGCTGCCCTTCAGCAAGTGTTTTATGTTTGTTTCTTTCTAAGTGATTCAGCACATTTGGCTTTTATTATGAAAATAAGCAGCTTCAGATCTGTATTAGGTCACTTCCTGTGTAGTCAGAACATAGTAAGTAGGAAACTACAATGGGGGGGGGGGGCGCGCGGTAGAAAACCAGACGATTATGTTTGGACTTAAAGAATTTTCTGACTAAAGCCATCTTGTTGTTTCCCAGAAGAAGCATTGCTTGTAAGTTGATGTTACATTGTTTAGAAGTTAATCTAAAGGGATCAATAAGATTACACTGAAGTAGAATGTTATTTTTGAATGTATTAGGCCTGGATGCTAATTGTTTTCACGTGCCATTTCCCTGTAGTATTTACTTGTTGGAATGCCATGATATTTACCTGCAGGAAATGTAACTAAGTTCTTACTTTCCTTTGTGTGAATGGAACAATGCAGTGTTTGCACTGTATTTTGTTGCTTTTTCAGCTTCACTCTTTATTCTGTCATACCACTGAGAATGCAATAAAACCAAGGAGCTAGGAGGCTATATCCTACCCGTTCTGTCATTTTTGAATGGAGTTTGGTTGACTGTCTAGTTGATGTTACAACACCTCAGTGAGGGCAGTACGACAGCCACGCGAATCAATGGTCCTCTGGAGCAAAGTGCACAACACAGTACACACAACATATCGAGTAATATTACCACAAATAAATCAACAAATAGTAAAATAGAGTTATTAGCCTAATATTATTATTAGGATTGCTGTTAGCAGAAATGTACCATCAGCAGATTCCTATTGTGTCCCCTGCAATAATGGCTACATCTGAAAATGATTTCATTTGCTGTGAAGAACTTTGGCTCAACTCTGTAGTGTGAAAAGTGCAGTATGAAATCTAGTCTTATTTCAAGGAATCTGTGAAATGATGTTGTCTAATTATTTGTGCAGTTTCCAAGATGTTTTTGTATTTTGGCATGTTTATAATAGTCAAGCAACAACGTTGTTGTTAAATAAATTGTGATATTAGGTTTACTGTTTACTTACCATATTGGGTAAAGACCAAGCCTCGTACTTATGAAGACCAAGCTAAACATTACAAATAGGAGGTCACACAGTCGTTGACATTTGGCATAGTTTGCCATCTTAGCTGCCTGTAAATTTAAAAAAAAAGACTGGCTTTGAATGTTCAATACTGTAGCTGACTAATATCATTGTCTTAAATTTGCTCCCTCCATAGGAACAAGTAGATGAAAAGTGACACAAGAGTTTATTAGTCTGTGCCTAGTCACAAATAAGTATGACAGTACCAGGAACATCAAACATATCTAATGCCTTGAGATGGGTATATTTCTCATTCAATTATTATCTGTGGATCCAGCTCACAAACACACATTTACTAACATGGTAAGTAAATAGCTTCAGAAAATGGAAATAATGTAGATGAAATACGCAGATAAATTATGAAGCTATCTTGTACATAAATGTGCAAATAAATTGCACATTCAACAAATGACAGACTGCTTAATCAATAACTAATTCTATTTGCTGCATAGAATAAATAATTTACACCGATCTTTGAAAAATTTAGAAGTTTACCTGAGGGAATTAGCTCAAAATATGTCTACTGGTTATTTGCTACAATTAGGCCATTCTCAGGGTGGAGGAACAACACCTTATAATCTGTCGGGGTATCCTCCAACCTGATGGCATGAATATCGATTTCACCTTCTGGTGATTAGAGTTCTCTCCTCCCACCCTCTATTCCCCACTCTGACCTTTCACATCTTCTTACCTGCCTATTACTTCTCCCGGGTCCATCCCTTTCTCCTATGGTCCACTCTCCTCTCCTATCAGATTCTTTCGTCCTTGACCGTTTCCACCCACTTCGCTTCTCCTATCACCTTGCAGCTAGCCTCCTTCCCCCTCTTCCCCCACCTTTTTATTCTGGCATCTTCCTCCTTTCTCAGTCCTGAAAATGATTTTTGACCCAAAAGATCGACTGTTGCCATTCATTCTTTAGCATTATGCATGAAGAATATCAAGTTAAGTAAGACCATAAGACACTGGAGCAGAATTAGTCCATTCTGCTCATCAAGTCAGCTCCATCGTTTCATTATGGCCGATCAATTTCCCTCTTTATCCCATTCTCCTCCCTTCTCCCCATGACCTTTCATGGCCTGACTAATCAAGAACCCATCAGCCTCCGCCTTAAATGCATCCAGTGGCCTGACCTCTGTGGCAATGAACTTCATCGATCTACCAACCTCTGACCAAAGAAATGCCTCCACATCTCTGCTCTAAATGAACATCTCTCAATTTAGAGGCTGTACCCTCTGATCCCAGACTCTTCTATCTGATGAAACATTCTCTTCACATACACTCTATCTAGGCCTGTCGACATTCCACAGGTTTCAATGAGATTGAAGAGCATTGCACTCACAATGGCCGTAGGATTGACTTCAACAGCACAAGACTACTGTGCCACGCCAATAGCTTTTGGGATCACCTGATGTAGGAAGCCGTTGAAATAAAACTTGATGAAAATAGTTTTAACAAAGGCAAAGGTCTCACTATAAGTAAGAACTGGAATTTGATTGTAAACAAAGTGGGACAGGGGAAACCTGATTGGATGAGGACTGGCTAATCGGGGGAACAGACACCGGGGTATAAATACCACTGGACTAGACATGCCCAGGCATCATCTCCGATAAAGATGGCAGAGCTTGTCATCGCAAAGTCAGTTAAAATCGATACCTATACTCGGATGGAAACTCGAGAAAGTTCATTCATTAATCTATACAATTTCTTATATTGGATAACTCTTTTGGACAGATACCAAACAAGCTCACTGAGTAATCCTAACAAATGAGAGGAAGCTCATTTATAGCATAGAAGATTTGGAAAGCAGTCAGTAATAATGAAAAAGGACTTACATAAACAGAAAAAAAGCAAGCAATTCAGATTCCCATTCCATTTCGGATGTGTCTATCCATGGCCTCCTCTTGTACCAAGAAGAGGCCACCCTCAAGGTGGAGGAACAACACCTTATATTCCATCTGGTTACCCTCCAACCTGACGGCATAAATATCAACTCCTCCTTTTGGTGAACAAAATTACACCGCCCCCCCCCCATTCCCCACTCTGACCTTTTACTTCTCACCTGCGTATGCGTATTACCTCCCCCTTGCTCCCCTCCACTTCCCTTTCTTCTATTGTCTACTTGCCTCTCCTATCAGATTTGTTCTTCTCCAGCCCTTGACTTGCCCACTCGCCTGGCTTCACCTATCACCTTCCAGCTAGCCTCTTTCCCCTCCTCCCACCTTCCAATTCAGGCCTCTGATTGCTTCTCTCTCAGTCCTGAAGGAGGGTCTCGGCCCGAAACGTCGACTGTTTACTCTTTTCCAAAGATACTGCCTGACCTGCTGAGTTCCTCCAGCATTTTGTGCGTGAAGCAAGACCAACTACTGGAAGTATAACTACTGCATGTTTTGCGACTTCTCTTTCCCATTTCACAAAATATTATCAAGTTGGATCTTTTTATGAAGTGATAGGTATGAGAATACCCAGTTATAATGTCAATAACAATTATTAAAAGTAATGAGCACTTCCCTTACCTCTAGCAGAAAGTCAGCTGCATCATGAAGGCACAGCACCAGAGTTCCCACTCGCACCATGTTGTTAACGTATGAAAAAGTTATAAGCGCTATTGTTGCAACGTGATGCAAAAACATAATGGCAAAATCCTACAAGAAGAAGAAAAGCTTGGTAACAACTTTATACAATAACAACCGTCCAATGCAAAGCAAGCTTAGAATGAAAATTCCATTAGATAGTCTTTGGATATACCCTTGGGTGACTATTTGCTGAAGAGAACAATTTGAACCCACCTCCAGACAGTTTACAAACATCTCACATATCAACTTGTTGCAAGAGGGAAGAATTAGTCATAAAGTCTGTTGTCACAGTGAATAAAGTCAGCGGAGAGACACTGAGGCTCATGGATACGGGAGTATTTTATTCAGCAGAAACAAGCAACAGGCATAACATACTGAGACAATCTTGGAAGGAGGAGCCTGCTCAACTCAATATTACGTGACATTTTATAAAGGTAACAAAGGTAACAGCAGGACAAGTCTATAGTTCCGATGTATCTACAATGCTTCCTTTGAATTACGTATAATTTTTCTTTCTTTTTAAATCTTTTTATTGAATTAGTACATAAAAGGTAAACCATATAGGCACTGATACACTGTTGCAATATAACTTTACAAGAAATATTAATACACAAAAAGAAGTTAGTACAAACAGTGCAGTTTAGATATAAAATAAGGTAATATAATAGTATACTAATTTTCATATATGTCAATAAGGAAAAGGAAAAAAAAAACGCAAAAAAAAACCCAAAAAAACCCACCGTGCAACTAACCTAAAAAGCAAGGCAAAGCAATGGGCTAACTAGGTACCAAGTAGACTTAAACAACTTAAAACAATCACGTCCTCAAACCCGACCTCCATTAAAAACAGTTAAAAAGCAAGAAGGGAATGTAAATATGGACAGAGAAAGAAAAAAAGTTACATTAAATGAAAATGTTGAATAAAAGATCTCCAAGTCTGTTCAAATTTAACTGAAGAATCATAAAGATTACTTCTAATTTTTTCCAAATTTAGACATAGTATCGTCTGGGAAAACCAAAAGAACGTAGTTGGAGCATTAATCTCCTTCCAATATTGTAAAATACATCTTTTCTCCATTAAAGTAAGAAACACAATCAATCTATGGGCTGAAGGGGAAAGATTACTGGAAATTTTAGGTAATCCAAAGATAGCAGTAATAGGATGGGGAGAAATATCTATATTCAATACCTTTGAAATAATATCAAAAATGTCTTTCCAAAAAGTTTCCAAAGTAGGACAGGCCCAAAACATATGAGTTAAGGAAGCTATCTCCCCATGACATCTGTCACAAAGAGGGTTAATATGAGAATAAAAATGAGCTAATTTATCTTTAGACATATGTGCTCTATGGACAACTTTAAATTGAATTAGAGAGTGTTTAGAACAGATAGAGGAAGTATTGACTAGTTGTAAAATATGCACCCAGTCATTCACCGAAATAATAAAGCTCAATTCCTTTTCCCAATCTGACCCAATCTTGTCGAATGGAGCTTTCCTAAGTTTCATAATTATATTATAAATAATAGCCGTTACACCTTTCTGACATGGATTAAGGTTAATTATAGTATCTAAAATATATGTAGGAGGTAGCGTCAGAAAGGAAGAGAGTATGGTACTTAGGAAATTTCTAACTTGGAGATATCTAAAAAAATGTATTCTTGGTAAGTTATATTTGTTAGATAATTGTTCAAAAGACATAAGGGAGCCATCTAAAAATAAATCCAAAAACCGTGAAATACCATTAGTCTTCCAAATTTGAAAGTCACGGAGAATTACGTATAATTTTTAAACACCTCCTTCGCTGCTCACTCCAAAGTGAATGTTAATTGCCACTGACTCTAGGCTGTATTCATACATCTGCAGGGACATCCGAGGTCTAATTCTTCTGAGCTGCATTTTAATTTCAATCCGCAATCCACATTCAAATCTGAAGACCCGTTGCTGGTGAAATTAATATTTGCTGTATACCCTTACTCCAGAATATGCGCTAACAGAGTATTACAGCACAGAAACAGATTCTCAATCCACTGAGTCCACACAGAATATTAGGCAAGCAGTTACACTAATTCCTATCAACTACTCTGAGATTTTACCACTCACCCAAGTATGAGGACCTATTAGCCTACTAATCCACGTCTTTGGGATGAGAGAGGAAACTGGACCTTCCAGAGGAAACCACTGTGATCATTGGGGGAATGTGCAAATCCCACACAGACCTGAGATCAGAATTAAACCTGAGTCGTTGGAGCTATGAAGCTTCATTGGTTCTGCCACTGTGCTTCCAAGTTATTGAAGTGTTTTTTTTGGTTTATGTCTGAATTCTTTAGTTTCAATTTTTATGTTGGACACTTGGACTTTAAATGCAAAAATCGGTCCTACAATACTGCTATCCCAGTTCTTCACTAAAGCTTGCTTAATTTGTTATATTGTTCAAATGGTGTTGGTTCCATGTCACTTTCCAGAACATGGTTGCTTTCGTAAAGGACAACAAGTGACGTAATTATGGAAGAAAAAGATCAAAAGCAAACAGAAATAATTTCCATGAGGATTTGTCAGAATTTAGCAGTTAGCTTGTTTCACACCACTGAACATAGACACTTAGATTCTCACGGTAGTTGAGACAAAGCAAGTTGTCCCCTATTGTTTCATCCATATGTTATTCTGAAGTTGGGAAGGACATAACATCAAAAAAGTTTTATGTAAGAACCAAAAGCAAATGTCCTCATCGAGGGACCAGCAGTGGGAAGGATGAGCAGTTTTAAGTTTTAGGGTGTCAATGTCTTGGAGGACCTTTTCTTCAGTTTATGATGGGCTCAACATATGGATTCCAGCGGCCCAATCAAAGGTAGGAGCAGGCCACAGCGTCGAGGTTTCTCGCAGGTAGGCGATGCTCAGAAGGGATAAGTGGGGCAGCTATCGTCTAGAGTAGGCCAGCGGTGTGATTTATGTGTCAGACTTTGGCTCAAAGGAGGCTTTGGTCAGAAGAGGCGTTGACTCTGGGTAAATTTCTATTAGGATTCCCTTTTTTTCTCTCTTGCTGTACCTAGTGTTGTAAATGGCCGTTGTGTGCTCTTCATGCTGGATGTTGGAGTCCTGGGAGACCCAGAGTCTCCCAGGGAAATATGTCGGCATGAAGAGCATCCGGCTGAATTTCCTTGAAGACCGTGTTAGGGATCTGGAGCAGCAGCTGGATGACCTTCGGCTTTTACAGGAGAGTGAGGAGATAATCGATCAGAGTTACAGGGAAGTAGTCACCCCGAAGTTGCAGCAGGCGAGTAGCTGGGTGACTGTCAGGAGAATTGAAAATTTCTCCTGAAGGCCCTGCAGTCAGGACTGTAGCCAGAGCACCCCTGTAGCCATTCCCCCTAATAATAAGTATACTGTTTTGAATACTGTTTTGGAAAAATGAGGAGGGTGGATAGATGTATTCCAAAAACGCAGAAATACTCTAATGGCAAAATAGTACAACCGTGACAGACAAGGGAAGTCCAAACTCATGTAGAAGCAAAAGAGAGGGCATACAGATCAACAAAATTTAGAGGGAAGATTTTAAAAACCTACAGAGAGCAACTAAAAGAATCATTAGAAGGGAAAAGATGAAATATGAAAGCAAGCTAGCAAACAATATCAAAGTGGATAGTAAAAACTTTTTCAAGTATGTAAAACATAAAAGAGAGATGAGAGTGGATATAGGACCACTAGAAAATGAGGCTAGAAAAATAATAACGAGGGACAAGGAGATGGCAGATGAATTAAATGAGTATTTTGCATCAGTCTTCACTGTGGAAGACACTAGCAGTGTGCCTGGTGTTGAAGGGTGTGAGGGAAGAGAAGTGAGTGTAGGTACTATTACAAGGGAGAAGGTACTCAAAAAGCAGAAAGACCTAGGGGTACATAAGTCATCCAGACTAGATGAACTGTACCCTAGGGTTCTGAAAGAGATTGTGTTGACATTAGTAATGTTCTTTCAAAAATTATTGGACTCTGACGTGGTGCCAAAGGACTGGAAAATTGCAAATGTCACTCCACTCTTTAAGAAAGGAGGAAGGCACCAGAAAGGAAATTATAGACCAGTTTGCCTGACCTCAGTAGTTGGAAAGATGTTAGAGTTAATTGTTAAGGATGAGGTTATGGAGTACTTGGTGATACAGGACAAGATAGGATAAAATCAGCATGGTTTTCTTAAGGGAAAATCTTGCCTGATGAACCTGTTGGAATTCTTTGAGGAGATTACAAGTAGGATGGATAAAGGGGATGCAGTGAATGTTATATATTTAGACTTTCAGAAGGCCTTTGACAAGGTGCCACACATGAAGCTGCTTGCCAAGTTAAGAGCCCATGCTATTAAAGAAAAGTTACTGGCATGGTTAGAACATTTGCTGATTGGTAAGAGGCAGCGTGTGGTAATAAGAGGATCCTTTTCTGGTTGGCTGCCAGTGACTAGTGGTGTTCCGCAGGGGTCGGTGTTGGGACCACTTCTTTTTATGATGTATATCAATGATTTAGATGATGGAATAGATTACTTTGTTGCCAAGTTTGCATTTGGTACAAAGATCGGTGGAGCGACAGTTAGCGTCGAGGAAACAGGTAGGCTGCAGAAGGACTTAGATTAGGAGAACGGGCAAAAGAGTGGCAAATGAAATACAACGTTGGAAAATGCATGGTCATGCAATTTGGTGGTAGAAATAAATGTGCGGAGTATTTTCTAAATGGGGAGAAAATCCAAAAATCTGAGATGCAAAGATACTTAGGAGTCCTTGTGTAGAACACTCTGAAGGTACTTTGCAGGTAGAATCGGTGGTGAGGAAGGCAAATGCCATGTTAGCATCCATTTCAAGAGGTCTAGAATACAAGAGCAAGGATGAGATGCTGAGGCTTTTATAAGGCACTGATGAGGCCTCACCTTGAGTACTGTGAACAGTTTTGGGCCCCTCATCTTAGAAAAAATGATTCCAGGAGTTAAAGGGTTATCATACAAAGAACATTTGATATCCCTGGATCTGTACTTGCTGATTTAGAAGGATGGCGGGGGGATCTCATTGAAACCTTTTGAATGTTGAAATGCCTAGGCAGAGTAGATGTGGAAAGGATGTTTCCCATGGTGGGGGAGTTTATGACAAGAGAGCACAGCCTCAGGATAGATGGGTGTCCATTTAAAGCAGAGATGTGGAGAATAATTTTTAGCTAGAGAATGGTGAATTTGAAAAATTTGTTGCTGCAGGTGGCTTTGCAGGCAGATCATTGGCTGTTTTTAAGATAGAGATTGACAGACTTGATTGGCCACACCATCAAAGGTTACGGGGTGAAGGGCAGGGAGGAGGGCTGAGGAGAGGTAAAAAGGATCCGCCATGATTGAATTTCAGAGCAGACTCAATGCTTTTATGTCTTATGTTCTTATAATGATCTAATTACCAAGGCGGCGTGACTGTGGCTATATTTCATTAGGAGTTTGAGGAGAATTGGTATGTCACAAATAATCTCACAAGTTTCTACAGATGTACTACGGAGAGCATTATAACTGGTTGCACTACTGTCTGGTATGGAGGGGCCACTGTACAGATTCAGAAAAGAAGCTGCAGAAAGTTGTAAGCTCAGCCAGCTCCATCATGGTCACTAGCCTCCCCAGCATCCAGGGCACCTTCAAAAGGCGGCATACGTCACTGAAGACCCCCATCACCCAGGACCTGCTCTCTTCTCATTGCAACCATCAAGGAGGAGGCACAGGAACCCGAAGGCACACACTCGATGATTTAGAAACAGCTTCTTCTCTTCCACCATCAGAAATCTGAATGGATAATGAACCCGTGAACACTACCTCACTTTTTTTCCCTCTTTGCACTACTTACAGCAATTTATAGTTTTGTTATATTATTATGTATTGTAATGTATTGTGGCAGCAAAACAACAAATTTCATGACATATGACATTAAACTTGATTCTGATTTTGAAATGTTGCAAGTACCATTTCACGGGAAATAATGTAAGTCTGTGTTCTTGACAAGGGGACCAAAGTCATTTTATTATCAGTGTATGTATATGTCACCATATAGAACCCTAAGATTCATTTTCTTGCAGGCATTCACAGCAGAACAAATGAATACAACAGAATCAATGAAAAGTTACAAGGATAACAACTTCTGAACTTGGTATGTGGAACCAAAGGCTTCTGAATCTCCATCTCAATGGCAGCAGTGAGAAGGGAGCGTGGTCTGGATGAGGGGTGCTGCTCTTTGTAGATGTGATCAATGGTGGGTAGGGATTTTCCGCTGATGGACTGGGCTGTAGCCAACACTTTGTTTATGCCTTTCTATTTTTTGGCACTGGTGTTTCCATACCGGGCTATGATGCAACTCGTCAGGATACTCTCCAAAGTCCATCTATTAAAGTTTGTAGAAGTTTTAGATGACATGCTAAATTTGCACAAACTTCTATGAAAGTAGAGGCATTGCTGTGACTTCTTTAAAATGGTTCAAATGTGCTGGTTCTCCAATAGGAATTGAACGTTACTGACCCTCTCCACCTCTGACTCCCAATAAGGACTGGCTCATGGACCCTCAATTTCTTCCTCCTGTGGTCAATAATCAGCTGTTTGATTGTGTTGATGTTCAGCTGGAGGTTGTTGTCGCACTGTGTAAACAGATTTTCAGTCTCCCTCCTATATGATCTATATGATATGATCCCGGATCTGGGCCGTACCCTCCAAATATCCGGACCTGCATCTCGGTTTTTTTGCACTACCTTATTTTCCATTTTTCTATTTTCTATTTATGATTTATAATTTAAATTTTTAATACTTACTATCGATTTGTAATCCAGGGAGCGGGAAGCGCAGAATCAAATATCGCTATGATGATTGTACGTTCTAGTATCAATTGTTTGGCGACAATAAAGTATAAAGTATATGCCAATTCAATACCACCTTTGGTTCAGCCAACAACAGTGGTATCATCAGCAAACTTAAATGTGGTGCTGGAGCTGCACTTTGTCTCACCCTCATAAATATAAAGTGACTAGAGCAGCGGGCTGAGCACACAGCCCTGTGCTGAACCTGTGCTGATGGAGATCATGGAGATGTGTTTACCAATCTATACTGACTGGGTCTGCAAGTGAGGAAACCCAGGATCCAATGACTTCCCTATTCAAATGGTTTGTGTATAGAGTAAGCATTTTTTGCGTCTTGCAATGATTTGATGAGATTGTAGCGGAACATTTCTCCTTGCATTGAGGGATGGAGCCATGTTTACCACACATCTCCACCATGCTCCATGATGAATAATTCCACTATTTTTCTTCCCCTCAGCTTCTCACCAGTTCCTCTTTAATAACACATGTGGCCCTTAAACTGCTGTTCCCCACATTAGATTTAAAATGCATCATGTGTATGTTACAGGCCAAGCTATCTGGAAATACTTATCTTCATCAATTAAGTTTTTCTGTCTTTTAATGACATTGAACTACAAACCACAGCTCCTTCAACCTCACACTGTCCCTTTGATTCATCACTAGCGTGATCACTAACACAGCCGTTATCTCAGTGTTAAAATTCACATTCCTGCATTCAAGTTGCTCGGTTAGCTAGTCTCTTCCTCAATGGAACATCTCCTTTCCATCCTGACAACTAGTGGATCCCACACTTTAAACATTCCATCAGTAGCCTAGGCCCCAAACTCTTGAATTTCCTCCCTAAACTTCCAGGCCTGTCGAATTTCCCATCTGACAAAAAGTTTGATCCTTTGCCTTGATGCACTTTGTTTTCAAACTTTGTTTGATTCTGCTTTTCTGAGAGCGAGCTGCCAGAGCAAGTACAATAGTATCATTTAAGGAGCACTTGGACAGGTACGTAGAGGGTGGGATGAAGAGGGATCTGAGCCACACACAGGAAATTGGGACTGGCTGGGTCAGTATGGACTGATTGGGCTGAAGTGCCTGCAGCTGAGCTGGATTGCTCTATCATTCTAAGATATCTTGGCGATTAAAGATATTTGGACGTAATTTTAATGTATGTTGTTAATAAATAAGCACTCCCTGTGGAAGTTGTGCCAAGGCAACAATTATAATATAAAGTACGAGGGATCTTATAATGACCGAGCAGGAGGCCTTCTGGATCACCAAATCTGTGATGGCACTCGAGGGATCAATCCTATTAGTCACATTCTCCCTCTCCTAATTTTTCCTGTTTTCATTTCTGGACATGCCTATTGACATTAACATTTTGGGTGACAGGGTGGACATACGTCTCTACCAAAGGATGTGTAAGGCGCTGCTTCCTTCCGCTAGCCTGCGGGTCACTCTTGAGTAAGATGTAGCATCTGCTTAGCCACGTGATCAGGGCCACTTGAAGCCATGGGAGCAGGTGATGGATGGTCGTATGAGCAACTGGTGCAGATCTCAAGTCCTGGTTATGTGACCACTGATACCGGAAAGACAATCTCTGAAGAGCATTGATAATGGCTGGGGAGACCTATCTTGTAATGACGCTTCAGTAGAAAAATTTGCCAAGAACAATCATGGTCATGAGACCATGATCGCCCACGTTATATTATAGCACATAACAACGATGATGACAGTTAACATTTGGTAATTGTAGGAGTCATGCATCTATTTTCTATGTGTATTATATTTTGTGTTGCGCGTATATGGCGTTTAGTATGGGTATTTAGATTAGATGAGATTATGAGGACACCCAGTCCTCTTTTATTGTCATTTAGTAATGCATGTATTAGGAAATGATACAATGTTCCTCCGGTATGATATCACAGAAACACAAGACAAACAAAGAGTACAAAAACTGAAAAAAAAACACATAATTATAACATATAGTTACAACAGTGAAAAGAAATACTGTAATTTGATAAAGAACAGACCATGGGCACAGTAAAAACAAGTCTCAAAGTCTCTCAAAAGTCCCATCATTTCACGCAGACGGTAGAAGGGAGAAACTCTCCCTGCCACGAACCTCCAGCGCCGCAAACTTGCCGATGCAGCACCCTGGAAGCACCCGACCACAGCCGACTCCGAGTCCGTCCGAAAACTTTGAGCCTCCGACCAGCCCTCTGACACCGAGCACCGAGCACCATCTCTGCCGAGCGCTTCGACCCCGGCCCCGGCAACAGGCAATAGACAAAGCCAAGGGTTTGGGGCCTTCCCCTCCAGAGATTCTCGATCGCACAGTAGCAGCAGCAGCGAAGCAAGCATTTCATGTGGGTTGAGGTGTGATAGAAGTGAAAAGTATAGTAATGTATTTATGCTTTATCTCTGATTCAGTTTTTCATCTGGTCAGAGTCAGAGACGGCTGGGAATGATTTATTTTGTTGATCACTTCGCTTAGTTACAGTTCATTTATCATTTAAATATGTTTAAGAATGTTTGGCATAAGTACGTCTGAATGTGCTTAGACTGCTTCTTTCGTTATATCATTGGTTTTAGTTTCAGTTAGTTTATCAATAAATGATGAAATGTACTTTCTTCAAAGTTTGAACTTTGTTATTGATGGCAAGTGCATCGTACAGCATCAGCTCCCCCCCCCCCCACATCATGCTTAGTACAGCATCAGCTCCCTGCCCCCCACATCATGCTTAGCCTCTCAGCGGTTCTGGTTTGTTTTGTAGTAACCGCTGCAGTACAAAGCCACTTACCTACATGAAAGGGTAACTTATAATGGCTAATTAATCTACCAGAACACACTTAAGATGTGGCAGGAAAGCAGAGCTCCCAAACAAAACCTTGATAGATATGAGGAAAAAGTGCTAGACATGTTGGCAGAGAGGTACCGGAGTTGGTGTTGCTGCTATATAGCTCTACTGCAGGGTTCCCAGTCTGGGGTCCATGGACCCCTTGGTTAATGGTAGGGGCCCTTGGCATAAAAAGGATTGCTCTAGTGTTTGGCCATCGAGCACATCATCAATATGCAATGCCTCAAAAAGGAAGAACCTATCACGAAGGACACTTGCCATCTGAGACATGTTCTGTTCTCACTCCTACCATCAGAGAGGAGCTACAGGGGGCAGAATATCCACGCTCAGTAATTAGTAAATGGTTCTTCCCCTCTGCCATCCGATTTCTGCATGGTCCATGAACCCATGGACACTACCTTATTTTATTTATTTTGTAATTTAAAGTCTTTGTACTGTAATTATGCTATAAAGCAACAAATTTTGCATCATACAAGATGGTGATTGCAAAACCTGACTCTGACAGACACTGTCAGTGTGGAATTTGTTGTTTCTTACTGAGTTTCTTTCTCCTACATCCCAAAGACATGCTTAGCTAAGGAAAGACCATTGTAAGTTGTCCCAGGAACAGCTAGCAGGAGAAAGAAGTGGGAAATGATGTACTGTGAAAGAATAGGTTGTGAGGAGAATGAGATTGATGAGAACATCCTGATAGTCAGCATAGACTCAATAGGCTGAATCTCCTCTGTTGGATATTTCTTAGCAACTTGACTTGGATATTCCTAAATAGTGGGCGCCTGGTCTGTGTGGACGTCTATCTAGGTGGAATTTCCTGCTGCTTGACTCAATAGTTAAATGATTTTTGTAATGTAATGACACATTTTGAACCACTTGAAGTTATCTACAAAATCTGCTTGACAAAAATGGTTTAACAAAACAAATTACCACTAGATTCTTCTGGGAGTCTACCAACTCACATCATAATTTATTTTGAGTTGGTCAAATCACTCGAGGGAAAAATAATTGATTTCTAAAGCTTGCTAGCAGAAAAAGGGACAAAGCCACATGAACACATAATGAAATTGAAAATTAAATTAAGAGGCCTTGGCTCTGGATTTCCTGCCTCCTGGCCCTGATAATAATTGAGAGACAATGATGGGTAGGATGGGGTGAGAAGAATGTTATAGTTTCATTTGTTGGGAATCCTTGAAATGAAAATAATAAGGAGCCACATTGAAGACAGTAGCTAATTTCTCCAGCGCCTAGGAAATGTCAATAGATAGTTATTATTTGTTATGGTCTGAGCTGGAAGTGCAGGGAGATACAGTATTCCTTGTTGCAGTGAGGGAGAGGGGATCTTATGAGAGAGGAGGGGCTGGTAGACAATTAGGGGCTTTGGCCATAGGTTAAATCTACTGTCAGCCTGGAGGTGAGTGTGAGTGTGCGTGCGTGTGTGTTGCTCATGGCAGTGGATGGAAGGGTGCATGGTCACTCACAGAGATGAGGATGATCACACACCTCAGTTTGGAGTTTAGGGGTGGTGCTCCTGTTCCTTTTGATTCTGGAAACCACTAAACCTGCTTGGTCAGGAATTCTTGCCCCCTTCAGCTGCCAGACTCCCTGACTTCCGAAAACTAGCCCATAAATGCTGAAGGTACTAGTCTGCGATTATGTGAGGCATGAATCTCGTTTACATCTGCAACATACTTGATGCTTTCCTCTTGCAATTAGGTTGGAGTAAGTGCAACCACTTCCAATTTAACTTTAGCACACGATGGGGCACTGACGAACTTCCCTGGCCGTTGGGGGAATGGAAAGGGGAAGGGTCAAATTTCTCTTGTGTTTCTGTGGCAACTGTAATAGCTCAGTATACAGTACTGAGCAAAAATCATAGACACCTACTACATATAAAATCATTCAGCCCATCAAGCCTGCTCCGCCATTCCATCATGGCCGATCCCAATTCCATTTAACCCATACACCTGCCTGCTTGCCATATCCATCAATGCCTTGACCAATCAGGAAACTATCAACCTCTGCTTCAAATACACCCATGGACTTGGCCTCCACCGCAGTCTGTGGCAGAGCATTCCACAGATTCACTTTTATCTGTCTAAAGAAATTCCTCCTTACCTCTGTTCTATATTTTGAGGCTGTGCCCTTTAATTCTGGATACCCCCACCATAGGAAACATCCTCTCCACATACACCTTTTCTAGTCCTTTCAACATAAGATAGGTTTCAAATTCCAGGAAGTACAGGCCCAAGGCTGCCAAACGCTCCTCATGTGTTAACCCTTTCATTCCTAGAATCATGCTCATAAACCTCCTCTGGACTCTCTCCAAACACAACACATCCTTTCTGAGATATGGGGCACAAAACTGTTGACAAAATCACAAGTGTGGCATGACTAGTGTCTTATAAAGCCTCCGCATTATATCTCCTTGGTTTTATATTCTATTCCCCTTGAAATAAAGGCCAATATTGCATTTGCCTTCTTTACCACAGACACAACATGTAAATTAAACTTCTGGGAGTCTTGCATGAGGACTCCTAAGTCCCTTTGCACCTCTTATGTTTGAATTGTTTCCCCATTTAGAAAATAGTCTGTACCATTGTTCCTTTTATCCAAAACGCATTATCATACATTTCCCAACACTGTATTCCATTTGCCACTTTTTTGCCCATTCTTCCAATTTTGCACAGTACTGTAAAATGAACCCTCCAAAGACCAAAGAACATTGACTTCCCATTTCTCAGGCCTACAAACAGCAGCCGGGATGTAGATTACAAATTACAGCAGGAGATAGAAAAGGCATGTCAGAAGGGCAATATCATGATAACCATTGGGGATTTTAACATGAAAGTGGATTGGGAAAACCAGGCCAGTATTAGACCTCAAGAGAGAGAATTTGCAGGATGTCTAAGGGATGGATTTTTAGAACAGCTTGTTGTTGAGCTCACAAGGGGATCGACTGTGCTGGATTGGGTATTGTGCAATGATCTGCAGGTGATAAGAGAGCTTAAAGTTAAGGAACCCTTGGTGAATAGTGATCACAATATGATCGAGTTCACTTTGAAATTTGAGAAGGAGGAACTAAATTCCAATGTGTCGGTATTTCAGTGGAATAAAGGAAATTACAGTGGCATGGGAGGGGAACTGGCCAAGGTTGACTGGAAAGAGACACTAGCAGGAAGGACAGCAGAACAGCAATGGATGGAGTTTCTGCAAAAAATGAGGGAAGTGCAAAACAGATATATTCCAAATAAGAAGAAATTTTCAAATGGAAGAAGGACTCTACTGTGGCTAACAAGTGAAGTCAGAGCCAAAGAAAAAGCAAAAGAAAGGGTATACAAGGAAGCCAAAGCTAGTGGGAAGATAGAGCATTGGGAGGGAAGCTTTTAAAAACTTCCATAAAGAAACTAAGATGGTCTTCAGGAATGAAAATATGAACTATGAAAACAAGCTGGCGACTAATATCAAGGAAGATACTAAAAGCTTATTTAAGTATATAAAGGGTAAAAAAGAGTTGAGGGTAGATATAGGACCCATAGAAAATGATGCTGGAGATATTGTAATGAGAGACACAGAGACGGCAGAGGAACTGAATGTGTATTTTGCATCAGTCTTCACAGTGGAAGACATATGCAGTATTCCAGACATTCAAAAGTGTCAGGGAAGTGAAGTTTGTGCAGGGAAAATTACGACTGAGAAGGTGCTCTGGAAGCTCAATGGTCTGAGGGTGGATAAATCTCCCGGACCTGATGGAATGCACACTTGGGTTCTGAAGGAAGTAGCTGGAGAGATTGCAGAGGCATTAACGATGATCTTTCAAGAATTGATAGATTCTGGCATTGTACCAGATGACTGGAAAATTGCAAATGTTACTCCGCTATTTAAGAAGGGTGGGAAGCAGCAAAAAGGAAACTATAGACCTGTTAGCCTGACATCAGTGGTTGGGAAGCTGTTGAAATTAATTGTTAGAGATAAGATTATGGAGTACCTGGAGGCACATGACATGATAGGCCAAAACCAGCATGGTTTCCTGAAAGGAAAATCCTACCTGACTAACCTACTGCAATTTTTTGAAGAAACTGCAAGCAGGGTAGACAAAGGAGATGTAGTAGACGTGGTGTACTTGGATTTCCAGAAGGCCTTTGACAAGGTGCCGCAGATGAGGCTGCTTAGCAAGTTAAGATCCCATGGAATTACAGGGAAGTTACTAGCCTGGGTGGAGCATTGCCTGGTTGGGATAAAACAGAGAGTGGGAATAAAGGGATCATATTCTGGCTGGGGGCCGGTTACCAGTGAAGTTCCACAGAGGTCGGTGTTGGGACCGCTGTTTTTTACAATGAATATCAATGATGTGGACTATGGGGTTAATGGATTTGTGGATAAATTTGACAAAGATACAAAGATAGGTGGAGGAGTGGGTAGTGTTGAGGAAACAGAGCCTGCAGAGAGACTTACATAGTTTAGGGGAATGGACAAAGAAGTGGCAAATGAAATACAGTGTTGGAAAGTGTATGGTCATGCACTTTGGGGGAAGAAATAAACGGGCAGACTATTATTTAGATGGGGAGAGAATTCAAAATGCAAAGATGCAAAGGGTCTTGGGAGTCCTCGTGCAGGATATCCTAAAGGTTAACCTCCATGTTGAGTCGGTTGTGAAGAAGGCAAATGCAATGTTGGCATTCATTTCTAGAGGTATAGAACATAAGAGCAGGGATGTGATGTTGAGGGTCTATAAGACACTCTTGAGACCACACTTGGAGTATTGTGTGCAGTTTTGGGCTCCTTATTTTAGGAAGGATATACTGAAACTGGAGAGGGTTCAAAGAAGATTCACGAGAATGATTCCAGGAATGCAAGGGTTACCGTATGAGGAACGTCTGGCAGCTCTTGGGCTGTATTCCCTGGGGTTCAGGAGAATGAGGGGGGATCTCATAGGAACATTCCGAATGTTAAAAGGCCTGAACAGATTAGACATGGCAAAGTTATTTCCCATGGTAGGGGAGTCTAGGACAAGAGGGCACGACTTCAGAATTGAAGGGGACGTCCATTTGGAACTGAGATGCAGAGAAATTACTTTAGTCAGAGGCTGGTAAATCTTGCCACGAGTGGCTGTGGAGGCCAAGTCATTGGGTGCATTTAAGGCAGAGATAGATAGGTTCTTGATTAGCCAGGGTATCAAAGGGTATGGGGTGAAAGCAGGGGAGTGGGGATGACTGGAAGTATTGGATCAGCCCATGATTGAATGGCGGAGCAGACTCGATGGGCCAAATGGCTTACTTCTGATCCTATATCTTATGGTCTTATGGTTTTAAGTCAACAAGAGAATGGCTGGGGCGAAAGGGGCCATGTTCAGAGGGGAATGGGTAAGTTATGTGAGCAGCAGAATGTGCAAGCAGCTTATATCTACCAATCATTAGTCTTAAATCTTGTCAGTTCTGTGGGATCTGTAGGACATTAGTCGACTCTATCCTGTTCTAACTGCCAGAATCTTAAAGGATTTCAGCAATCTCTAGATCTTAATTTGTGAGTTATGCTTTTGATTCCCCAATTTCAATTTAATCTAATGTAAGGAAACCATGCTAGGCATTGCATTCTGTGTACGGATGGTAAAACGAGGAGAAATGCTTGGTGAAATGGCCTTCCTAAATGTGCTTCAGCATCTAAGTAACCTATTTACAAAAAAATACTGCGATTGAACTGTGAATATTGCACATTGAATGTGAAGCATCTGACCAGTTAGAATGCAATACTGTGAATCTAGTTTGGATGTAGTGTGGCATCTTGCCCAATAAATAACTGAAAGATGCAATTTGTTTTGTCAGCTGCTGAATCACATCCAAAATAAATCTGTTAAGCGAAAAACACAATCCCTTTCTGAGAAACAGTACAAAGAAAGACATTGTTAGCAGCAGTGTATCACCCATTCTTTTGGGGAAGATTCAGAAGGTGAAGATTTTTTTCTGCACATTTGCTCATAGGACTGCCAGTTGTAGGCATGTTTATCATTTTGCTACACGTCTGTAAGAAAGAAAGCTTCCACCACAGAGGATAAAATAAACCACTAAGAACATCTTCAGCCTTCATTGAACACAATGTGACCCAGAAGCCTCCATATATACAGTACATACCAATCATAACAATCTGACTGAAATCATTATGAAATATGAGCAAATATGCTCGTAGGTACTTGCATCTTTGGCAGGTGGGGAGAGGTTTTCAAAGATTGACTTGTCACAAGCCTTTCTCAAATGGAGATTGAGGAGTAAAGCAGGAAGTTTCTCACAATCAACACTCACAAGAGACTGGTCCAGTGTAATCGTCTCGTGTTTGGCGTCTCATCAATTCCAGTAATTTGGCAAAGGGCAATGGATCAAGTGCTCCAAGATACCCCAGGAACACAATGTTACCTTGATGACCTCATCGTATCTGGCAAAAATGATGAGGAGCACCTCCACAGCCTTGGTAAAGCACTCACCAGGCTGAGTGAGTGTGGTCTGCACACAAAGAGAGAGAAATGGGAGTTTTTCAAGAATGAAATCTCATATTGTGGACATGTCATTGACAAACATGGCTTACATAAGTCACAAGAGAAGACTGAAGCAGTGCTACATGCACCCAAACCGAAAAATGTGTCACAACTCAGCTCATACTCGGGCCTTGTAAACTACTACCACCGGTTTCTCCCAAACATTGCTACAGTGCTGCACCCATCGAATGCACCGTTACAGACAGGAGCAAAGTGGGAATGGTCAGAAAGATGTGAAAGAGCATTCAAGGAAACAAAGAGACTAATAACATCACATGAGCTGTTCACCCATTATGACCCATTCCTGCCCATCAGACTGGTGTGTGATACGTCCCCTTAAGGTATTGAGCCATTTTGTCAAACATTATGCAAGATGGATCTAAATATCCAATTGCGTTTGCTTCAAGATCACTGACGAGAGCAGAATGCAACTATGCACCAATCAACCGAGAGACTCTTAGTCTGGTATGGGGAATAAAGAAGTTCCACCACTACCTCTATGGACAAAAGTTTAAACTAGTGACAGATCACCAGCCCCTTCTGTCTATTTTCAATCCCAGGAAGGGAATTCCAGTGATGACTACCCACTTTTATGACATCGAGTCCAAGGGTACCAAACAAAACAGCAACGCTGATGGCTTGTCACATCTTCCACTATTGGCAACTGAAGAAGGAAAATCTTCATACTGCAACCCAGCAGAAGTGTTCCACACCGCAATGGTGGACCAGTTGCTGGTAACAAATTTTGAAATACAAAGGGAAACAAGGAATGGTCTGGCATTGTCAAAAGTCTATGAAATCACTATGCAAGGATGGCCATTTCATGGTAACCCTATGTTTCCAGAGTTCTCAGGGAGATGTAGACCAACTGTTGAGATGTCAAAGAACACTGCTGTTTACCACCTGTTGTGGTTCCCTCTGAACTGCACACCAGAGTGTTAGAGAATCTGCATGAAGGACACCTGGGTACACAGTTAAGATGAAGCATCTTGCCTGGAGTTATGTGTGGTGGCTGGGAATAGATAAACAGATTGAAGACTTGGCCAAAAGCTGCTTGGGATGCCAAAAAGTCCAAAGTGCACCCCCACAGGCAGTGTCACACCCATGCGGGTGGCTGTCATCACCATGGCAAAGAGTACATATATTAAAGGAGGTGTGTGGCATTCCTTTCCTCTGCTAGTCTACAGGGCACTCTTGGGCAAGGAGTAGCACCCGCTTAACCACCCCCCCACCCCCGAACAATGTCATGTGATGCATGAGAGCGGCTGGTGCATATCACAAGTGCTGGCTATGCAACTACTGACGCCAGGCAGACAATCTCTGAAGAGAATTGATACTGGCTGGGGTCACCCATCTTGTAGAGACATGGCCCAGAAGAAGGTAATGGCAAACCACTTCTGTAAAAAAAATTGTCAAGAACAATCAAGGTGAAGAGCATGATTGTCTGTCATACACAACAGCACATAACGAATGAATGAGTGATTTGTTAATATATTTTTATCATAAATGTATAACATATTTATACTGTGTATACCAGTATAGTATATTATTGTAACTTTTCTGTATTGCACTGTTGTGACAGAATCAGGTTTAATATCATTGACATATTTCAGGAAATTTGTTCACTTTGCAGCTGTAGTATAATGCAATACATAATTACAGACAAAAACTGTGAAATACAGGAAGTGTATATATATAGTTAACTTAAATAAGTCGAGCAAAAACAAAAATAAAGTAGTGAGGTAGTGTTCATGGGTTCAATGTGCATTCAAAAATCAAATTGCAGAGGGGAAGAAGCTGTTCCTGAATTGTTGAATGTGTGCCTTCAGGCTTCTGTACCTCCTTCCTGCTGGTAGCAATGAGAAGAAGGCATGTCTTGGGTGATGGGGGTCCTTCATAATGGATGCCTCTTTTTTGAGGCATTGCTCCTTGAAGATGTCTTGAATACTACCTAGGCTAGTACCCATGATGGAGCTGACTAAATTTCCAACTCCCTGCAGCTTACTTTGATCCTGCACAGTAGACCTCCCCGCCATACCAGACTGTGAACAATATATCACTGCTGCCATATGTATTGCTGTGACAAAACAATGAATTTCATGTTGGTGATAATAAAACTGATTCTGATTCAAATAATCACTACACTTAGTAACTAAGGACTAAGATCAGTACACCTTTAATGCTCATTGTGTAATCTTAAAATGATGTGGAGTTAAGACTCTTTGTATCAAGTGTATAATTTGAAATGAACTTCTCTCTTAAATTAGCATCCCTTCCAAAGTTATAACTTCTCATGAATGACTCATTATTTTTTCTCTCAGAGCTCATCATTTGAACAGCTCTCTTGAATTTGTCTTAGATAATACAAACTGCAAAGTTAATGATAATATAGATAAATTACTGAGCTTATCGAAGATAGGCCTTAATGTAACGTCAATTTTAATACTGTCAGTTTTAAGAATCATCATTATGTAAGCAACTCCAGCATTTGTATTCAGTGCAGTAACACTATAATTCCCAAGTACATTAATATTTAAAAGGCAATTGAAAAAATGTCCCTTGTACTGCATCAACAATGTTACCTTAATCAGCAAGGACAGCTGCATTTAGAATATGAAGATGCAGGAACTAATAAGAAGGAACAGAGTGTGCAATATCATATATTTAACCAGAGTGCAGTGATGTGCTTCTAGGGCAGGGGTTCCCAACCTTTTTTATACCATGGCCCAATACCATTAAGCAAGGGGTCCATGGACTCCAGGTTGGGAACCCCTGCTAGAATGAATAATTTAAATATGGAAGAGTTGAAATAATGTTTAAAAAAACACAAATACAAACATACAAAATGCCTAAGAAACTCAGCAGGTTCAGTAGCATCTATGGGGAGGAATGAACAGTCAATGTTTGGGCCCGGACCCTTCATCAGGACTGCAAAGGGAGGGGGAAGACGCCAGAATAAGAAGGTAGGTGAGGGGGATCAGTACAAGGTGGCAAGTGATGGGTGAAACCAGGTGAGTGGGAAGGATGCTGGGTGAGGGAGGAGGGGTGAAGTGAAAAGCTGGGAGGTGATAGGTAGAAGAGGTAAAGGGCTGAAGAAGAAGGATTGTGATAGGGCAGGGTAATGAGCCAGAGAAGAAAGGGAACAAAGAGGGGAATCAGAGTGATGTGATGGTAGGGGACAAGAAGAGAAGGGGTGAGAGGAGAACCAGAATGGGGAATGGAAAAGGGATAAGGAACGAGAGAGAAATTAATGGAAATTAGAGAAATGGTAAATGGTAGGGCATTGAAGAATGCAGTAGAACAGAGGGATCTAGGAATAACGGTGCATAGTTCCCTGAAGGTGGAATCTCATGTGGATATGGTGGTGAAGAAAGCTTTTGGTATGCTGGCCTTTATTTATCAGAGCATTGAGTATAGGAGTTGGGATGTAATGTTGAAATTGTACAAGGCACTGGTAAGGCCAAATTTGGAGTATTGTATACAGTTCTGGTCACCGAATTATAGGAAAGATGTCAATAAAATTGAGAGAGTACAGAGGAGATTTCCTAAAATGTTGCCTGAGTTTCATCTCCTAAGTTACAGAGAAAGGTTGAACAAATTAGGTCTTTATCCTTTGGAGCGTAGAAGGTTGAGGGGAGACTTGATAGTGGTATTTAAAATTATGAGGGGGATAGATAGAGTTGACATGGATGGGCTTTTTCCATTGAGAGAGGGGGAGATTCAACCAAGAGGACATGAGTTGAGAGCTAAATGGCAAAAGTTTAGGGGTATCATGAGGGGGAACTTCTTTACTCAGAGAGTGGTAGCTGTGTGGAACGAGCTTCCAGCAGAAGTGGTTGAGGCAGGTTTGATGTTGTCGTTTAAAGTTAAATTGGATAGCTATATGGACAGGAAAGGAATGGAAGGTTATGGGCTGAGTGCAGGTCGGTGGGACTAGGTGAGAGTAAGAGTTCGGCATGGACTAGAAGGGCTGAGATGGCCTGTTTCCGTGCTGTAATTGTTATATGGTTATATTGTTATATGGTTAAAACAATGTTCATGCGATCAGGTTGGAGGCTACCCAGATGAAATATGAGGTGTTGCCTCATCATGGCAACATAGGAGGTCACGGATCATGATGTTGGAATGGGAATGGAAAGTAGCGTTAAAATAGTGGCCACTAGGAAAACCCACATTTTGTGGTGAGGAGAATAACTGTGCTTAACGAAACAGTTCCCAATCTATGTCGGAGCTCACCAATGTAGAGGAGACCGAATCGTGAGAACCATGTAGATTAGATGATACCAATAGATTCACAGGTGAAATGTCAGCAAGCCTAGCATGACCATCAAATATGACAAAAATTAAAAAGTTCAAAGTTCAAGTCAACTTAGTATCAAAGTACATATATGTCACCATATACAAACTGGAGATACATTTTCTTGTGGGTATACTCAGTAAAACTATAGAATAATAACCATAGCAGAATCAATGAAAGACTGCAGCTGCTTGGGCATTCCACCAGTGTGCAAAAGACAACAAGAATACAGGAGTGTGTATGCACAAAAAGAAAGTCAGAGGTATCAGTATTACAGTGGAGTAAAGGGAATTATGGAGGCATGAGAGAAGAAATGCCACACCACCCATCCGAGCCTCCTGTCCATTCAATCTGACACCTCCTGCTTCATCTAAAGGAGAATCCAGTTCCTTAGCCCCACTACCCACCTCAGAAACCAATAAACCAGCAACCATCCTAAGGGAAACAAGAGAAAATCTACAAATGCTGGAAATCCGAGCAACAACACAATCCTGCCAAAGGGGTTCGGCCTGAAATGTCGACTGCACTCTTTACCTAGATGCTGCCTGGCCTGCTGAATCCATCCTAAGGGCCTGCCTAATAAGAAAAATTGCTGCAGAGAGTGGATGTGGAGAGGATGTTTTCTATGGTGGCAGAGTCTATACCTCAGAATAGAGGGATGTACATTTAGAAAGGAGATGAGGAGGAATTTCTTTAGCCAGAGAGTGGTGAATCTCTGGAATTCGTTGCCTCGGGTGGCTATGGAGGCCAGGCCATTAGGTATATTTAAGGCAGAGGTTGATTGATTCTTGATTAGTTAGCGCTTTAATGGATACAAGGGATTGGGGGCTGCGAGTGAAACAGATCAGCCATGATGAAACGGCAGAGCAGACTTGATGGGTCAAATATCTTAATTCAGCTCCTATATCTTAAGGTCTTGTAAATTTTCTAAATTTTGTTAAACTAGTTTCTCTCTCTTTGTTTATAGTGGGAATCAGTGTTGAGCATATGCAGGGTATCGAGGTGTGATGACACATTATGACATAATTGATCATGTGTGTACTGTTGTTTGAAGTCCAAAATGAACTACAGGTGAGTCAGAAATGCATTTCAGATTTCTTCCTGTTTCCCACAGATTGCCCTCCATACAATTTGACTCAGTAGGTACAGAGTACAGAGATTGTAGTCAGAATCAGAATCAGGTTCAATATCACTGGGAGATGTCGTGAAGTTTGTTGTTATGTGGCAGCACTACATTACAACAAAAACTGGAAATTACAGTAGGAAGTATATATACATATAAACTTGTTAAAATGTTAAATTATGTTTAACATTAAAAAATGCTAAATTAAATCAGTAGTGAAAGAAGAGGAAAAAAGTAGTGAGGTTCAATGTCCATTCAAAAATCGGAATGCAGAGGGGAAGCAGCTGTTCCTGAATCATTGACTGTATGCCTTCAGGCTCCTGTACGTCCCCTCTGCTGGTAGCAATGAGAGGGCAAGACCTGTGTGATGGGGGGTCCTTAATGATGGATGCCGCCTTTTTGAGGTATCACTCCTTGTAGATGTGCTTGGCGTAGGGGAGGCTACTGCCCATGATAGAGATGACTGTATTTACAACTCCCTGCAGTTTATTTCGATCCTGGGAAGTGCCCCCCCCCCCACCATACCGGTCGGTGACGCGGCCTGTTAGAATGCTCTAACGGTACATCTATAGAAATTTGTGAGTGCCTGTGATGACATACCAAATCTCAATGTAACTCAAAAGATGGAGCAGTATATCCTGTTAAGGAAGGAACAATTGAATTGTGTTGGCTGTGTCAAATCACTGCCATACAGCCATTCATGAGAATGATGGATTAATGAGAGCTGCTCAACTTCTAGAAAGTATGGAATCATTTCCGAGCCACAGAGCCAGATTCAGTCACTGCCGCTCCCTTCTGGTAGGTCAACTCCACCAACAACATCCAAAGGGGTATATTTATTATTGAGGGAATGACCACAGTGGTAATCTGTACTGGCTGACCCACGACTGTGCTGCAACACACAGCTCGAACCACATCATCAAGTTCGCCGATGACACGACCGTGGTGGGTCTCATCAGCAAGGACGATGAGTCGGCACAGAAGACAGGAGGTGCAGCGGCTAACGGACTGGTGCAGAGCCAACAACCTGTCTCTGAATGTGAACAAAACAAAAGAGATGGTTGTTGACTTCAGGAGGACACGGAGCGACCACTCTCCGCTGAACATCGACGACTCCTCCGTAGAGATCGTTAAGAGCACCAAATTTCTTGGTCTTCACCTGGCGGAGAATCTCACCTGGTCCCTCAACACCAGCTTCATAGTCAAGAAAGCCCAGCAGCGTCTCTACTTTCTGCGAAGGCTGAGAAAAGTCCATCTCCCACCCCCCATCCTCACCACATTCTACAGAGGTTGTATTGAGAGCATCCTGAGCAGCTGCATCACGGCCTGGTTCAGAAATTGCACCATCTCAGATCACAAGACCCTGCAGCGGATAGTGAGGTCAGCTGAGAAGATCATCAGAGTCTCTCTTCCTGCCATTACAGACATTTAAACCACATACTGCTTCCGTAAAGCAAACAGCATTATGAAGAACCCCACGCACCCCTCATACAAACTCTTCTCCCTCCTGCCATCCGGCAAAAGGCACCGAAGCATTTGGGCTCTCACGACCAGACTATGTAACAGTTTCTTCTCCCAAGCAATCAGACTCCTCAATACCCAGAGCCCGGACTGACACCAACCTACTTCCCTCTACTGTGCATTTTGTCTTGTTTATTATTTATTGTAATGCCTGCACTGTTTTGTACATTTTATGCAGTCCTGGGTAGGTCTGTAGTCTAGTGTAGTTTTGTGTTGTTTTTTTACGTAGTTCAGTGTATATTTTGTATTGTTCAGGTAGCACCATAGTCCTGAAAAACATTGTCTCGTTTTTACTGTGTACTGTACAAGCAGTTATGGCCGAAATGACAATAAAAGTGACTTGACTTAACATGACTTGGCCTCCTATTCCCTTTCCCTCTCGTGATGGTCACCCAGGTACCTGCCTCCTGCATCTTCAGGGTAACTACCTCCCTGTAGCTCTTATCTATCACCTCCTCATTCTCCCAGAGTGCCCGCATTTCACACAAGAACATACCACAAACCGTGGACCCATTCTCACCACACTAGATACGTTCTAATAAATAAAAAAAGAGAAAATAAAACTTACTAGAAACTTACTGAGAGCCTCCGACTATGCAGTTTGACAGGCAACAAAGCTCCTTCCCAAGCTTCAGTTTCTCTCAAAGACTGTCAGGGGTATTTCAGGCAAAAGGTCTCAGTACAATGCTGTTTGACACTTTCTTGTAAATGAGGCTTAAATTTGCCTTACCAGACATCTCCAGGTCCAGAGATGCAGTGAGATTTCACCTAGTTATTAGCTAACCGTAAGTGTGTGGTGGACAGCAATGCTTCAAACTCACACTGGGTCCACTGAGATCATGGAATAAACTAGACTAAATCTTTAACAAATTCTTCTGTACTCCGTCCAATTTTAAAACAAATCATTTTAAGAATACTAATTACTGTCCCCTATTGTAATCTTCATTGTATAAAATAGTTTAAATTAATTTATTGAAATTGCCATATAACTTTCATTTCAAGTTCAAGGTCAAGTTTAGCCGTCATTCAGCTGAAAATGAATTCCCACGAATACAGCCAAATGAAACAGTGTTACACTGGGGACAAGCTCGAGACTCAGTAGCAACAGTTATGCACAGCACAAGGCACATACAGCACATATAAGATAGCAGTAAAATACAGTCATGCGTAAAATATATATTTTAACTTTCTGAGTCCATGAGTGCTGTAGCAGTCAGCAGTCAAACACAATACATGTCCTCTGCTGCGTGAACACTGGAGAGCAGCACAGGTGGCAGTGACTCTCCTGGACGGCTGCAAACAGGCGACCCCACAGCTTATGGCCTAGTCCTCCCCGCAACCAAGGCCACGCAGATGCCTCGCCACCTGCCTCGCAAATAAACCGGAGGCTTGCAGCATTCCACATTACCAACGCCCAACAGGGTCTTGCAATCACAAGAAAAGCAAATTAGGCTATCACTCACACTGCCTCCATGCACCGTTGCCTCTCTGTAGCAAACAGCAGTACAGTCCCCACTAAGTCCAGCTCCTTAAGTTTTTCCTTCTATGAGCAATTTGCTGGTGGTATAGACCTGCAGTCCGTTAGGTTCTTAACGTCCAGCAAGCTCTTATGATCATAAAAAATACATTTGTAAGGACAATAACACCTTTGGCTGGCCCCGTAGAAGCCACTGTGTCTGAGTGCGTTGTTATCCTTAGGAAGACTGTTTGAATATTATTTGTATAAATATTACTACATTTTATAAATAGCTGGGTTTTACTGATAGGAGTTAACATTCCCTGGAATTTTGAGCCAGTCAAGAAAATCATGTAAGTAATTTACAAAGAATGTGCTGCATACTGTTGTGTTCTCAGTAATGGGAAGAAACATTGAACTTGATTTTAACCTTGCTAGCAGTCTTCTACATTATATTTAAAATTTTATCTAATCGTGTCTATTGTTGTTCTGTTTTCGCTCCTCATTATTGTTGTCCCTATACACTGTTCACCTGATGTCCTTCTGCAACTTACTCTCATAATCGTAGAAACTACACAAAACATAAATTTCCATTCCTTCCAGGTTCAAAGGTTCATTTATTATCAAAGTATGTATGCAGTATTCAACTCCGAGATTCTCCAGATAGCTACAAAACAAAGAAAACCCATGGCTGTTGTTCAAAGAGAAACAGCAAACTCACTCCCCTGCACAAAAAGATTAACGAAACCAACAAGAACATTGAACCCAACCCTCTCTTCCGCACACTAAACACAACGACGACGTTGACCCCCAAACTCCCCTCCCTCAATAAGAATAGGTTAATAAAAACTCCAAGCCATTGTAAAAATTATAAACTGTATTAAGTAACTTCCTATCTTGCCTTTAACTTTAACTCCTCCTGTCAATGTTCCACTTGACTGAAGCTGTTGACTCTGTTAGGTTTAAGACCACTAGCCAACCTGGAATGATGCCCTAGGGGTTATTTCTCACATGTGAGTACAAAATGCAGTCAACAGAGCCAGTGGCTATCAGTATGCAACATCAGAGTGCAAAAACTCAAGCTGCCCTTCCACTCACCAACCTAGCGTCAATAAGGCAATGGCTGCACTTGTATTGGCCAAAATAAAAACTCAGTCAAGATTAATCCTCAAGAGCTCACTGATCTACGTGGATTGTAAACATGAGAAATTCTGCATGTGCAATAAATACAAAGCAACATACACACAATGCTGGAGGAACTCAGCAGGTCAGGCAGCATCCATGGAAATGAATAAACAGTTGGTCTTTCAGGCTGAGTCCTGAAGAAGGGTCTTTGCCTGAAACATGAACTATTTATTCATTTCCATAGATACTGCCTGACCTGCTGAGATGCTTTACTTTATTGTCGCCAAACAATTGATACTAGAGCGTACAATCATCACAGCGATATTTGATTCTGCACTTTGCACTCCCTGGAGTACAAATCAATAGTAAATAGTAAAAATTTAAATTATAAAGCATAAATAGAAAAAAAAAGGGAAAGTAAGGTAGTGCAAAAAACCGAGAGGCAGGTCCGGATACTTGGAGGGTACGGCCCAGATCTGGGTCAGGATCCATTCAGCAGTCTTATCACATTTGGAAAGAAGCTGTTCTCAAATCTGGCCATACGAGTCTTCAAACTCCTGAGCCTTCTCCCGGAGGGAAGAGGGACGAAAAGTGTGTTGGCTGGGTGGATCGTGTCCTTGATTATCTTGGCAGCACTGCTCCGACACCGTGCGGTGTAAAGTGAGTCCAAGGACGGAAGATTGGTTTGTGTGATGTGCTCCAGCATTTTGTGCAATATGGATTGGCTATTTTGTGGAAAAAATATCCTCAAGAAAGTCATAGAAAGCTTCAGCTCTGTAGTCGAGGACAGAAAATTGTCTTCTATATAGCATATCACTGATTAATGTAGAGTAGGATATTGATTTTATGATTTCTGTTCTAGTGTTTGAAGTTAGCAGCTGCAAAACAAGCACGTGGTTTGACCTTATTAGCAGAAAGATGAAAGAAAGAATAGATTAGTGTGATAATTCTCTTGGGGATTTATTCATACAAACTTAAACATAACTTTAAGAGAATTAGATTCAAGCACTTTGACTAAAATTTGATTCATTTTTGTTTTTGAAGTTGAAATAATTAATGCTATGTCAAACGTGAACAGACATTGCCTGGTTTATGTAACCGTACAATCAGGAAGGAAGATCTGAAGTGATTACTGTACATTATACTAGTAATATTAAATAGTAACATTGCTTCGTTTATAGAACCATGAACTAATACACAGTGAGGAAGAAAGATCTGAAGTAGACATTCCACTGAATTCTATTTGATTTCCTGTTTAATATTAGAATTCAGTCTGTTTTAATGACAAATGTACATGGAAGCGTTAATGATCGGGGTAGAAAGGTTGTCCACTCTAAATGAGCACCATAGTCCTTGCTATGATGGTACTTTTCTCTAATATTTATAACTATATGCGATATGGCTGCAGACTTGATCCAAATTTGCAATAGTCTTGGGAATTTTTATATGCAGGTAGATTGGGAAAATCAGGTTGATGCTGGATTCCAAGAGATGGAATTTGCAGATTTGTGTGTTTTTAGAGCAGCTTGTAGCTGAGCCCACTAGAGATCAGCCCTTCTGGATTGGGTGTAGCACAATGACCCAGATTTGATTAGGGAGATTAAGGTAAAGGAACCTTTAGGAGTCAGTGATCATATTGTGATAGAATTCACCCTGCAGTTTGAGAGGGAGAAGATGATGGCAGAACGGCAATGGCCGGAGTTTCTGGGAGCAACTTGGAAGGTGCAGGATAGATACAACCCAAAGAAAGTGAAGTATTCTGAAGGGAGGATGAAGCAACCATGGCTGACAAGGAAAGTCAAAGAGCAAAATATAAGACCGTAAGACATAGGAGCGGAATAAGGCCATTCAGCCCATCGAGTCTGCTTCACCATGGGAATACCAATGCCTTTGAACGGAAAACCCTACAAAACAGTAGCCAGCGCACAGGCGCAAGAAGCATTATAGGCATTGGTGACAGCAGAAGGCAGGCGGAGCACCACCAAATGCAGTGAGTACTTTCTCCCTGCGTCGTGGTTTTTCTTATTTTTCTAAAACATAAAGAGAGATAGGGTCCAGCGGAGCTGCCATCGTTGGAGTGGGAGCTGAGTCAGAGTGGGAACTTAGAGACTTTGACTCAAGAGGCCTTGACGAGAAGACGCCAAAGAAACAGGTGAGAAGGGTAGGTTTTCCCTTTTGTTATTGCTGATTTGGTCTTTGTTGCCCATTGTACAGTGCAGGCAGGATGGCAGAGACGGCAGTGGAATGCTTCTCCGGTAGGATGTGGGAATTCACGGAACCCGATAGTCTCCCTGATGACTACACAGGCAGGAAGTGCAGCCAACTCCAGCTCTCAAAGACCGCATTAAGGAGCTGGAACTGGAGCTGGATGAACGTAGGATCATCTGGGAGGCAGAGCAATTTATTGTGTACAGTTCTGGTCACTGAATTATAGGAAAGATGTCAATAACATTGAGAGAGTACAGAGGAGATTTACAAGAATGTTGCAAACACGAGGAAATCTGCAGATGCTGGAATTTCAAGCAACACACATAAAACTTGCTGGTGAATGCAGCAGGCCAGGCAGCATCTCTAGGAAGAGGTACAGTCGACGTTTCGGGCCGAGACCCTTCGTCAGGACTAACTGAAGGAAGAGATAGTAAGAAATTTGAAAGTGGGAGGGGGAGGGGGAGATCCAAAATGATAGAAGACAGGAGGGGGAGGGATGGAGCCAAGAGCTGGACAGGTGATTGGCAAAGGGGATACGAGAGGATCATGGGACAGGAGGCCCAGGGAGAAGGAAAAGGGGCGGGGGGGGAACCCAGAGGATGGGCAAGGAATATAGTGAGAGGGACAGAGGGAGAAAAAGAGAGAGAGAAAAAATTATATATATATATAAAATAAATAAATAACGGATGGGGTACGAAGGGGAGGTGGGGCATTAACAGAAGTTAGAGAAGTCAATGTTCATGCCATCAGGTTGGAGTCTACCCAGACGGAATATAAGGTGTTGTTCTTCCAACTTGAGTGTGGCTTCATCTTTACAGTAGAGGAGGCCGTGGATAGACATATCAGAATGGGAATTGGACGTGGAACTGAAATGTGTGGCCACTGGGAGATCCTGCTTTCTCTGGCGGACACAGTGTAGGTGTTCAGCGAAACGGTCTCCCAGTCTGCGTCGGGTCTCACCAATATATAGAAGGCCACATCGGGAGCACCGGACGCAGTATATCACCCCAGCCGACTCACAGGTGAAGTGTCGCCTCACCTGGAAGGACTGTCTGGGACTCTGAATGGCGGTAAGGGAGGAAGTGTAAGGGGATGTGTAGCACTTGTTCCACTTACAAGGATAAGTGCCGGGAGGGAGATCGGTGGGAAGGGATGGGGGGGATGAATGGACAAGGGAGTCGCGTAGGGAGCGATCCCTGCGGAAAGCAAGGGTGGGGGAGGGAAAGATGTGCTTAGTGGTGGGATCCCGTTGGAGGTGGCGGAAGTTACGGAGAATGATATGTTGGACCCGGAGGCTGGTGGGGTGGTGAGGACAAGGGGAACCCTATTCCTAGTGGGGTGACGGGAGGATGGAGTGAGAGCAGATGTGCGTGAAATGGGGGAGATGCGTTTGACAGCAGAGTTGATGGTAGAGGAAGGGAAGCCCCTTTCTTTAAAAAAGCAGGACACCTCCTTTGTTCTGGAATGAAAAGCCTCATCCTGAGAGCAGATGCAGCAGATCGGAGGAATTGCGAGAAGGGGATGGAATTTCTGCAAGAGACAGGGTGAGAAAAGGAATAGTTCAGGTAGCTGTGAGAGTCCATAGGCTTATAGTAGACAACAGTAGATAAGCTGTCTTCAGAGATAGAGACAGGAAGATCCAGAAAGGGGAGGGAGGTCTCAGAAATGGACCAGGTAAACTTGAGGGCAGGGTGAAAGTTGGAGGCAGAGTTAATAAAGTCAATGAGTTCAGCATGTGCCAATGCAGTCGTCGATGTAGCGAAGGAAAAGTGGGGGACAGATACCAGTATAGGCTTGAAACATGGATTGTTCCACAAAGCCAACAAAAAGGCAGGCATAGCTGGGACCCATACGGGTGCCCATGGCTACACCTTTAGTTTGGAGGAAGTGGGAGGAGCCAAAAGAGAAATTATTAAGAGTAAGGACCAATTTCACTAGACAGAGGAGAGTGTCCCATGACCCTTTCATATCCCTTTTGCCAATCAACTTTCCAGCTCTTGGCTTCATCCCTCCCCCTCCTGACTTTTCCTATCATTTTGGATCTCCCCCTCCCCCTCCCACTTTCAAATCTCTTACTATCTCTTCTTTCAGTTAGTCCTGACAAGGGGTCTCGGCCCGAAATGTCAACTGTACCTCTTCCTAGAGATGCTGCCTGACCTGCTGCGTTCACCAGCAAGAGAAAGGATGAACAAGTTTGGTCTTTATTCTTTGGAGCATAGAAGATTGAGGGGGGACTTGATAGAGGTATTTAAAATTATGAGGGGGATAGATAGAGTTGACGTGGATAGGCTTTATCCATTGAGAGTGGAGGAGATTCAAACAAGAGGACATGAGTTGAAAGTTAAAGAGTAAAAGTTTAGGGGTAACATGAGGGGGAACTTCTTTACTCAGAGAGTGGTAGTTGTGTGGAATGAGCTTCCAGCAGAAGTGGTTGAGGCAGGTTCGATGTTGTCATTTAAAGTTAAATTGGACAGCTATATGGACAGGAAAGGAATGGAGGATTATGGGCAGAGTGTAGGTCGGTGGGACTAGGTGAGAGTAAGAGTTCGGCACGGACTAGAAGGGCCGAGATGGCCTGTTTCCATGCTGTAATTGTTATATAGTTATAATTGGTAAATAAGTCTTTTGAACAGGTGGTTACACCCAGAGTGCAGAATTCAGGGAGTAAATGGGTGAACACTGAGAGAGGTAAAGGGAGAAGGAAGTCAGTGCTGGGTCCCCCTGTGACCATTCCCTCAGCATCAGGTATATCCCTTTGGATATTGCTGAGGGGGGTGAATTATCTGGGCAAGGCAGCAGCAGCCAGACCAATAGCACTGTGGTCAGCTCTGAGCCTCAAGGCTAGGGTGAAGTCAGGTGGAACAATAGTCATAGGGGATTCAATAGTTAGGGGGACGGACGGGAGATTCTGCGGCAGTAAAAGAGACGCCAGGATATTGTAATGCCTCCCGGGTACTAGGCTCCAGGACGTCTCTGAACGGTTGCAGAGGGTGAGCAGCCAGAGGTCATGGTAAATATTGGTACCAATGACATAGGTAGCAGAGGGGTAGAGGTCCTATGCAGTACATTTAGGGAGTTAGGAAGGAGGCTAAAGAACAGGACCTCTAAGGTGGTAATCTCCCGATTACGCCCGGTGCAACGAGCTGGAGAAGATTAGAACAGGAAGATAGTGAAGATGAATGAGTGGCTGAGCAGATGGATCAGGGAGCAGGACTTCAAGTTCTTGGATCATTGGAACCTTTTCTGGGGAAGGGGTGATCTGCTTAAGAGGGATGGGTTGCTCTTGAACTGGAGGGGAATTAATATTCCGGGAGAGCAGTGACCTGATAGAGGTGTATAAGATGAAGAGGGGCATTGATTGTGTGGATAACCAGTGGCTTTTTCCCAGGGCTGAAATGGCTAACATGAGGGGGCATAGTTTTAAGGTGCTTGGAAGTAGGTACCCAGGGGATGTCAGGGGTAAATTTTTCACACAGAGTGGTGGGAGCATGGAATGCACTGCCAGTGATGGTGGTGGAAGCGGATACGATAGGGTCTTTTAAGAGATTCTTAGATAGGTACATGGAGCTCAGAAAAATAGAGGGCTATCCAGTAGGGAAATTCTAAGCAGTTTCTAGAGTAGGTTACATAGTCAGCACATTGTGGGCCGAAGGGCCTGTAATTTGCTGTAGATTTCTATGTTCTATAAAATGTAATGGACTCGGCCCAGTACATCACCAGTAAAGCCCTCTCAATCCTTGAGCGCATCTACCTGAAATGCTGTCGTAGGAAAGCAGAATCCATCATCGAAGATCCTCACCAGCCAGTCCATGCTCTTTTCGCGCTGCTGTCCTCAGGTAGAAGGTGCAGGTGCCTCAGGACTCTCACCATCAGGTCCAAGAACCATTACTACTCCTCAACCATCAGGCTCTTGAACAAAAGTGGATAACTACACTCTGTATTGAGATGTTCCCACAACCAACGATCTGATTTTAAAGACTCTTTATATTGTTATTTCATGCTCTCATTATTTCCTACTGTTTATTTTTATTTTCATTTGCACAGATTGTTGTCTTCTGGTTGACCTACTTGATCTTTTGTTGATCCTGTTATAGTTATTATTCTATAGATTTACTGAGGAACCCACAGGAAAATTAATCCAGGGTTGTATGTGCTGATGTATATGTACTCTGATAATAAAATTTACTTTGAAATTTGAACTTGTTTTGCTTGTTCATTCATTTTGTGCCATGTTGTATGACATGGGTGATCATGGTCTCTCCGTGACCATGATTGTTTTCGGCAAATTTTTACTACAGAAGTGGTTTGCCATTGCCTTTTTCTCGGCAATGTCTTTACAAGACGGGTGACCCCAGCCACTTTCAAACACTTCAGAAATTATCTGTCTGGCCACCGAAAAAACTGGTCACCATAACCAGGATATGTGATTTGCACCAGCTGCTCATACAACAATCCACCACCTATTCCCGTGGCTTCTCAGTACTCTGATCGGGGGGCTAAGCAGGGGCTACACCTTGCCCAAGAGTGATCTACCAGCTAGCAGAGAGAAGAGGGCCTTAAACCTCCTTTAGTAGAGACATATCTCCGCCCTGTCACCCAGAGAAATTTGCAGGAGGCATAAAGAAAGTCAGATTAGGAAGATTGGATTGCTAACGAGCACTCTAATGAAACAGAAGATTATATGCTAAAGCACTGAATATTAGAATTTATATATTGTTGAGCTACTGGTTTCCAATTCCTCTGCCATGCACAATAAGAATTATACATTAATTCAGCATCTAATGGCATGAAAGTGCCCACTCACTTTACATAATGTATGTTATCTGTTGATTATCATATGGGTTTTTGATTTATACTTGCAGCAGGAAACTATTCAGCAATGATATTGGCTCTAATCCGGCTCTACCTGTTATATCAATATAATTGCTGTATCTTCGGCAAGCTACTTTTCAAACTATATATCTCTGAGTCTTGGGTGACAAGATGGAGATACATGTAAGGCACTCCTTCCCTCTGCTAGCCTATAGGTCACCCTTGGGCAAAGTTTAGCACCTACTTAGCCCCTCCACTCTCTGATCAGGGTCACATGAAGCCATGGGAGCAGGTGGTGGATGGTCGTATGAGCAGTTGGTGCACATCAAAAGTCCTGGTTATGTGACCACTGATGCCAGGCAGACAATCTCTGAAGAATATTGATAATGGCTGGGGTCACCCATCTTGTAAAGACACTGCCCAGAAGACGACAATGGCAAACCACTTCTGTAGTAAACTTTGCCGAGGTCAATGACGGTCACGGAGACCATGATCGCCCACGTCATACAACATGGCACATAATGATGATAATAGTCTCTGAGTCAATAAATATCTGAAACCAAAACTTTTAAAAAAAGATGCAGAATTGTCTGACAAGTTCTCCTGATGTCTATACGATGCATTGAGGGAGAACAACATTGTCCTTATGACAGTGAATTTATAGAAACTTTGATAAAGCTAACAAAGTATAAAAAAACTGGTATCAAGTTCAAGTTCAGGTTTAAGTTTAATTGTGATTCAGCCACACGAGTACCCATGAATACAGCCAAACAAAACAGAATTACTGCAGGGACAAGGTGCAATATCCAATACCAACTGTCATACAAAGCACAAGGCACATAAAACACATCTCTCTCTCTCTCTGGCTATCTATCCAATAGGATGATGATGGTTCCATTCAGTCAGTTAGTGGGGTGGGATACCCCACTCCTCAGAAAAGAACAGCGTGTGCATGAATGGATTTTAGGTGAGTAGGGGGTTGCACAGGTCCAGACCCACCCTCTCGACATCCCCTCCCGGATCCAGCAGCATAGTGGGGTCCAAGACGGCTGGGGCAAGTTCTGTTGCAGTGAATGGCCAGACCAAGCTTCGATGCAAGGGATGCCCTTTCCACATTTCATGGCACGTGTTTGCTAGATGGCCGTTGACCCTACGAGAGGGTTCATCTGCCCTTTGACAGGTCTAGTTTTTCATTCTGCAGGGTGCCTAGCCGCCCTCGTCGCCAGGCAAGCCTGGTGGGGGAGCCGGTTTAGTCGCCGACCACCCGACCATGCGACAGGTAGTGCTGGGTTACGACGAGTGACCTGACCTGAAAAGCACATATAATATATCAGCAAATTACAGTCCAAGTCCCTGAGTACAGGAATATTGCCTCAGTCTACAGTCCTGACACAATACGGCTTGTCTTCTGCCAAGCAAACAGTAGGGGGCAGCACCATCTCCAGCTTGGATGCCGTACCACACCGTCTCCAGCGGGCATCACTGTCTTTGATGCCTCTCTTCTGGGCAGCTGTAGACAGGTGACACCGTGGCTTGAGGCCTAGCCTTCTCTACTACCGAGGCCACGCAGCTCCCCCACTGTCCGCCCCTGCTGTTCACCAATAAATCAGTGAATCAGACTTGCAGCATTCCACAGTAACAACGTCCAACAGGGTCTTTCAATCTCAAGAAAAGAGACCCAGCTGATCACTAGCTGTTGGACTGCACACTACCTTCAAGCACCAACCCCTCCAACATCTCTCTGACGCAGGCAGCAGCACGATCCGCACCAAGTCCAGCTCCTGCAGTTTCTTCGCCAACAAACAACTCACTGATGGGGTAGACCTGCACTACTTTAACTTCTTAGTTTAACTTCTTGGTCATAAGACCAGCAGAGTCCTATGATCATGAAAAATACATTTAAAAAGGGCACTATCACCTTTGGTTGGCCCCGTAGAAGCCGCTGCAATCAAGGACACCACCATTCTACTAAGATGGTAACCAGTAAGATGGTAGTGTGTTTAGTAAGTTCAAGCAGGAGAAAGAGATTCTAATGTTGCTAATTTTATATTTATTCATATTATAAATAGCGTTGATAATTGTTCCTTAATCAAGCAGTCTTTATCAATGTATGGCAAATGTGAGATGCATTGCAGCTGAATATATTAAAATTTTATAGCGTGAGATTAGTAGTGATAAAAATCTGTCAGTCTGTCATTGTGAAACATTTTCTTACTGCAGGGTTTGTCAACAAGCTAATCACATTTACAAGTACACCGTGTAACCAGCAAATTTCAATTGTATTCCTTCTGTCAGGTTTCTGTCTTTCCGAGGAATTAGTAACTTCTTGAAGACCAATGCTCACCACATTTTTTACACAATAGAGGATAACAATCTGTAGCAGTTGATGAAACACCATTAACCTCAAATGTTAACCCTGTTTTTCTTCTTTCATGGTACTGAGTATTTTCTGTTCTTCCTATCTTTAAATTTATCTTAAATAATCATTACTTCCAAAGTTTTCAAATAATTAAATTGTGCAGAATCGTAATTTATTTAATGTTGGATGTCAGTGACATAAACACTTTAAAATCTTGCTTGACAATCTAAAACATTCATATCTTGTTTGACCATTTGATATCACACTCGATTCCTAAATGATTTGCTGGACATGAGAGTCCAGTCAGATAAAGCACAGTTCTGCCTCATTGACGAATAATATTCAGAGTTTACCAAGGATAATTTCATTCTTCATTTCCTCATAACCTTTATTACAACTTCATACCCAATAGCTAATTCTACTGGAATCCAAAAGATGCTTTTGCATTGCGAGCTGTGTTGATGTTGACACCAAGCTGAGAACAGATTGCAGAATAGCTACCATCATCTGCAAGATTGGGTTGTTTGTGTTGTCAGTCTAAAGAAGGTTGAATCATTGGATTCTATTGAGTGCCCTTGCTAAAAATAACATTGAGCAATGAATTTGGATAGGTACATGGGTTATGAGAATGAAGAGTATACTGACCAGCACTAAACTAGGCATGACAACCCTCCTCAGAGTACTGAACTGTTACATTTATCCTGTTACGTTATATGGATCAGAATGTTGGACAATATCTAGTAACATGAGGAAATGAATTGAAGCAGCAGAGATGTGGTTTTTGAGGAGGATGCAAAGAATATTATAGACGAAACGAATATCTAACGAGGATGTCATGAACAGAGCAAGCACAAAAAGAGAAATAATGTATGAGCTCATGGAAAGGCAATGTAACTTCATTGGACATATGATTAGGAAAGAGGAGTTAGAATGCACAGTAATTATGGGAAAGATTGAAGGGAAGAAAGCAAAAGGAAGGCAAAGACAAATGATGATGGAGACAGCAGCCAGAGAATTGGAAATGAATACCAATGAATTGATCCACTTGACCCAAAACAGGAGTGTGTGGGCCATGGAAGTCAAAGCTCAAACTGGGCATGGCACCTGATGATGATGATGACATGGATCGATAGGACTAGGTAATTTAAATGGTTCAGCATGGACTGGATGGGCCAAAAGGCCTATTTCTGTGCTGTAGTTTTCTATGACTCTATAATTCTAATTCCATTTTCATATATATCCCACTAAAAGCAGTATTTGGTCCAGATCACCCTTAAAAGCCTTCATTATGTGCAATAAGCAAAGTTAATCTTGTAATAACCATTAAAAATTTCTACTTCATCAGCTTAATGGTTAAGTATCCCCAAAGTGAGAAAGGGATAGCCACAATGGGGTAAAAGCACAGAAAGATAATCAAAAAATGCAATAAGACTGTGGAGAAATGAAGGTATGGCTTCATACAATATTTATTTATAGGGATTTTCTTTACATCTGAATAAATATACAAGGATATTGGCTGATCTGGAGGATCTGAGTTATAGAGGAAGATTGAATAGGTTAGGACTTTATTCCTTGGAATGTAGAAGATTGGGAGGAGATTTGATAGAGGTGTACAAAATATGAGGGGTATAGATAGGGTAAATGCAAGCAGGTTTTTCCATAGAGGTTGGGTGGGAATGCAACTAGAGGTCATGGGTTGTGAGGGCGCGGAACAATCTGCCAGAGCAAATGGAGCACACAAGCTTGATTTCAATGCTTAAGAGGAGTTTGAACAGGTACATGGATGGTAGGGGTGTGGAGGGCTATGGTCAATGGGTCAATGGGTCAATGGACGTTGGCAGCTTAAATGACTTGCTATGGATTAGATGGGCCAAAGGGCCTGTTTCTTTCTTGTGCTTTTCTATGACTCGATGACACTTTAAGTAATATCATGTGCATCTGTATATAAATAATGATACATGGATTGATGTATAATGAGGAGTTAACACAAACCTTTGCCATGTGCAACATTCTTACCTTCCTTTTGACATCAGTAAACTGAGAGAACATTGAAGACCAGTAGAATGCCAGCTCCATGATGTAATAGTAGTGAAGATCAGACGGGAGAGGCTGTTGAGAAAGGGAAAGCATTAAGTACATTGCCTCTTGGTAGCGATGCGGCCATTTACTCTAAATAATGGTACAAACTGGTATATCTGCATTTTTGTACAGTTAACAGCCAACAGTCCCCCACTGCAAACACCCGCAAGCTCAGGGTTCCCATGCGTAAGGCCAAAAGACATATGAACAGAGTTAGGCCATTTGGTCCATCGAGTCTGCTACCCCATTTCACCATTACCTCTTTCAACCCCATTCTCCTGCCTTCTCCCCATAACCTTTCAAACCCTGGCTTAAACAAGAACAAATGAGAATGCCGCATACTTTGCAGCCAGAGACCTAGCATCAGCCTTCTGGAGCATAGATATCGGATTCTTCAGTTGTGACGACTACTCACTAGAAAAGAAACTTGCATTGATAGCTAAGAGCACAAAAAGTAAGAGCAATGTAAATTAGTATTTTAAAATTATTTGTGATTGCACTAATATTCTTAATTGTTTAAAAGTGTTTTGCTTTGTGTGATCTATTTATTTCAATGCTTAATCGTTTATATATTTTAAAATTGATAATTTGATTTTTTGAAGTAAATTGGTTTATTATTGTTACAAGTAATAAGGTACAGTGGAAAACTCGTCTTGCATACTATCTATCGAGATCAATTCATTACAATGGTACATTGAGGTAGTAAAGTTAAAACAATAACTGACTATAGAATCAAGTGTTACAATACAGAGAAAGACCAGTGCAGGTAGACTATGACGCACAAAGTAACAATGAGGTAGATTATGTGGACAAGAGTCCATCTTCTCATAATAGGGAAATTTTCAATAGCCTTATACAACTGGATAAAAGCTATTCTTGAATTGGTGATATGTGCTTTCATACTTTTGCATCTTCTGCCCAAAGGAGGGAGAAAGAGAGAATGACTGGGGTGGATGGGATCTTTGATTATGCTGGCTGCAGTGAGAAGTATAGGTAGAAACCATGGAGGGGAGGCTGGTTTCTGTGGGGTGCTGGGCTGTGTCCACAACTCTCGGCATTTTCTTGTGGTCTCAGGCAGAGCAGCTGCCACATCAAGCCATTCTGCATCCAGATACAATGCTCTCTATGGTCCATTAATAAAAATTTATAACAGTTGATGGGGACATGCCAAATTTCTTTAGCCTTCTGAAGAAATAAGGGCGCAGGTGAGCTTTCTTGTCTGTAGCGTTGGATGGGCTACCGGTGATGTTCACTCCTAGGAACTTAAAACTTTCACCCCTCTCAACCTCAATAATGTTGATATAAACAGGAGCATAAGCACCACACCCTTCATGAAGTCAATGACCAGCTCTTTTACTTAGCTGACATTGAGAGAAAGGTTGTTGTCGTGACAACATGTCACTAGGCTCTCCTTCCTGTACTCCAACTCATTGTCATTTGAGACCATCAGTAAACTTGTAGATGGAGGCCCAATCAACAGCAGAAGCAGAGCACAGTGAATTAAATAAAAGTACAGAAGGAACAAACGAGGCAGCAATTGTTGGGAGTAGGCTAGTGGCGAGAGTAGGAGTGTTAGGTCTTGGCTCACAAAGGAGGCTTTGGTTGACAAGGTAAGTTACTGTTAAGCTTCCCTTTTTATCTCTCTCACTGTACTTAGTGTAGTAAATGGCCGTTGTGTGTTCTTCATGCTGGATGTTGGAATCCTGGGAGACCCAGAGTCTCCCAGGGAACTATATCTGTGTGAAGTGCATCCGGCTGAACCTCCTTGAAGACCGTGTTAGGGATCTGGAGCAGCGGCTGGATGACCTTCGGCTTGTATGGGAGTGAGAGGAGATGATCGATCAGAGTTACAGGGTCACTTCGAAGTTTCAGGAGATTAGCTGGGTGACTGTCAGGAGAAATGGAAATGTGAATAGACACCCCTGTGGCCATTCCCCTCAATAATAGGTATACAGTTTTGGATACTGTTGTGGGGGATGATCTCCCAGGAGAGTGCCATGGAGACCTGGTTACTGGCACTGAGCATCGGTCAGTGGTGCAGGAGGGAATGAGGGAGAAGAGGGGAGCAGTAGTGATAGGAGACTCAATAGTTTGGGGAACCGACAGGAGATTCTGTGGACACGAACGGAACACCTGGATGGTATGTTGCCAGGGTCAGGGATGTCTTGGATCGCGCCCACAACATTTTAGAGAGGAAGGGAGAGCAGGCAGATGTCCTGGTACGTATTGGTGCCAGTGACATATGAAGGAAAAGCAATGAGGTCCTGAAGAGAGAATTTAGAGAGCTAGGTAGAAAACTGAGAAGCAGGATCTTCAGGATAGTAACTTCTGGATTGCTACCTGTGCCATGTGCTAGTGAGGGTAGAAACAGGATGATCTAGCAGATTAATGCGTGGCTGAGAAGCTGTGTAGAGGGCAGGGCTTCAAGTTCTTGGATCATTGGGATCTCTTCTGGGGGATGTATAACCTGTACAAAAGTGACGGGTTGTACCTGAACCCGAGGGGGACAAATATTCTCACGGGCAGGTTTGTTAGAGCTGTTAGTGAGGGCTTAAATTAATTTGGCAGCGGGGTGGGAACCTGAATGAAGGGACTCGGGAAAGGATGGATGGTAAAAAAAGCAAAGATAGCATACAGTCAGACTATCAGGAAGGCAGGCAGACGACAGGACAAAATTGCAGCCAACAGGGTGAGAATCAGTGCATTAGGGATGCAGAATCAAAAAGGGTACAAAATACAGTACTCAAAGTGTTATATCTCAATGCAGAGTATAACAAATAAGGTGGATGATCGTGTTGCACAATTACAGATTGTCAGGTATCATGTGGCCATCACTGAATCGTGGCTTAAGGATTATTGTAGTTGGGAGCTGAAAGTCCAAGGTTACACATTGATTCTGAGGGATAAGAAGGTAGGCTGAGGGGATGGTGTGGCTCTGTTGGTAAAGAATGGCATCAAATCAGGGGAAAGATGTGACATAGCATCAGAAAATGTGGAATCCTTGTGGTTTGAGTTAAGAAACTGCGGGGGTAAAAGGACCCTGATGACAACTATATATAGGGCTCCCTATGGTAGTTGGGATGTAGACCACAGATTACACAGCAAATAGAAAAGGCCTGTCAAAAGGACAATGTTATGAGAATCATGGGAGAATTCAACATGCAGATCAATTGGGGAAAATCAGGTTGGAAAGAGATCTTAGGAGAGTGAGGTTGTTGAACGTCTAACAGATGGCTTTTTAGAGCAGTTTGTCGTTGAGCCTGCTAGAGGATCAGCTATACTGGATTGGGCGTTATGTAATGAACCGGGGGTGATTAGGGAGCTCAAGGTTAAAATAACCCTTAGGAACCAGAGATCACAATATGATAGAGTTCAACTTGAAATTTGATAGAGAGAAAGTAAAGTCTGATGTAGCAGTATTTCAGTGGAGTAAAGGAAATTACAGTGGGACGAGAGAGGAGTTGGTCAAAGTAAACTGGTAGGAGCTGCAGGCAGGGATGTCAGCAGAGCAGCAATGGTGTGAATTTCTGGGAAAAATGAGGAACGTGCAGGACAGATGTATTCCAAAAATGAAGAAATACTCAAATGGCAAAATTGTACAACTGTGGCCAACAAGGGAAGTCAAAGCTAATATAAAATCAAAAGAGAGGCCATACAACAAAGCAAACATTAGCCAGAACACAGAAGATTGGGAAGCTTTTAAAAACCTACAGAGAGCAACTACAAGAATCATTAGAAGGGAAAACATGAAATATGAAAGCAAGCTAGCAAACAATATCAAAGTGGATAGTAAAAGCTTTTTTTCAAGTACGTAAAAAATAAGAGAAATGAGAGTGGATATAGGACCACTAGAGAATGAGGCAGGAGAAATAATAACAGGGGACAAGGAGATGGCCGACGAACTAAATGAGTATTTTGTGTCAGTCTTCATTGTGGAAGACTCTAGCAGTGTGCCTGATGTTGTAGTGTGTGAAGGAAGAGAAGTGGGTGCAGTTACTGTTACAAGAAAGAAGGTGCTCAAAAAGTTGAAAGACCTCAGGGTACATAAGTCACCAGGACCAGATGAACTGCACCCTAGGGTTCTGAAAGGTGTAGCAGTAGAGATTGTGGTGGCATTATCAATGATCTTTCAAAATTCATTGGAGTCTGCCATGGTGCCAGAGAACTGGAAAATTGCAAATGTGCCTCCACCCGTTAAGAAAGGAGGAAGGCAACAGAAAGGAAGTTATAGACCAGTTAGCCTGACCTCAGTGGTTGGGAAGATGTTGGAGTCAATTGTTAAGGATGAGTTTATGGAGTACTTGGTGACACAGGACAAGTCAGTGTGGTTTCCTTGATGAAAAATCTTGCCTGACAAACCTGTTGGAATTCTTTGAGGAGATTACAAGTAAGATCCATAAAGAGGATGCATTGGATGTTGTATATTTGGACTTTCAGAAGGCTTTTGACAAGGTGCCACACATGAGGCTGCTTACCAAGTTAAGTGCCCATTGTGTTACAGGAATGTCACTAACATGGTTAGAGCATTGTCTGATTGGTAGGAGGCAGCAAGTGGGAATAAAAAGATCCTTGTCTGATTGGCTGCCATTGACTAGTGGTGTTCTGCAATGGTTGGTATTGGGACCACTTCTTCCAATGCTGTACATCAATGATTTAGATGATTGAGTTAGTGGCTTTGTTGCCAAGTTTGCAGATGATATGAAGACTGGAGGAGGGACAGGTAGTGTTGATGAAACAGGTAGGATGCAGAGCGACTTAGACAGATTAGGATAATGGGCAAATGAAATACACTTTGGTAGTAGAAGTAAATATGCTTTATACTTTATATTTTATTGTCGCCAAACAATTGGTACTAGAACGTACAATCATCACAGCGATATTTGATTCTGCGCTTCCCACTCCCTGGATTACAAATATTAAATATTAAAATGATTAAAAATAGCTAAAATTAGTAAATATTAAAAATTTAAATTATAAATCATAAATAGAAACTAGAAAAATAGAAAGTAAGGTAGTGCAAAAAAGCCGAGAGGCAGGTCTGGATATTTGGAGGGTACAGCCCAGATCCGGGTCAGGATCCGTTCAGCAGTCTTATCACAGTCTATATGTAGACTATTTTCTAAACAGGAAGAAAATCCAAAAATCTGAGATGCAAAGAGACTTGGGAGTCCTTGTGTAGAACACACTAAAGGTTAACTGGTAGCTAGAGTTGGTGGTGAGGAAGGCAAATGCAATGTTAGCATTGATTTCAAGAGCAGGGATGTGATACTGAGGCTTTATAAGGCTCTGGTGCAGCCTCACCTTGAGAATTGTGAACAGTTTTGGGCTCCTCATCTGAGAAAAGATATGCTGGCTTTGGAGAGGATCTAGAGGCTGCTTACAAGGATGATTCTGGGAATGAAAGGGTTATCATAAGAGGAACATTGGATAGCTCTGCTCCTGTACTCACTAGAATTGAAAAGGGTGAGGAGGGATCTCATTGAAACCTTTCGAATGTTTAAGGCCTAGACGGAGTAGATATAGAAAGGATGTTTTCCACAGCAGCAGAGTCCAGGACAAGACGGCACAGCCTCAGGATAGAGAGATGTCCATTTAAAACAGAGGTGCGGAGAAATTTCTTTAGACAAATGATGGAGAATTTATGGAACTTGTTACCGCAGGCGGCTGTGGAGGCCAGGCCATTGGGTGTATTTAAGGCAGAGATTGATAGGTTCTTGATTGGACACAACATCAAAGGTTACGGGGAGAAGGCTGGGCAATGGGGTTGAGGAGGGAAGAGAAGATCAGCCATGATTGAATGGTGGAGCTGACTAGAGAGCCAAGTGGCCTAATCCTGCTCCTGTGCCTTATGGAATTAGAGCAGAAGCTGGCCACGTGGTCAAGAATGTACAGAGTGCAGGGTGTGGGGCGGAATACACTGCCTCGTGGGGCACCGGTGTTGAGAGTATTCATGGAGGAGGTGCTGCTGTTTACTATTACCCATTCTGGTGTGTGGGTCAGGGAGTTAGGGAACCAGCTGCGGACTACAGTCGCGGCAAAACCAAAGCATTGCCACTAGCCTGTGACCCTACGGATTTGTTACACTTGCATGACGCACCACCAGCTCCAATGACTGCTCCAAAAGTCAAATTCTTTATTTGATTCTTTATTAGTAACAGCAAACATACAATCTTGAAGTGATGAAACTTAAGCGCACACAAGTGTAAGCTAAGCATAATTGAGCGTTATTGAGGCAGACAGAAAAAGATACAACGTATGTTGGCCTCTGTCTACAAACTGCCTCAAAATGATCTCCATCCCCTTTTCCCTCTCTCACCTTATCTCCTTGCCTGCTCATCACCTCCCTCTGGTGCTCCTCTCCCTTTTTCTTTCTTCCATAGACTTCTGTCCTCTCCTATCAGATTCCCCCTTCTCCAGCCCTGCATCTCTTTCACCAATCAAATTCCCAGATCTGCACTTCATCCTTCCCCCTCCCAGTTTCACCTATCACCTGGTGGTTCTCTCTCCCCTCCCCCCGACCTCTTAAATCTACTCCTCAGCATTTTTTCTCCAGTCCTGCTGAAGGGTCTCAGCCCAAAATGTTGACTGTACTTTTTTCCCATAGATGCTGCCTGGCCTGCTGAGTTCCTCCAGCATTTTGTGTGTGTTGCTTGGATTTCCAGTATCTGTAGATTTTCTCTTGTCTGTGATTAGAATACATAACTTATTCCCTTTGCTTCCCTTTGCCTCGTCACCATGTGGGAGCCCAAGCATGGGAGGATGAATCCTGGGCGCCCTCCCAAGACTATGGTCAACACGCTCCTAGAAGACAGCGGCGCGGCTAATGCAGATGAACTGAACACACTGATGAGGGAGAGGGAGGAGTGGAGAGTCCGTCAGCGTGCCCGAAGCCGGCCCCCTAGGTCTGAGTCGACGTAGTAGTAGTTTGCTTTTACCATGCCCCCACTCATGTACATAATAAATATCTAACACAGAATACAATACAGATGGAGAACAGGTGCGTGGCTCCTACACCTGGTCTAGAAGATTGGTGGTACTGAAGGCTGAGCTGTAGTTAATAAATAATCGTTGAACATAGGTGCCTTGACTGATGTGATGCTCCAAGGTAAGAGTGGAGCCAAGGAGATGACATCAACTGTAGACTGTTTGCAGTGGGTCGATGTTGTCTGGGACGCTAAAGTTAATGTTTGCCATGTCCAGCCCCCTTGAAGCACTACTGGACACAAGAAGTTTTTGTATGCTTCAGAAAATCAATAATATCAAAGAAAACCTGACTGTTCTGACATCCACCAGCTTTAACAGATATCAGAACTTTAGTTGTGCAGTAGTCCACGATGAATGACAGAATGGGCAGTGGTTATGGCTAGTAAGAAATTCTAAGGGAGGAGTGCAGGATAGATTATATGAAAGGGGAGGTTCACATTTGGTGCCACTGCATCCACTGTTTTGAAGTTCTCCCTCCATCTCTATTATCACTCACATCTGCTGTGAGTCCCAGTTCACCATGATGGATGTGGAAAGACCCTTGGCAGAGTTCTCATGGGCTTCAAATACTAACGTGCATCAGCTGAGAACATATTGGCAGATGATGGGAGGGAGAGGCTGGCTTTGCCTGTAAAGTACGCTGCTTTGTGCGGTGATGTACTGATAACAGAGGTACAGTGAGGAGGTCGGTGGGAATTGTACATACACTTATTGAGGTGACTAGCTGGCTGCATTATGGCCTGGTATGGGAACACCAATGCCTTTGAATGGAAAATCCTGCAAAAGGTAGTGGATTCACCCCAGTACATCACAGGTAAAACCCTCCCAACCACTGAGCATATCTAGATGAAACACTGCCATAGAAAAGATCCTCACCACCCAAGCCATGCGCCTTTCTTGCTGCTCTCATTAGGTCGAAGGTATAGGTACCTCAGGACTCACACCACCATGTTCCAGAACAGTTAATACCCTTCAACCATCAGGCTCTAGAACAAAGGGGGATAACTACACTCGTTCTATTTCTGGTGTTCCCACAACTGATGGTCTCACTTTAAGGACTCTTTGTCTTATTTCATGCTCTTGTTATTTATTTCTATTTACTTATATTTGCATTTGCACAGTTTGTTGTTCATTGATCCTGTTTATATTTACTGTTCTATAGATTTGCTAAGTATGCCCACAGGGAAAAGAATCTCAGGGTTGTATGTGGCGACAAATTTTACTTTGAAGAACAAATATTATTCTGAGCATTCACAGGTCTCAGCAACACATCAGATATGTCTGGCGTAATTGAGAGGAGCCACAATTTTGGTTTGGATTCCACTCTGGTACTTTCTTTAGTTCCCAACTTAAAATTTCCTCAAACTGCACATTTGACATGTTCTTTATACCTTGGAGTTGAAATTGTATCACGCAGTTGTCATTTGGTCTGTTAGAGCTTAGCAGTTGGGAGCAATGAAAACACTGGACAGCAAATTTTTAAAAAAGTGTTGCTTCCTCAAAACTGTTTTTGTTTATGATAGACTGCTTGAACCTGAACACAAATATAATTTCAGACTACTAGTATCACGTAGGAATTTGGAGAAACAAGCAATTAACTTTTATTGAATATAATGCATTTAATTGCATAATGGTGCTGATGCTTTGCAACAGTTCAACTGAGCTAAAAATGTTTGCTTGATGATTATTGTTTGTACTCAGTGTCTGAGTTTCTTGCTTAAGTGTCCAGCAATATTCAGCCAGCATTGATGGATTCCATTTGCCCTGATACCAATTCTCCATGGCCGCAATGTCCTGGTGAAATCTTTCACCATGCTTGTCATTGACAGTGCCAAGATTTGCAGGGAAGTTGTTTAAATGAGAATGCTGAACATGAATCTTTAGTAACATGTTACACTTCATGGTCTTGTATGCTTGAAGCATGTTGTCAACCAGATGCATGTAGTTTGGTGCTCTGTTGTTGCCAAGAAAAAAATTTTCAACAACATCCTTGAATGCCTTCCATGTGATTTCCTCTGATCCCACTAGAAGTTCTTCGAAACACCTGTCATTGATCACCTGTCTGATTTGTTGACCAACAAAATGTCTTCCTTAATTTCAGCATCAGTTTTTTGGGAAACATCTGTCTCAAATATCAAAATCCTTCACGGAAATTTTTGTTCCTGGTGACAGCAGATTCCATCCTTGCAGTCTTGGACTCAGTAATTCTGCTCCTGCCTTTGAAAACCCAAGTCTGACCAGGTCATTTATCTCAGATTGAGTTATCACATGAGGCTCACTCGACATAAAGGGTTCAGAATCTGCAGTAGTATCAGTGTCGTTTTCCATTCCTGGCTCATGCATCAAAGCATCTTCATCTGTCTGCTCTAGACTACAAAGTCTATAAAGCATTTCTAAAACCTGCCCTGCCATGCAACATATTCCCTGCCTGAGCATGCTCAGGCATGCCTGGTCAAGATAGAACACACCTTACATTGAGGGCAACATTTTAATTGACCAGAACTATGCATTAAAATAACAAGTAAAAGTGATTTCAAACAAAAGGTGTGTGATAGGGAAATTTCATGGAGATTTTCAAGATTAGCAGCCTAAAATCCATAAAATGCACACAAAGTATTCAGGAAGCAAAATCTCTGCTGCCCAGTGAAATTGATGTTAATTCAGTGACTATTTTAAAAGATTGCCTGCTGCAACATTTTTCAGATTTTCCTGATTTTACATTACCCATTCCCTTCCTGCTCCCAATGGAATATGAAAGGCAGAATACTGGAAGTCTTGCCCAAAGATTGAAAGCATTTAAACAAAAGTTATATGACTTCACAAAAGATAATAAAGTCAAGCTCAGCTTGTAACTTTATCCCTTACAGTCCTTTCCTTTCTCCAATTCCCATCAATCTTATTGTATCAATGAAACACATTTTATCCCACCTGTCTCCACCTGCAAATAACTTTCAAATAAGTTATTAAAGTGAGATATATATAAATATATATATATATATAAAAAATAGTTTGTGTTCTGTTCAAAGTTGTACATACTCCAGACATGTTTAGGATATTGCTTCTAAAGTTTATTGGAACTGGAGGCAGTAAATTCCTGCTTGTTTTTCAAAGCCAACTATAGTCACCTTGCTTTGATGGAATTTAAAAATAAAACCATTTATTATCATTTACAGATAAGGACTTATTTTATAGCTAGAACATTGAACATAGAAATTTACAGCACATTACAGGCCCTTTCGGCCCACAATGGTTCGTACCAGCCATGTAACCTTTTCTAGAAATTGCCTAGGACTTCCCCAGCGGATATCCCTCTATTTTACTAAGCTCCACGTACCTATCTAAGAGGCTCTTAAAAGACCCTGTTGTATCCGCTTCCACCACCACCGCCGGCAGTGCATTCCACACGCCCAACACTCTCTGTGCGTGAAAAACTTACCCCTGACATCCACTCCATACCTATTTCCAAGCACCTTAAAGCTATGTTCCCTTGTGTTTGCCTGATTTTTAAAAACGTATTATACACTCTCACCTTCTTTTCACTCTATCCTGAATTTTTTGAAGTTCAAGTTTAATTATCATTCAACCAAACACATCAATACTCGTGAATACAGCCAAACAAAACAATGTTACTGTGGGGCTAGTGTGCAAACACTGTACCAGTAGTCATTCACAGCCCAAGGCAAATATGGCACATATAAGACACCAGTAAAAAATACAGTCACATTAAAATACATATTATAGCCCAAGTCTAAGTCCATTTTTGCCTTGAAGTAGCATGATATACAGAAACCAAACAAAACACAATAAGGATATAATACATTCTACTTAACCAGAAAATATCAGAATCAGAATCATATTTAATATCACTGGCATAAGTCATGAAGTTTGTTGTTCAGCATCAGCAGTACATGGCAATACATACTAATAAAAACTATAAATTACAATAAGAAATATATATAAATAAATTAAATAAGATGTGCAAAACAAGGGCAAAAAAAGAAGAAAAAGTAGTGATGTCGTGTTCAGGAGTTCAATATTCATCCAGAAATCTGATGGCAGAGGAAAAGTAACTGTTCCTGAATTGTTGAGTGTGTGTCTTCAGGCACCTGCACCTCCTCCATAGAAACCATAGAACCATAGAAACTACAGCACAGAAACAGGCCCTTTGGCCCTTCTTGGCTGTGCCGAACCATTTTCTGCCTAGTCCCACTGACCTGCACACGGACCATATCCCTCCATACACCTCCCATCCATGTATCTGTCCAATTTATTCTTAAATGTTAAAAAAGAACCCACATTTACCACCTCGTCTGGCAGCTCATTCCATACTCCCACCACTCTCTGTGTGAAGAAGCCCCCCCAATGTTCCCTTTAAACTTTTCCCCCCTCACCCTTAACCCATGTCCTCTGGTTTTTTTCTCCCCTTGCCTCAGTGGAAAAAGCCTGCTTGCATTCACTCTATCTATACCCATCATAATTTTATATACCTCTATCAAATCTCCCCTCATTCTTCTACGCTCCAGGGAATAAAGTCCTAACCTATTCAACCTTTCTCTGTAACTGAGTTTCTCAAGTCCCGGCAACATCCTTGTAAACCTTCTCTGCACTCTTTCAACCTTATTTATATCCTTCCTGTAATTTGGTGACCAAAACTGAACACAATACTCCAAATTCAGCCTCACCAATGCCTTATACAACCTCATCATAACATTCCAGCTCTTATACTCAATACTTTGATTAATAAAGGCCAATGTACCAAAAGCTCTCTTTACGACCCTATCTACCTGTGACGACACTTTTAGGGAATTTTGTATCTGTATTCCCAGATCCCTCTGTTCCACTGCACTCCTCAGTGCCTTACCATTAACCCTGTATGTTCTACCTTGGTTTGTCCTTCCAACGTGCAATACCTCACACTTGTCAGTATTAAACTCCATCTGCCATTTTTCAGCCCATTTTTCCAGCTGGTCCAAGTCCCTCTGCAGGCTCTGAAAACCTTCCTCACTGTCTACTACACCTCCAATCTTTGTATCATCAGCAAACTTGCTGATCCAATTTACCACATTATCATCCAGATCATTGATATAGATGACAAATAGATGACCCTGATGGTAGCAATGAAAAGAGGACATGTCGTAGGTAATGGGGTTCCTTAATAATGGATGCGGCCTTTTTGAAGCATCACCTTTTGAAGGCTTCCTGGAAGCTTGATGATGCCTAAGATGGACCCGATGGAGTTTGCAACTTTTGCAGGGTTTATCATTTCAGCCACTACCTACCCAGCCTTTTGAATGTGATCGTTATGGGTCTGTAGCCATTCCCTCAGCACGCAAGACATCCCTCCTGGCATATAAGTCAGTTCTAAGACCTCACTATCCCAGTCATAGGATTATGAAACTTTCTCTTTCCCTTTCTCCTGCAGTGTCTCTTCCTTCACAGTCATAGTGTGCATTTTTGAAGTGTGTCCTTGAAGAGGTGATGACTTTCTGACGACACATTGATTTTGTCCCCACTGTGAACTGTCATTCTGAGTATAAGCCACTCTAACACAAATTTAAGCTGGACTTTTGCCAAATTCATAATTTTTGAGGGCATACATGATTAGGCATTCTTGTTAAACACAGCTGTATATCATGAATACCGCAATAATTTCCTCTTTGTTAATCTCTCGGTGAAACTGAGGCATTATACCAGTTCACCTCCAGGCGGTTATCCAACATATTTTTCAGCAACTCAATCTCAACATGTCCTCCTTGATTCTGAAACATGACTCTTTATTGCCTATTAGCACTAATGAAATGAGATTTGGTCATCTAATTACAACAGTAACAAGCACATTTATAGTACAGTAATAGGGTTTTCAATCCCATAATACTTTCTTGCTGACAGGAAAAGACTCTTTTGTGTCAAAGTGAAAACAGATCTCTACAAAGCGATCTAAATTCATTACAAATATAAAACAGAAAATTACTGATTGCATAAGTATTCACCCCCTTGATATGACACACCAGATCATCACTGATGCAGCCAACTGGTTTTCAAAAAGTCACATAATTAGTTAAATGGAGATCACCTGTGTGCAGTCAAGGTGTTTCAACTGACTGTAGTTAAAATACACCAGTATCTGGAATGTCCAAATGCTGGCGAGTCAGTATCCAGACAAAAACTACATCACGAAGATAAAAGAACACTCCCGCAACTCCATGAAAAGGTATTGTAAATCACAAGTCAGGAGATGGATACAAGAAAATTTCCTAGTCTCTCAATATCCCTTGGAGTGCAGTTATGTCAAACATCAGGAAATGGAAAGAATATGGCACAGCTGTAAATCTGCCTAGAGCTGGCCATCCTCAAAAACCAAGTGACCATGCAACAAGAGGACTAATAAGGGAGGTCACCAAAGATCTACGACAATTCTGGAGGAGTTACAAGCTTAAGTGGCTGAGGTGGGAGAGACTGCAGCCTGGGTGCTTCACCAGTTGCAGCTTTATGGGAGAGTAGCAAAGAGAAAGCCATGTTGAAAAAAATCTCACATGAAATCTTGGCTAGAGTTTGCCAGAAGGCATGTGGGAGATTCTGAAGTCAGATGGAAGAATGTTCTATGGTCTGATGAAACCAAAATTGAGTTTTTTGTCCATCAAACTAAATGATATGTTTAGTGTAAGCCAAACACTGCAAACCATCAAAAACCACCATCCCTACCGTGAAGCATAGTGGTGGCTGCATCATGCTATGGGGATGCTTCACTGCAGCAGAGCCCGCAAGGCTTTTGAAAGTAGAGAGTAAAATGAATGCATCAAAATACAGAGAAATTCTGGAGGAAAACCTGACGCAGTCTGCAAGAGAACTACGACTTGGGAGAAGATTTATTTTCCAGCAAGACAATAACCCCATGCATAAAGCCAAAGTTACACAGGAATGACTTGAAAACAATGAAGTTAATATACTGTAGTGGCCAAGTCTGAGTCCAGACCTCAATCCAATTGTGAATTTATGGCTGAACTTGAAAAGGGCTGTCTGCTCACAATCCCAATGCAATCTGACAGAGCTTGAGCAGTTTTGTAAAGAAGAATGGGAAAAAATTGCAGTGTCCAGATGTGCAAAGCTGATAGACACTTATCCACACAGACTCAAGGCTGTAATTGCTTGCAAAGGTACTGCTACTAAATACTGACTTGAGGGAAGGTGAGTAATTATGCAATCAATTATTTTGATCAATTTAATTTAGATTAGTTTGTAGAAATTGTTTTCACTTTGACACAAGTCTTTTCTGTTGATTAGTGTCAAAAAACAAATTAAATCCACTGTTATTCAATGTTGTAAAACAATAAAACATGAAAATTTCCAAGGGGGAGGGGTGGGTGAATATTTTTTATTGTCACTGTATGTATATATGTATGTGAGGTCGTGGTACATATTGGTACCAATGACATAGGTAGGAAAAGGTAGGAAAACAGATTCAGGGAGTTAGGACAGAAGTTGAGAAGCAGGACCTCAAAGGTAGTAATCTTGGGATTACTGCCTGTGCCATGTGACAGTGAGTATAGGAATAGATTGAGGTGGAGGATAAATACTTGGCTGAGGGATTGGAGCGGGGGCAGGGATTCCAATTTCTGGATCATTGGGACCTCTTTTGGGCAGGTGTGACCTGTACAAAAAGGACGTGTTGCACTTGAATCCCAGGGGGACCAATACCCTGGCAGGGAGGTTTGCTAAGGCTATTGAGGAGAGTTTAAACTGCTGGAGGGGTTGGGAACCAAACTGAAGAGATTGAGGAAGGGGCGGTTGGCTCACATATAGAGAAAGCTTGGAGACAGTGCGAGAGGAAGGTTGGCAGGTGAGAGAGAAGGGATATGCTCAGTCCGATGGTTTGAGATGTGTCTATTTTAATGCAAGAAGCATCACGAACAAAGCGGATGGGCTTGGAGCATGAAACAGTACTTGGAGCTATGATGTTGTGCCCATTACAGAGACTTGGACGGCTCAGGGCAGGAATGGCTACTTAAGAGTGCCAGGCTTTAGGTGTTTCAGAAAGAACAGGGAGGGAGGCAAAAGAGATGGGGGCGTGGCACTGATGATCAGAAATAGTGTCAAGACTGCAGAAAAGGAGGAAGTCATGGAGGGATTATCTACTGAGTCTCTTTGGGTGGAAGTTAGAAACAGGAAGGGGTCAATAACTCTACTGGGTGTTTTCTATTGACTACCCAATAGTAACAGGAGCAGGTAGGGAAACAGATTCTGGAAAGCTGTAATAATAACAGGGTTGTTGTGGTGGGAGTTTTTAATTTCCCAAATATCGATTGGCATCTCCCTAGAGCAAGGGGTTTAGATGGGGTGGAGTTTGTTAGGTGTGTTCAGGAAGGTTTCCTGACACAATATGTAGATAAGTCGACAAGAGGAGAGGCTGTACTTGATCTGGTATTGAGAAATGAACCTGGTCAAGTGTTGGGTCTCTCAGCGGGAGAGCATTTTGGAGATAGTGATCACAATTCTATCTCCTTTACCATAGCATTGGAGAGGAATAGGAACAGACAGGTTTGGAAAGCGTTTAATTGGAGTAAGGGGAAATATGAAGCTATCAGGCAGGAACTTGGAAGCATAGATTGGGAACAAATGTTCTCCGGGAAATGTGTGGCAGAAATGTGGCAAATGTTCAGGGGATATTTATGTGGCATTCTGCATAGGTACATTCCAATGAGACAGGGAAAGGATGGTATGGTACAGGAAACATGGCATAAAGGCTGTTGAAAATCTAGTCAAGAAGAAAAGAAAAGCTTACAAAAGGTTCCAAAAACTAGGTAATGAGATTCCTAGTATTCACTATGGAAAAGGATCGTGGTGATTGTAGGGATGACTTACAGCGGATTGAAAAGCTTGAGCATATAGACATTAAGAAATAGGATGTGCTGGAATTTTTGCAAAGTATCAAGTTGGATAAGTCTCTGGGAACTGATAAGCTGTACCCCAGGCTACTGTGCGAGATGAGGGAGGAGATTGCCGAGCTTTGCATCATCAATGGGGACAGGGAAGGTTCTGGAGGATTGGGGGTTGCAGATGTTGTTTCCTTATTCGAGAAAGGGAGTAGAGTTAGCCCAGGAAATTATAGACCAGTGAGTCTTAATTCAGGGGTTGGTGAGTTGATGGAAAAGATCCTGAGAGGCAGGATTTATGAACATTTGGAGAGACATAATATGATTAGAAATAGTCAGCATGGCTTTGTCAAGGGCAGATCGTGCCTTACGAGCCTGATTGAGATTTTTGAGGATGTGCCTAAACATGTTGATGAAGGTAGAGCAGTAGATATAGTGTATATGGATTTCAAGGTACCCCATGCAAGGCTTATTGAGAAAGTAAGGAGGCATAGGATCCAAGGGGACCTTGCTTTGTGGATCCAGAATTGGCTAGCCCACAGAAGGCAAAGAGTGGTTGTAGACAGGTCATATTCTGTATGGAGGTCAGTGACCAGTGGATGTGCTCTGGGACTCCCTCTCTTCGTGATTTTTATAAATGACCTGGATGAGGAAGTGGAAGGATGGGTTAGTAAATTTGCTGATGACACAAATGTTGGAGGTGTTGTGGCTAGTGTGGAGGGCTGTCAGAGGTTACAGCAGGACATCAATAGGATGCAAAACTGGGCTGAGAAGTGGCAGATGGAGTTCAACCCAGATAAGTGTGGTTCATTTTGGTAGGTCAAATATGAAGGCAGAATATAGTATTAATGGTAAGACTCTTAGCAGTGTGGAGGATCAGAGGGATTTTGGGATCAGAGTCCAGAGGTCACTCAAAGCTGCTGTGCAGGTTGACTCTCTGGCTAAGAAGGCATACGGTAGGATTGAGCTTAAGAGCCAAGAGATAATGTTACAGCTATATAGGACCACTTGGAGTACTATGCTCAGTTCTGGTCACCTCACTACAGGACAGATGTGGAAACTATCGAAAGGGTGCAGAAGAGATTTACAAGGATGTTGCCTGGATTGGGGAGCATGCCTTATGAGAATAGGTTAAGTGAACTCAGCCTTTTCTCCTTGGAGCGACAGAGGATGAGAGGTGACCTGATAGAGGTGTACAAGATAATGAAAGGCATTGATCGTGGGATAGTCAGAGGCTTTTTCCTAGGGCTGAAATGGCTAGCACGAGAGGGCATAGGTTTAAGGTGCTTGGAAGTAGGTACAGAGGAGATGTCAGGGGTAAGTTTTTTACGCAGAGGGTGGTGAGTACATGGAACGGGCTAGCGGTGGTGGAGTAGGAAATGATAAGGTCTTTTAAGAGACTCCTGGATAGGCACATGGAGCTTAGAAAAATAGAGAGCTATGTGTAAGCCTAGGTAGTTCTAAGGTAGGGAAATGTTCAGCACAACTTTGTGGGCTGAAGGGCCTGTATTGTGCTGTAGATTTTCTATGTTTCTACGTGAATTTGTGAGAGCAAAGGATGTTGGGAATCACGAGAGTGGGAGCGGAGTGCCACAGGAGAGCTGTGGGACAGGTGGCAGAGAAAAGTGCCAGGGACAGGGAGTGGCGTAGGGGCTGTCACAAACATCCCTTAGACTCCAGGCAAGCTCATTTGATTCCAAACAATTGGTTTATTAATCATGACAGAATGTCTCTCAGGTGCTTGCTGCTCCCTTCCCTCTCCCTTTCCCTTTTCCCACCTTTGATTCCCCTCTCCATAACACTTCCCGTTCTCTGTCCACGATAAAGATCCATGATCAGAATCAGGATTATCATCACTCCCATGTGTCAGGAAATTTGTTTATTTTTTGTGCTAGCATTACAGCACAATACATCAAATTACCACAGTACTCTGCAAAGGTCTTGGGCACCCTAGCTATCTATACTATACGTGCCTAAGACTTCCGCACGGTACTGTGTATTCCATTGAAATCAATGGAATGAATTTTGGGGGCAGAGTATTGATTTCCTAAGGCAGCCCTTGTGGTGGCAGATGACATCCTGTGGGTTTGGGGATGGCTGACGAATACTAGACAGGACGTGTAGCCTCTGACCCAGGTCAGGCAGGTGGTGCTTTATGGAGCAGTTGCATGAGCAGTTGGAAGGGTTCAAAGATCGCCTGCACTTTCCCTTCGTCTCCTCATGGTCCCCGGTGGTGACTTGACTTCTCCCTGGTCCATTTCCATTTGGAGTAGTCATTAGCAGGGATTCCCAAGAGGCAATGAAGATACTACTTTGCTTCAAGAAGACTTTGAGAATGTCCATGAAGAGTTTTCTGTGTCCACCTGGAACTGTTTTGGATGCTTTGGGACATCTGGAACACCCATGATGTCTATCAGAGCTGGTTAAGTGATGATCAGATGATGCTGACCTGGAAGAAGTTGAAACTGGCCCATCTAATCTGGCATGGATTTTGAGGATTTGGTGCAGATGGTATTAGTGACATTCTTCCAGTACTTTGAGTAGGCTGCCCATCTACCTGAAGCATTCGGGAGCAGAGATTCCAAAATTGCTCAGCACATTGTGAATTTGATACTTGGTTGATGTTTTAATCTCAGAGAGATAGACGGAAAATTCAAAATCTGATGTGCAAAGGGACTTGGGAGTCCTTTTGCAGGATTCCCTAGTTTGGAGTTTGAGTCTGTGGTGAGGAAGGCAAATACAATGTTAGCATTTGTTTCAAGAGGACTAGAATATAAAAGCAAGGATGTAATGTTGAAACTTTATAAAGCACTGGTGGACCTCACTTGGAGTATTGTGAGCAGTTTTGGGTCCCTTACCTAAGAAAGGATGTGCTGGCCTCAATAAAGTGGATGTGCAGAGGATGTTTCCTATAGTGGGTGTGTCTAGGACTAGAGAGCACAGCCTCAGAATAGATGAACATCCATTTACAATAGAAATGAGGAGGAATTTCTTCAGCCAGACTGATGAACCTGTGGATTTCATTGCCACAGGTGGCTGTGGAGGTTAAGTCATTGGTATATTTAAGGCAGAGGTTGATAGATTCCCGATTGGTCAGGGCATGAAGGGATATGGGGAGAAGGCAGGAAATGGATCAGTTATGATGAAACAGTAGAGCAGACTTGATGGGCCAAATGGCCTACTTCTGCTCCTGTATCTTGTTATCTATAGTCTTGTATAGATCACCACATATAAACCTGAGATTTACTTTTTTGCAGGCATACTCAGTAAATCGAAGGACTATGATGGAATCGCTGAAAGTCCGCACCCACGGGGTGGACGGACAAGAATGTGGAAAAGAGAACAAACTGGGCAAATAGAAAAGAAATGGTAATAATAAATAACTAAGCAATAACTATTGAGAGCATGAGATGAAGCATCCTTGAAAGTGAGTCCACAGGTTCTGGGAACATTTCAATGATGGAGGAGTGAAGCTGAGTAAAGTTATCCCCTCTGGTTCAAGAGCCTGATGGTTGTGGGGTAATAACTGTTCCTGAACGTGGTGAGAGTCATGTACCACCTTCCTGATGGCAGCAATGAACAGAGAGGGTGACCTGAGTGCTGGGAGTCCTTGATGACGGATTCTGCTTTCCTGTGACAGTATTCCATGTAGATGTGCTCAGTTGTGGGGAGGATCTTACTGGGCCATATCCACTACATCCTGTAGGATTTTCCATTCAAGGGCATTGGTGTTTCCATACCAGGCTGTGATGTGACCAGTCAATATACTCTCCACCACACATCTATAGAAGGGTCTTGCCCCATAGATGGTCTTAACAGTGCTGATGAATCCACACGTTATAGTTATTAACTTTTCATGTGATTTGCAAACAGACCTAAACTTCAAAAGTGGCAATTCAAGTTGAGAAAGGTGTTGAACTTTGTCTTTTTCTCCTGCACTCTCTCCACTCACTGTCTATCTGTCAGCTCTAGAGTCTTGTTGGACCTCAGCCTTTTGGATACTTGTTTCTGGCAGCAGAGTATAACACTGTGACTATTGTATGTGGCACTTTTAGTACTAGCAATAGGGATGAGTTTCCAGTCACTATTGTTACGTTTAAACAAGACCTGTGTCGTTTCTTTTATACACAGTGTGTCCAGGGAGGGGTTGTTCCTCTGGTGATGTGGCTTCTGTCCATTCTGGGACAGCTCACTCACCTTTGGACCCACTGGACACTCCGCTCTCACCTGTGGTTCCAAGTAGCTGTTTGCATGCGACAACGGCCTCACCCTCGTACACCGCTTCGACATGTTGGCTAAACTAGGTGAGGGGAGCCAGTGGGCTTCGTAAACTGGAGAGATAAGGACATGCCTGTCCTAGCATGCGAAGTCAGCTCTGGCAGACTGGATGGATGAGATCTGCAGTGAGATCCAACAGCCAGGAAGGCTGTTCTGCAATGTTCTGTGGAGAGCAAAGGGCATGGCAAGGCACAGGAGACAACATGGTCATCCAATGCAACCAAGGAAGACCCCAGATTGTAACACTTGATCATACCACTGGATCCAGACCCATGAGGTTGAGAGTGCAACAACTTATCCACTTTAAAAACTCTCCTGCACAGGGCTCCTGCCATAGTTGGACATGAGAGATGACTAGTATTATTGTTTCTACATAATGTAAAAAAGCTGTGGAAAACCCTTAAATCAGGCAAATCACTACAATACAGAGAAAAATATTGTGTGCCAATCAATGCACTATCTCACAATATAAAATAATTAATTGTTACAGTTGCTGCAAATCTGACATAAAAATGTTTAAAGCAGATACTACCTGGTAGGGATAGCTGTACCAACACTGTCTTGTTTCCCAGAGCCAAGGAACCTATGTAAGAAACAGAACACGTTTTTAGAAACAATACCAGAGCTTTGTCAAACTCTGAATGACAATATGCCTGTATGTTACTTTTGCTTGACAATCTCCAAAGATATGTCTGCCATAAGTTGCTGGGGTTGTAGGATGGTTGCCATTCCCCTAATTGTCTTTCATTGCCTCTTCTCACTCCAGACCTTTTCCTATTTCTGGCTCCATTGTATTCTGATTGAGAAAGTTATTTTGATTTCCCCCTTATAACTCTGTTAGGTGTCTGCTTCCTGTTGATAATTAAACTGAACGATAATTAATTTTACTCTGTGAGTGGACAATCACTAGCTCCATTGATAAGAGAATCTGCTTCCAAAGTTCAAAGTACATATATTATGTATGCTATATACAACCTTGAGATTAATCTCCTTACAGGCAGCCACAAAACAAAGCAACACAATAGAACCCATTCCTAAAAAAAAAGGAAGGCAAATACCCAGGGAAAAAACAATGTGTAAACAATAAAAATACGCAAATAACATTTAGAACGGAAGTTCACAGAAGTGTGTTGACAGCTACGAAGTCAGTCATCACTACAGCCAATCCAGGAGCCTGTTAGTTGCAGGCCACAGCCTTAGTTTTTCATGTCAAGTCAAGTTTATTGTCATTTAAATACTGTATATACGTACAAATGAGACAATGATTCTCCAGACTAGGGTGTAAAGCACACAATAACTTGGGAAACTAAGAATTAAATCTACAATTGAATTATCATAAATAAGGGCGGGGAGAAGATGGCGGCACGACGCAGCACACGCGGCCCCTCCGAATTGATATCGTAATTGTTAAATAGGGGCCGTGCACAATCCTAATTTGATGCAGATGGACATGAGAAGCACGGAGGAACATCTGGAGAAACTTCTGAAATGCCTGCTTTGCTGCCACTGCTATTCTGTGATCGAGAATCTCCGGAGGGGAAGGCCCCAAATCCTCGGCTTTGTCTGTTGCTGGCGGCCGGGGCTGGGGATGAAGAGATGGCTCGGCAGAGATGGTGCTCGGTGTCGGAGGGCTGGTCGGAGGCTCGAAGTTTTCGGACAGACTCGGAGTCGGACTGTGGTCGGGTGCTTCCAGGGTGCTGCATTGGCAAGTTTGCGGTGCTGGAAGCTCACGGCAGGGAAAGTTTCTCCCTTCTACCGCATGCATGAGATGATGGGACTTTTGAGAGACTTTGAGACTTTTTACCGTGCCCATGGTCTGGTTCTTCATCAAATTATGGTATTGCTTTGCACTGTTGTAACTATAGTTATAATTATGTGGTTTTTTTGCCAGTTTTTTTTAAGTCTTGGTTTGTCTTGTGTTTCTGTGATATCATTCTGGAGGAACAAATTGTATCATTTCTTAATGCATGCATTACTAAATGACAATAAAAGAGGACTGCGTGTCCTCATAATCTAATCTAATCTAATTAAATATTGTAGGTTACAGAACAAATTAACTGGCAATGCTTCGAATGTGATGTTTAAAGATGAGTCAACCATTTACAGAACATCAAATTTAATTTGGTTGAATATTTGAAGATTGAATGAGGAAGAAGTGCTGTAGGTCTAACTGTCTTGTATCATGAGGAATCAGAATGAAGTATGAGGTTGGAATGGGGATGGTAATAGGAGCAAAGGTGGCTGGTATCATCTGGAAGCACAGAAAGATTGTAGGTGTGTCGGCAAAAATCGACATCGTAATTACTTCTAACGTACACTTTATTAACCCCCAAATAGCAATGCTGTATTTAAAAAAACCCTGCCCCCAAACTGTAATAACGTACAATGTAACATGCATAGCAAAATTAACCCTTAAGTCTGGGTGAATTCTGCCTAACAAAATTATGGGGTCCCCACAAGATGAAGGGAAAAAAATTGATGAAAGCACAGAAGAAGGGCACAGGGGAGTAGAAAGTCTTTGTGGTAGGAAGAGAGAGAGTCCATTTTAACTAAAATAATTTAGAAGCACAAAATTAATTTAAGAAAAAGTCTAACTTCCATTTTTATATTTATGATGCAATTACAGAATAACAGTTAATCGTGATCCTGTCAAAACTAATTATGATTTTGAACAGTTCTTTCAAATCTTTATTTTTGCTTTAATCTTTAAGCAAAACTCTTTCTTCAAACAACTCCTTAATTTGCTTTCAACAAATCTGGTCTGTGATTGATCCAGGACCCTTCCTAAGGTATGGTGCCCACAACTGGAGACCACCATAGTATAGCAGCTAGCACCACACTCTGAGTTTGGAGTTTAATCCTGACATCTTCTGTAAGGACTCTATATGTCCTCCCTGTGATGTGTGGGTTTCCTCTGGCAGTCCAAAGATGTAACGGTCAGTGGGTTAACTGGTCATTGTAAATTGGCCTGTGATTAGGCTGGGGTTAAATTGGGGGTGGGGGGGGGTGTTGCTGAGCAACACAGCAGGAAGGGCTGGAAAGGCTACTCCTCACTGTATCTCTCATTCAGGGGTTCACAAACTTTATTATGCCATGGACCAATACCATTAAGCAAGGTGTCCATGGACCCCAGGTTAGGAAACTCTTGGTCTAAATAAAATAAAATACTCCAACTTACAACGAACAAGTATTTTATAATGCTATGGCATAACTTCCTTGCTTTTGCATTCTTTATCTATGAACAAAAGTTCTGATATACTTTCCTAACACTTATTTTTTCAACTTGTACTGCCACTTACTAGATGAATGCCTGGCTGAGAGACTGGTGTAGGGGGCAGGGCTTCAGATTCTTGGATAATTGGGATCTCTTCTGGGGGAAGTATGACCTGTTCAAAAAGGACAGGTTACACCTGAACCCGAAGGGGACCAATATCCTGGCAGGAAGGTTTAATAGAGCTGTTAGGGAGGGTTTAAACTAATTTGGGAGGGGTATGGGAACCGGAATGATAGAGCGGAGGAAGGGGAAAACAGAAATAAATCTAAGATAGTGAGCAGTAAAGATGTCAGGAAAGACAGGCGGGTGATGGGGCAAATGTGTAGCCATTGGGATGAGTTGCAGTGCAATAAAGTTGCAGTGAAATCAAAGCAAAAAGTATCAAATACTGGTCTTAAGGTGTTGTACTTAAATGCACGCAGCATAAGGAATAAGGTGGATGATCTTGTTGTACAGCTACAGATTGGCAGGTATGATATTGTGGCCATCACTGAGACCTGGCTAAAGGATGCACGTCTCTGGGAGCTGAACGTCCAAGGATACACAGTGTATCGGAAGGATAGGAAGGCACGCAGAGGGGGAGGCGTGGCTTTATTGGTAAGAAATTATATTAAATCATTAGAAAGAGGTGATATAGGATTGGAAGGTGCAGAATCTTTATGGGTTGAGCTAAGGAATAGCAGGGCTAAAAGGACCCTGATGGCAGTTATTTATAGGCCTCCAAACAGCTGCAGGGATGTGGACTACAAATTACAACTGGAAATAGAAAAGGCTTGTCAGAAGGGCAGTGTTATGATAATTGTGGAGGATTTTAACATGCGAGTAGATTGGGAAAATCAGGTCGGCACTGGATCTCAAGAGAGAGAACCTGTAGAATGTCTGCGAGATGGCTTTTTAGAACAGCTTGTTGTTGAGCCCACTAGGGGATCGGCTGTACTGGATTGGGTATTGTGCCATGAACCGGAGGTGATTGGAGAGATTGAGGTGAAGGAACCCTTAGGAGGCAGTGATCATAACATGATTGAATTCACTGTGAAATTAGAAAAAGAGAAGCCGAAATCTGATGTGTCGGTGTTTCAGTGGAGTAAAGGAAATTATAGTGGCATGAGAGAGGAACTGGCCAAAGTTGACTGGAAAGAGACGCTGGCAGGAAAGATGGCAGAGCAGCAGTGGCTGGAGTTTATGCGAGAAATGAGGAATGTGCAAGACAAGTATATTCCAAAAAAGAAGAAATTTTCGAGTGGAAAAAGGATGCAACCGTGGTTGACAAGAGAAGTCAAAGCCAAAGTTAAGGCAAAGGAGAGGGCATACAAGGAAGCAAAAATTAGTGGGAAGACAGAGGATTGAGAAGTTTTTAAAACCTTACAAAAGGAAACCAAGAAGGTCATTAAGAGAGAAAAGATTAACTATGAAAGGAAACTAGCAAATAATATCAAAGAGGATACTGAAAGCTTTTTCAAGTATATAAAGAGTAAAAGACAGGTGAGAGTAGATATAGGACCGATAGAAAATGATACTGGAGAAATTGTAATGGGAGATGAGGAGATGGCAGAGGAACTGAACAAGTATTTTGCATCAATCTTCCCTGAGGAAGACAGCAGGATACCGGACACTCAAGGGTGGCAGGGAAGAGAAGTGTGCGCAGTCACAATTACGACAGAGAAAGTACTCAGGAAGCTGAATAGGCTAAAGGTCGATAAATCTCCTGGACCAGATGGAATGCACCCTCGTGTTCTGAAGGAAGTAGCTGTGGAGATTGCGGAGGCATTAGCGATGATCTTTCAAAAGTCGATAGATTCTGGCATGGTTCCGGAGGACTGGAAGATTGCAAATGTCACTCCGCTATTTAAGAAGGGGGCAAGGAAGCAAAAAGGAAATTATAGACCTGTTAGCTTGACGTCGGTGGTTGGGAAGTTTGTGGAGTCGATTGTCAAGGATGAGGTTACAGAGTATCTGGAGGCATATGACAAGATAGGCAGAACTCAGCATGGATTCCTTAAAGGAAAATCCTGCCTGACAAACCTATTACAATTTTTTGAGGAAATTACCAGTAGGCTAGACAAGGGAGATGCAGTGGATGTTGTATATTTGGATTTTCAGAAAGCCTTTGACAAGGTGCCACACATGAGGCTACTTAACAAGATAAGAGCCCATGGAATTACAGGCAAGTTACATACGTGGATAGAGCGTTGGCTGATTGGCAGGAAACAGAGAGTGGGAATAAAGGGATCCTATTCTGGTTGGCTGCCGGTTACCAGTGGTGTTCCGCAGGGATCAGTGTTGGGGCCGCTTCTTTTTACATTGTACATCAACGATTTGGATTATGGAATAGATGGCTTTGTGGCTAAGTTTGCTGACGATACGAAGATAGGTGGAGGGGCCGGTAGTGCTGAGGAAACGGAGAGTCTGCAGAGAGACTTGGATAGATTGGAAGAATGGGCAGAGAAGTGGCAAATGAAGTACAATGTTGGAAAGTATATGGTTATGCACTTTGGCAGAAAAAATAAACGAGCAGATTATTATTTAAATGGGGAAAGAATTCAAAGTCCTGAGATGCAACGGGACTTGGGAGTCCTCGTACAGGATTCCCTTAAAGTTAACCTCCAGGTTGAGTCAGTAGTGAAGAAGACGAATGCAATGTTGGCATTCATTTCTAGAGGAATAGAGTATAGGAGCAGGAATGTGATGTTGAGGCTCTATAAGGCGCTGGTGAGACCTCACTTGGAGTACTGTGGGCAGCTTTGGTCTCCTTATTTAAGAAAGGATGTGCTGACGTTGGAGAGGGTACAGAGAAGATTCACTAGAATGATTCCGGGAATGAGAGGGTTAACATATGAGGAACGTTTGTCCGCTCTTGGACTGTATTCCTTGGAGTTTAGAAGAATGAGGGGAGACCTCATAGAAACATTTCGAATGTTAAAAGGCATGGACAGAGTGGATGTGGCAAAGTTGTTTCCCATGATGGGGAAGTCTAGTACAAGAGGGCATGACTTCAGGATTGAAGGGCGCCCTTTCAGAACAGAAATGCGAAGAAATTTTTTTAGTCAGAGGGTAGTGAATCTATGGAATTTGTTGCCACGGGCAGCAGTGGAGGCCAAGTCATTGGGTGTATTTAAGGCAGAGATTGATAGGTATCTGAGTAGCCAGGGCATCAAAGGCTATGGTGAGAAGGCGGGGCAGTGGGACTAAATAGGATAAAATGGATCAGCTCATGATAAAATGGCGGAGCAGACCCAATGGGCCGAATGGCCTACTTCTGCTCCTTTGTCTTATGGTCTTATGGTCTTACAAAGATTCCTGCACCAGATCTATCTGCAGTCAACTGAAAATTATCTCATTTATTTATACAGTCTGTCCATTTTTTCCACTAAAATCCATTGGATTTTTGAGTTTTAATTGCAATCACAAAATTCTCCTTTAGCCTCTGTTCTGCCTGTGCACAACGACACATCGATTAAATAAAAGCACGCTCGCGGGAGATGGCTTTAACTGGTGTATTCGCATTACAGCGAGAGTGAGACAGAACAATGTACATGTGTAGACACCAGTGCATGTGCAGACAACAGATCAATATGTAGTGCTGGGGGGGGGGGGGCGGAATCATTGCTCTGAAAGAAATGGATCCATACATTACACTTCCTCTTCCTTTAAATTAATGCAACATAAACTGGATATGTACAAAACATTCAATTTCCCTTTAAACCCATATTCCAAATAAACATATATTCACAATAATAGTCCATAGTTTACTTCACAATTCTAAAGACCATAAGACATAGGAGCAGAATTAGGCCACTGAGCCCATTGAGTCTGCTCCATCATTCCATCATGGTTGACCCTGATCCAACTCAACCCCATACACCTACCTTCCCACAATATCCTTTGACACCCTGACCAGTAAGGAAACAATCAACTTCCACTTTAAATATACCCACAGACTTGGACTCCACCACAGCCTGTGGCAGACTAATTACACTGTGGCTAAAAAAAAGTTCCTCCTTACCTCTGTTCTAAAAAGGTCACCCCTCAATTTTGAGGCTGTGACCACTAGATCTGGATACCCCCACCATAGGAAACATCCTCTCCACATCCGCCCTATCTCGTCCTTTCAACATTTGATAGGTTTCAAGGAGATCCACCCATGTTCTTCTAAATTCCAGTGAGTACAGGTCCAAAGCTGCCAAACACTCCTCATACTTAGTATGTAAACAAATACACTCAAAAACTTCTATAGATGTACCATCGAGAGCATTTTGACAGACTGCATCACCTTCTGGTATGGGGGGGGCGCTACTGCATGGGACCAAAAGAAGTTGCAGAGGGTTGTAAATTTAGTCTGCTCCATATTGAGTACTAGCCTACAAAGTACCCAGGACACTTCAAGGAGTGGTACCTCAGAAAGGCAGCGTCCATTATTAAGGACGTCCAGCACCCACGGCATGCCTGTACAGAAGCCTGAAGGCACACACTCAGCGATTCAGGAACAGTTTCTTCCCCTCTGCCATCCAATTCCTAAATGGACATTGAACCTTGAACACTACCGCACTTTTAAAATATATTATTTTTGTCTTTTGCACGATTTTTAATCTATTCCATTTACATATACTGTAATTGATTAACTTATTATTTTTTTCTTCTATATTATGTATTGCATCGAACTACTGCTAAGTTAACAAATTTCACGACACATGCTGGTGATAATAAACCTGATTCTGATTCATATGTTAACCCCTTCATTCCTGGAATCATCCTTGTAAACCTCCTCTGGACTCTCTCCAATGACAACACAACCTCTCTGTGATATTGTGCCAAAAATTGTTGACAATACTCCAAGTATGGCCTGACTAGGTCTTATAAAGCCTCAGCATTACCTCATTGCTTTTATATTCTATTCCCCTTGAAATAAGTGCCAACATTGTATTTGCCTTCTTTACCACATACTCAACCTGTAAATTTACCTTCTGAGAGACTTGCACAAGTGTCCTGCACCTCTGATATTAGAATCTTCTCCCCATTTAGATAACAGTCCCAGCACTAGTGTCCCTTTTACCAAAATTTACTGTCACACATTTCCCAACACTGTATTCCATCTGCCACATTTTTGTCCATTCTACCAATTCATCTGTCCTGTTGCAATCGCATTGCTTCCTCAGCACTACCTACCCCTCCACCTATCTTCATCTCACCAGCAAATTTTGCCACCAAGCCAACAATTCCAGTATCCAAATCATTGATAAACAATGTGAAAAGTAGCGGTCCCAATACTGACTCCTGAGGAACACCTCTAGTAACTGGCAGCAAATTAGAAAAAGCCCCTTTAGACCATAAGACCAAAAGACATAGGAGCGGAATTAGGCTGTCTGGCCCATTGAGTCTGCTCCGCCATTCAATCATTGCTGATCATTTTTCCTCCTCATCAACCCCAGTTCCCGACCTCCCCCCCCCGTAACCTTTGATGCCATGTCCAATCAAGAACCTATCAATCGCTGTCATAAATACACCTAACAACCTGGCCTCCACAGCTGGATGTGGCAACAAATTCCACAAATTCACCACCCTATGGCTAAAGAAATTTCTCCGCATCTCTGTTTTAAAAGGGTGCCTCTCTATCCTGAGGCTGTGCCCTCTTGTCCTAGACTCTCCCACCATGGGAAACATCCTTTCCACATCTACTCTGTCTAGGCCTTTCAACATTCAAAAGGTTTCAATGAGATCCCCCGCATCCTTCTGAATTCCAGCGAGTACAGACCCAGAGCCATCAGATGTTCCTCGCATGATAACCCTTTCATTCCTGGAATCATCCTTGTGAACCTCCTCTGGAGCCTCTCCAATGCCAACACATCTTTTCTAAGATGAGGGGCCTAAAACTGTTCACAACACTCAAGGTGAGGCCTCACCAGTGCCTTATAAAGCCTCAGCATCACATCCTTGCTCTTGTATTCTAGACCTCTTGAAATGAATGCTAACATGGCATTTGCCTTCCTCACCACTGACTCAATCTGCCAGTTAACCTTAAGGGTGTTCTGCACAAGGACTCACAAGTCCCTTTGGATCTCACATTTTTGGATTTTCTCCCTGTTTAGAAAATAGTCCGCACATTTATATCTACTACCAAAGTGCATGACCATGCGTTTTCCAACATCGTGTTTCATTTGCCACTTTCTTGCCCATTCTCCTAATCTGTTTCAGTTCTTATGCATCCCACCTTTTCCCTCAACACTACCTGCCCCTCCACCAATCTGCAATTCATCTCCAAACTTAGCAGCAAAGCCATCTATTTCATCATCTAAGTCATTTATATACAACATAAAAAGAAGTGGTCCCAGCACCAACCCCTGTGGAACACCGCTAGGCACTGGCAGCCAACCAGAAAAGGATCATTTTATTCCCACTCACTGCTTCCTACCAATCAGCCAATGATCTAATCATGTTAGTAATTTTCCTGTCATAATTTGGCTGCTCTTAATTTGGTAAACAGCCTCATGTGTGACACCTTGTCAAAGGCCTTCTGAAAGTCCAAATGTACAACATTCACTGCATCCCCTTTATCCATCCTACTTGTAATCTCCTCAAAGAATTCCAACAGGTTCATCAGGCAGGATTGTCCATGAAGGAAACCATGCTGACTTGGTACTATCTTGTCCTATGTCAGCAAGTATTCCATCACCTCATCCTTAACAATTGACTCCAACATCTTCCGAACCACTGAGGTCAGGCTAACTGGTCTGATTTCTTTTCTGCTGCCTTCCTCCTTTCTTAAAGAGTAGAGTGACAATTGCAATTTTCCAGTTCTCTGGCACCATGCCAGAATCCAATGATTTGAAACATCATTGCTAATGATATCTCTGTCAGAACCCTAGGGTGCAGTTCCTCTGGTCTGGGTGACTTGTGTACCTTTAGATCTTTTAGCTTTTACAGCACCTTCTCTCTTATAATAGTAACTACACCCACTTCTCTTCCTTCACACACTACAACATCAGGCATACTGCTAGTGTCTTCCGCAGTGAAGACACATATTTCATCATTTTCCTTCTAATGATTTTTTTAGTTGCTTTCTGTAGGTTTTTAAAAACTTCCCAATTCTCTATCTTCCCACTAATTTTTGCTCTGTTGTATGCCCTCTCTTTTGCTTTTACAATAGCTTTGACTTCCCTTGTCAGCCATGGTTGTACTATTTTACCATTTGAGTACTTCTTCATTTTTGGAACACACATGTCCTGCACCTTCCTCATTTTTCCCAGAAACACACACCATTGCTGCTCTGCTGACACCCCTGCCAGCAACTCCTTCCAATTTACTTTGACTAACTCCTCTCTCGTACCACTGTAATTTCCTTTACCCCACTGAAATACTGCTACATCAGACTTGACTTTACTCTTACAGATCTGTCAGGCAAGATTTCCCTTTACAGAAACCATGCTAACTTTGACTTATTTCATCATTAGTCTCCAAATATGCTGAAACCTCATCCTTAATGAGGTACAATGAAGTACAAATGTTGGAAAGTGTATGGTTATGCACTTTGGCAGAAAAAATAAACGGGCAGACTATTATTTAAATGGGGAAAGAATTCAAAGTTCTGAGATGCAACGAGACTTGGGAGTCCTCGTACAGGATTCCCTTAAAGTTAACCTCCAGGTTGAGTCAGTAGTGAAGAAGGCGAATGCAATATTGGCATTCATTTCTAGAGGAATAGAGTATAGGAGCAGGGATGTGATGTTGAGGCTCTACAAGGCGCTGGTGAGACCTCACTTGGAGTACTGTGGGCAGCTTTGGTCTCCTTATTTAAGAAAGGATGTGCTGACGTTGGAGAGGGTACAGAGAACATTCACTAGAATGATTCCGGGAATGAGAGGGTTAACATATGAGGAACGTTTGTCCGCTCTTGGACTGTATTCCTTGGAGTGTAGAAGAATGAGGGGAGACCTCATAGAAACATTTTGAATGTTAAAAAGCATGGACAGAGTGGATGTGGCAAAGTTGTTTCCCATGATGGGGGAGTCTAGTACGAGAGGGCATGACTTCAGGATTGAAGGGCGCCCTTTCAGAACAGAAATGCGAAGAAATTTTTTTAGTCAGAGGGTGGTGAATCTATGGAATTTGTTGCCACGGGCAGCAGTGGAGGCCAAGTCATTAGGTGTATTTAAGGCAGAGATTGATAGGTATCTGAGTAGCCAGGGCATCAAAGGTTATGGTGAGAAGGCAGGGCAGTGGGACTAAATAGGATAAAATGGATCAGCTCATGATAAAATGGCGGAGCAGATTCGATGGGCCGAATGGCCTGCTTCTGCTCTTTTGTCTTATGGTCTTAATAATAGAGTCCAACACTTTCCCAAACACAGAGGTTAGGCTAACTGGCCAAAAATTTCCTTTCTATTGCCTTCCTCCCTTAAAAAGTGGAATGACATTTGCAATCTTCCAGTCCTCTGGGACCATGCCAGAATCAAGTGATTCTTGAAAGATCATGACCAATGCTTCCATTATCTCTTCAGCAACCTCTCTCAGGACTCTGGGATGCAGTCCATATGGCCCCGATGACTTATCCATCTTAAGACTTTTCAGTTTACCTAGCACTTTTTCCTTTGTAATAGCAATGGCACTCACCTCTGCTCCCTGACACTCACGGACCTCTGGCACACTACTAGTGTCTTCCACAGTAAGGACAGATGCAAAGTACCCATTAAGTTCATCTGCCATTTCTTTGTCCCTCATTACGACCTCACCAGCATGATTTTCCAGTGGTCCAATATCAACTCTCACCTCTCTTTTTATATAATTGAAAAAACTTTTAGTATCCTGCTTTATATTTCACTTTTTCCCTTCTTATAGTTTTTTTTTGTTGCCTTTTGTTGGATTTTAAAAACTTCCCACTCACTTTTGCCACCTCATATGCCCGTTCCTTTTATGCAGTCATTAACATCCCTTCTCAGCTACTGGTGCCTAATCTATCCTGTGAACTGTTCCCAGAAACTTCAGCCATCTCTGCTCTGCCATCATCCCTGCCAGCACCATCCTCTATTCCACCTGGGAAAGCTCCCCTGTAATTCCCTTTATTGATATATGTGTTGTATGAATTCAGTCATATTATGATCACTGTCTCCTAAGGGTTCCTTTACATTAAGCTCCTTTATGACATATTGGATTTTACACAACACCCAATCTATGATAGCCTTTCCCCAAGTAGGTTCAAGCACAAGCTGTTCTTAAAATGCCATCTTGTAGGCATTCATCAAATTCCCTCCAGCGTGTTGTACCAAATTCCCTCTCTTGCAATCCGATACCAACCCGATTTGCATATTGAAGAGACCCATTACAATTGTGTCATTACCCTTATTTCCTGCTTTTTCCAGCTCCATTTACAATCTCAACCCCCTATCTTGGCTACTATTTGGAGATCTATATGATTTCCATAATGTTTATTTTTACCCTTACAGTTTCTTAACTCCACCCACAAAGTTTTGACATTCTCTGACCCTACGTCACCGCTTTCTAAAGATGTAATTCCATCTCTTACCAACAGCGCCACACCTCTGCCTGTGCCTTCCTGCCTGTCCTGTCTAACATAAGCTATAATTCTTTGATGCCAAACTCTCACCTATGTCCTTCTTTCAGCCACAAGTTAGGAAAGATTCAGTCTTTTGGGTGGTGCTCTGTTCCTTTCAGGATAGCACCTCTGGACCTGAGGAGTGGCATCACTGAGGTCTTCTCTATTGGTATCTTAGAAAACTGACTGTTGTAGTCAACCCCTTGAACAAAAGACAAAGGTTGACCCTGTATACACCCCATTTTCAGTTTTACACCGCACACATCTATTGTGATCTATATTACATTGCGATCTGCTTCAGTAATACTATGCAGTTCTATACATGACCGTTCACCTTTGTCAGACTCTGTTGTCTGATTTGCTTAGATTTGTGTTTGGAACTTTTCACTTGGTTGTGCTTTTTATCTGCCTTGCACATTCTCTCTGTGGCTTTGTCTGTGACATTTTCTGCAGACTTGTTCTTAGAAACAACAGTCATTTGCATCATGGGAGGATTTGTCACATTCAATATCTTCGATTTTTTGCAGCATTCAGGGGCATTTTGTGCATTTCACATTCTAACCTCCTTTTCTGTAGTTCTCCTGCATCTTTTGCTGCAGTCTCTAATGATATTGCAATGGTTAATGCCCATTCTAAGGTTAGGTCTCTTTTGGACAGTAGCCTTTTTTGAGTGCTTTGACTATGCATCCAATACACAAGCCTGTCCCTTAATGCATCAGGAAGGCAATCTCTAAAGTCACAGAACTAGAAAGGTTTGCACAGTTCAGCAGTGTATTCAGAAATGCTTTCATCTTTTGAGTGGTTCCTTTTGTAAAATCGAAATCTCTCAGTTATTACCAGTGGTTTAGGACTTGAGTGACTATGTAAAATTGTAACAATTTCATCGAATGTCTTGCTTGCTGGCTTTGCAGGAGATACTAAGTTGCGAAAGAGACTGTATGTTCTTGCTCCCATTTAAACTAGTAAGTGCAGGGGCTCTCCTTTGCTCCTCCACGTTGTTCATGTTATAATACAGCTCAACCCTCTCGATATACAACTCCCAGCCTTCGTTCATGCTATCAAATTCATCAATGTTAAGGCAGGTGTATGGGGTTGAGTGGGATCCGGGATCAGCCATGATGGAAGGGCAGAGCAGACTCGATGGGCTGAATGGTCTAGTTCTGCTCCTATATATGGTCTTGTGGTCTAATTTGTTCCAGCTGAAGCCATCGCCACATTATTTTCACCTTAAATTCAGTCTGCCTTTTACTGTTACTCACACATTCCTTTGTTAGCATCTGTGATGGCTTTCTCGTGCTGCTTAACTCTTGTCTCGTAACTGTGGGTCAGTTTGTGATATTTTCTGACATTTATGTTCGTACTTGTCGCCAATTTGTTGTGTCTGTGCACAACTACATATTAATTAAGTAAAAGCAGGCGTGTGGGAGATAGCTTTAACTGGTGTATTCACATTGCAGTGACAGAGAGAGAACAATGAGAAACACGTGCAGATAACAGATCAATGCATAGTTCTAAGGGGGTGGAAGTGTCATTGCTCTAAAAGAAATAGATCCATACATTACAGCCTGGATGTGGGGATTTCTGATTCTTTTTTGTAACCAGATTCCAAAGAGTTGAAACTAATATTTCAACATCGACGCTCAAGGCAGAGGGTTTCTGTGCTATGCTAGACCACATCTACTGGCTTAGCTATGAATTACTATATTTGCCCAGATGGTCATCACTGTTCAGTCGTATTAACATCCTATCAATGAATAGAATTTAAGAGGCACTGAACAATGGACTGATGTTTCTACACATTGCCTAAAATAGAAGGAAATTGCATTCAGCAAGAATTGAGATGATCCAATTCTAGAAAAGATTAGTAAGCAAACAATAAGGTATGTTAAATGGGGAATAAAAAGAGCCACTCTGCAGATCAGACAACATCTTTGAAGAGAGAAACTGTTAATATTTCAGGTGAAAGACACTTCTTCCTGATCTCAGATGCAAGACTTCAGAACTGAAACATAAAATGTTTTTGTATCCACAGATACCATCTGACTTCTGTGTTTTTCAAACATCTTTTGTTCTTTTTTCAAATTTCCAATATTTGCAGTTTTTTTGATTTTTCATATAGTCCTAGAAAAGTACAGCACTGAAACAGGCCTTTTGGCCCATTCAGTGTGGTCTATGCCGAATCATTTAAACTGCCTGCTCCCATCGACCTGCACTGGGACCATAGACCTCCACTCCATGTACCTATCCAAACTTCTCTTAAGTGTTGAAACTGAGCTCATGTGCACCACTTGCACTGGCAGCTCGTTCCGCATTCACGATCCTCTGAGAGAAGAAGTTTCCCCTTATGTTCCCCATAAACCTTTCACCTTCAACCAAGACCTCTGGTTGTAGTCCCACCCAACCTCAGTGGAAAAATCCTGTTTGCATTTATCCTATCTCTATACTCATAATTTTGTGTACCTCCAATATGCCAGCAAAGAAGATGGTAATTACAGAAATTTAAAAAAAAATGGATGTAATCATGGAGGTTGAGAGACAGATCTAAAAGGAACCCACACAAAATGCCGGAGGAATTCAGCAGGCCAGGCAGCATCATGGAAAAGAGTAAACAGTCCACATTTCCAGCTGAGAACCTTTATCAGGACTGCTGCTTCTCCCAGAAAGGGAATAGTGGCCCGAGAATTAGACCACGGTAAGAGAAAAACGTTCTGAATCCAGGATAAGTTCATTATTAGTATTTCTCATTAAATATATCTCTTGGACAATGACTTGGCCATCCCAGAACAAAAAGACTATTTGCTTGCCTCAAAAAAAGCTGTTCAGAGAAGAGAAGGAGCCACTGAATGAATAAGAATCAGTTCACGGAAGTTTCAGGACAAAGCAGTCCCATTACAAGAGCTCAGCAGAAATATCCTGATGCCAAAGATTGTACAGGAAGTTTTCCTTCCTAATTTTTCAACCTGGAAAAGATTTCCTATGCCGATTAACTAACTGTGTTAAATCAATAAAGGAAGTTCAATATCTCTAGATCAGGCTATGACAGCACTCAATTACAGAATGTTACATGCTGAGATAAAGACATAAAGAATTCCTCAGTTCAGTTGCTCAAGTAACTCTATGCGTCAAGTTGTGATAAAGGACTTAAATAGGCGGAACAATAGTGAACACCAGTTTTACTGTTGCCATTTCTAAAGGCTGAATATGCATATTTCATAAATTGGTATTTTATGGCTGGGTTGAGTTCATTGATCTTTGCAATTTACTTGCAAACGTTTCATCACACGTGAGGAGACATCGTCATTCTCCTCACATGGTGACGAAACATTTGTAAGTAAATTCTCAAGACTGGAGGACAACTCAACCCAACTTCAGAATTATTTCCACATTTTTATATCTGTATTCTTTTTAACTGTTAAAGATTGAAACAAAAGTAACTAATTTAGTTTTCTAGTTGAAAAATCTCAGATCAGTCCTATCTGCTAATCTAAGCCTTGTCTCCTTGATTTTAATGGTGGCTATGATGTTACTTAGATGAAATGAACCTTGGATAATAGGAACATCTTTTTACCAATGAAGTCTCAGTAATTAGTTCATTAGTGTTTGCAAAAGGCTGGTGGGCAAATTACTGCAAATGGAAATTTGGAGATGATGCTGTAATCTTTATTCATTATATAATAGATCAAGATCTAAAGACAACAGAAAGCATTTCAGCAAGATGCTTTGGCACTGAAGTTATCTCAAGCTAATCTTTATCATTATGATTAAGGCCTACAAAATCATTGATCTAGCACCAGACTTAAATCATTGCAACGTCAACTTTACAAAGTCAATAAATGAGTGCTTCGATTCCCATCAGCTCCATCAGAACTAAAACATGTTGTCCCCATAGAAACCACAGCATCACCAACTGCATCATTGCATCTCTAATGCTGTCTAATTTTAACGCGCTATTAAAAATCCACTGGTGGATGAATTGGTTGAAATCTTATTAAAGGCCTTCAAACTGATTTGCAGTTGAGACCTAATTGAATTTACAATGTTTGGCATAACCAGTGAAATAACATCAGGTTATAACAACAGGAATTCCTTTTCTTCAAATAGTTCTTATCAGTAAAAATATTTTCTTTAGCTCAGGTAAGAAACAGTAAATTCTAACTTTCTTTGCATTAGATTTCGAAGTACATTTAATATCAGAGTATGTATCCAGCACACAGCCTGAAATTCATCCTCTTCACAGACTTCTACAAAACAAAGAAACCCATAGAATGATAACATTTCAAATGAACTCTACACATATTCCTTTTCTTCTTTTAAGCAGGTTCAGAGAAATGTGGATGAGGTAAGTCCTGCGTTTGGCAAGGGAGTATACACCACTGATAGAACAGGATTTAGGAGTTGATGTGATGAATGAAACCTGCTCGGATTCACCTCTCCTCTACTGTCTTGGTTCATGGACTATCTCACCTCTAAGATAGACCTGGTAATATTCCACTCATAAGAACATAAGGAATAGGAGCAGGAGTAGGCCATCCGGCCCATCGAGCCAGCCCTGCCATTCAACAAGATCATGGCTGATCTGTCCATAAACTCAGCTCCATCTACCTGCCTTTTTCCCATAACCCTTAATTCCCCTACTATGTAAAAATCTAACTGTATCTTAAATATATTTAGTGAAGAAGCCTCAACTGCTTCTCTGGGCGGAGAATTCCACAGATTCACCACTCTCTGGGGAAAAACAGTTTCTCCTCGTCTCCGTCCTAAACCTTCTCCCCTGAATCTTGAGGCAATGTCCCCCAGTTCTAGTCTCACCTACCAATGGAAACAACTTTCCTACTTCTATCTTATCTATCCCTTTCAAAATTTTGTATGTTTCTATAAGATCCCCTCTCATTCTTCTGAACTCCAGAGAGTATAGTCCCAGGCAACTCAATCTCTCCTCATAGGTTAACCCCTTCATCTCTGGAATCAACCCAGTGAACCTCCTCTGCACTGCCTCCAAAGCCAGTATATCCTTCCTCTAGCAATGAAGGCCAACATACTGTTTGCCTTCTTAATAACCTGTTGTACCTGCAAGCCAACTTTTTGCAATTCATGCACAAGCACTCCCAAGTCCCTCTGCACAACAAAATGCTGCAATCTTTCACCATTTAAATAATAATCTGCTCTTCTATTATTCCTTCCAAAGTGGATGATCTCTCACTTACCAACATTGTATTCCACCTGCCAGACCTTGGCCCACTCACTTAACCTATCTATATCCCTCTGCAGACTCTCCACATCCTCTGTACAATTTGCTTTTCCACTCTGTTTAGTGTCATCAGCAAATTTTGCTACACTACACTCAGTCCCCTCTTCCAGATCATCAATGTAAATGGTAAACATCTGTGGGCACAGCACCGACCTCTGCGGCACCCCACTCACCACTGACTGCCAACCGGAGAAACACCCATTTATACCAACTCTCTGCCTTCTATTGGTTAACCAATCTACTATCCATGCCAATACACTTCCTCTGACTCCAAGCATCCGTATCTTATTTATAAAACTCTTGTGCAGCACCTTATCGAACGCCTTCTGAAAATCCAAGTATATGACATCCACCTGTTCCCCTCTATCCACTGCACTCATCATGTCCTCAAAGAACTCCAGTATGTTTGTCAAATAGCCCCTGCCCTTTCTGAATCCATGCTGCGTCTGTCTAATGGAACCACTCCCTTCTAAATGTTTCGTTATTTCTTCCTTAATGACGGCTTCAAGCATTTTCCCGACTACAGATGTTAAGCTAACTGGTCTTATAGTTGCCCGTCTTTTGCTTACATCCTTTTTCAATTTTCAAAAAATGGCATGACATTTGCTGTCTTCCAATCCGCCAGGACCTGCCCAGAGTCTAGAGAATTTTGGTAAATGATTGCCAATGCGTCTACTGTAACCTCCGCCAATTCCCTCAGAACCCTGGGATGCATCCCATCAGGACCAGGGGACTTGTCTACCTTCAGGCCTTCTAGTTTGCTCATCACTATCTCTTTAGTGACAGTGATTTTATCGAGGTCCTCATCTCCCATTTCGTCCATAACATCCTTCTGTGGGATATTAGACATGTCCTCCACTGTGAAGACCGACACAAAATAGTCGTTCAATGCCTCAGCCATTTCCTTATCACCCAATATCAATTTCCCCTTCTCGTCTTCCAAGGGACCTACGTTGACTTTAGCCACCCTCTTCTGCTTTATATATTTATAAAAACTTTTGCTATCTGTTTTTTATATTTTGTGCTAATTTACTTTCATACTCTATCTTCCCTTTCCTTATTTCTTGTTTCTCTGTTGCTTTTTAAAGTTTTCCCAATCCTCCAGTCTCCCACTACTCTTTGCGACTTTTTACACATGAGCTTTTAACTCAAGCCAGACTATCTCTAGAGTTCTTAGTACTCGTACTTCCTCATAGACCATTACAATTCTATGATTCTAGGTCTATAATGCATAATGGTTTTGTGAATGATTATAGGTGAATTGTATTCACTAATTAAATATGGTGGTACTGGCTTCTTGCAAAGAACTAGGCCTTTCTCTCTCAGTTCCAAAAGTCAAGGCCTGAATATAATATCCTCACTGTACAGGAATCTCTACCTTGCTGTGCAGTTTAGATAGACAATGCCTGTGACTGCAGAGTATGACAACTTTTAAGGCTTGATTCCGTTAAATAGGTCGCCCTTGTGCAAGGTGTAGCACTTGCTTAGCCCCCGACCAGGGTCACGTGAAGCCATTGGAGCAGGTGGTGGATGGTTGTATGAGCAGCTGGTGCAGGTCACAAGTCTTGGTTATGCAACCACTGACATCAGGCAAACAATCTCTGAAATGTATTGATAATGGCTGGGGTCACCCGTCTTGTAAAGACACTGTCCAGAAGAAGGCAATGTCAAACCACTTCTGCAGAAAAATTTGCCAAGAACAATCATGGACATGGATTGACCATGATCACCCACATCATATGGCATGGTACAAAATTATTTTTATTTAGTTATTATATATTCCAGTCCCTCAAGCTGTGCTGCCCAACAATCCCCCGACCAAATCGTAACCTAATCACCTGTACTGCAGCGTTGGGCTAAGCACTATGCTACTGTGCTGTCCCATGGTGTACAGTGCACCTGCTTTCGTAACATATTAGTTGCAGTTGTGGGTACCACATTATTTGAATAGAGGCTATCAGATTGGTTAACTTCTGTCAACAAAATTTGAATGCTATTTATTGAGTTAACAAATTGATATAAGACTACACCACATTGCCTCAGTCTCTATCCAGCCTTCACCTTCTCTCACTACGAGGCTCTGCTTTCATTACCCTCTGTTCCTAATCCCCTTTGTTCTCATTGTGCTAGACTCACCCAGCTCTATCATGGGCACTAGCCTCCCCTACATCCAGGAAATCACCAAGGAGCAATGCCTTGAAAAAGTGGCATCTCTCATTAAGGACCCCCATCACCCAGGGCATGCCCTCTTCTCATTGCTACCATCAGGGAGGAGGTACGGGAGCCTGAAGGAACACACTCAATGATTCTGGAACCGCTTCTTCCCCTCTGCCATCAGATTTCTGTTGGACATTGAGCCCATTGACACTACTGCACTACTATTTTTGTACCACTCATTTAACCTAACTTTTTAACATATATAGATACGTACATATGTCTCTTACTCTAATTCAGTTTTTTATTATTATGTATTGCAATATACTGCTACTATGTAACAACATACCATATGCCAGTGATATTAAATCTGATTCTGATAATAAAGAATCATAAGTAACAAGCTTTATGCCTAATTCTTTACTTCTGAAGAGCCTCGAATCAAAAACATCAGCGTCCTACAGGAGAGAGAACGCTTGTGTGTGATTAGCACGTCCAGGTTAGACCGAAGTCTTCTTGGGGACCTGGGTCAGGATGTTATTTTTTTAAACTTCTTGGATGTACAGCGTTTACCCTTGATCTGGGTGGGAGGTACGGACTCCCACTGTTTGGATGTCTAGTGTCTACCCTTGATCAGGGTGCGAGGTACAGATTCCCACCGGTTGGATGCGCCAGAGCAAAGGTATTTTGCCATAAATGACTGAAGCTTGATAAACTGGCACAAACTTAATGAATCAACATCCCTAAGAAACAAGATAGTTCAAGTTTAATTGTCATTCAACTGTATGCAAATATCCACGAATACAGTCAAATGAAACAGCATTACTCCAGGTTCAAGGGGCAAAACACAGTAACAACAGTCATACACAGCACAAGGCACGTACAAGATATCAGTAATATACAGTCACATGAAAAAATATAGTCCAAGATCGAGTCCATAAATGATGCAGAAATCTGCAGTTGAGCACAATATAGTTTGTCTTCTGCTGAGTGAACACCGGGGGGCAGCAGCGACTCCGGCTTGGACACCACACCACACTACCCTGGCGGAGCACACAGACTCCACGCCTCTCCCTGGGCGGCCGTAAACTGGCATCGCTGCGGCTTGAGACCCGGTCCTCAATAATAACAGAGGCCACACAGCTCCCCCGTCGTCCACCAATAAATCAGTGATTCGGGCTTACAGCATTCCACATCAACAAGAAATGCGACTAACATGATCGCTCACTATTAGACTGCACACTCCCTACAGGCATCGATGCCTCCAGTGCCTCTCTGATGCAGGCAGCAGCAGAATCTGCCCCAGGTTCAGCTCCTTCAGTTTCTCCACCATTGAGCAACTCACTGATGGGTTGTACTTTAAGTCCTTAATGGCCAGCAGGGTCTTACAATCATAAAAATTCTGTTTAAAGGGAGCAATAACACCTTTGGTTGACCCCGTAGAAGCCTCTGTGATCAAACACATCACCATCTTACCAGAAGATGATCAGTGGAGTAAATCTTGTAAGTGAATTATATACTATACTTTCACTTTTACATTAAACTCTCCAATTATTAGTAATTTGGTTATTACAATCTGCTACTTAATCAGTTGAAACAAGTTTTAGACAGAACAGCACAGCACAACTCTGGACAGGCCATTTGGCCCACAATAGTATGCTAATCTTGAATTATACTCCTTTGTACGAGGGGTGATTGATAAGTTCGTGGCCTGAGGTAGAAGGAGTCAATTTTAGAAAACCTAGCACATTTATTTTTTCCTACACTTACACACTAAGTCCAGCGGACATCGAGCATACGGATCCCTTCTTTGTAGAAGTTGGTGTCTTGGACCTCCAGAAAGTGGTCCACAGTAGGGGTGATTCATAAGTTCGTGGCCTGAAGGAGATGAGGAGAAACTTCAAACGTTCTGCATTTTCACTCAAAGAGTTGAACTGCACGTGCATGTAACGAGAGCTGTATAACTCATCTCCTTCTACCTTAGGCCACAAACTTATCAATCACCCCTGCTGTGGACCACCGTTATGTGCACATGCAGTTCAACTCTTTGAGTGATAATGCAGGAAGTTTGAAGTTAATAACTCATCTCCTTCTACCTTAGGCCACTAACTTATCAATCACCTCTGCTGTGGACCACTTCTACAAATGGGATCCGTATGCTCCACGACCGCTGGACTAAGTGTGTACATGTAGGAGGGGATTATGCTGAAAAATAAATGTGCTAGGTTTTCTAAAATTGACCCTTTCTGACTTAGGCCACTAACTTATCAATCACCCCTCGTATCATTAATATCCCTTCATCTCTATATATTCATGTGTCTGGTTCCACCACTACCCCAATAACTGATTCCAACACTTACCACTCTTCTAAAAAATCTTTCTCCTCACGTCATCTTTAAACTTTACCCACTCTAACCTTAAAAGCATGTTTGCTGGTGACTGACGTTTCCACACTGGAGAAGCGATTCTGACTGTCTACTCTATCTATGCCTTCCTTAACTTTAAAAACATCTATCAAGCCCCTCCTCAGCCCCTAGCTTAATCAGAATAGCCTTTTTGAGGCATCGCTCCCTGACAATGTTCTGGATACGACATGATGGAGCTGAATACGTTTACAACTCCCTGCAGCTTATTTCGATCCTGTGCAGTAGCCACCCCCCCCATACCAGATGGTGATGCAGCCAGTTTGAATGCTCTCTACCGTACATCTGTAAAAAATTGTGAGTGTCTTTGATGTCATAACAAATCCCCTCTATCTCCTAATGAAATATAGCCACTGTGTGAATGCAAATTCGTAGCTGACACGAGGTGCAATAAAACTTCATCCCACTAAACTTTACGGGCAGTGCACATATAATTAAACATTGACTGTCACTCATATGACTGGTTAGAGCTCACTGAGACTGCAGAATATAAAGAGCAACAGTGTAATTCACTGACAGAAGCCATGGTAAAAATGTTAAATGCTTTCTCTTTATCTCATGGAGAATAGCAGTCTGATCAAAGGATAAAGCAGTCACCAATTCCGAGCTGAATGGTTTATATAACTTCACCCAATATCTCAAGGTAGAGTCTGGATCAGCAGTTTAATACAACTGAATCTGAACACGCATTCAGGGAATACAGCTTCACGACCTGGGCTGCATTACCCATTGGCTCCAGAGTACTGCATGTCTAGACTGCTGCAAGTGAGACGATGTTGAGGGATGTGCAGAAACTTCGATGCATTTTTACCTGGCAATTCTCGCACTGATGTGAAGCCCTGTTGCAAGGGTTCCCAACATTTTGTATGCCATGGACCCCTACCATTGACTGAGAGGTCTGTGAATCCCAAGTTGGGAACTCCCGTCCTAATACCTCACTATATTTGATAATAAAGGTTCTTTGAACTTTAAACATGTTTTTTTTTGTCTCAATGTTTTATAGCAGATCCAGTGTCTCTATTCTCCTATCAATTTGTCTTGTTTTTAATTGGCTTTAGAAAGTTTTACTACATGAACATTGGACCAAGAAAGATGTGGGGTGGGGGATGTGTACGATTTGAGTAATTTTGTACATACATTGGTTGATTAAACATTTTTGTTCACTTAAATAATTAAATAAGGGTTACTTGTAAAAATATGTTAATTGCATACATCGTCACGCTGCCATGTGATACGTGCGCACCTTGCATAAAGTAAAGACAAAGTTACACCCATATCCCCAGATGCCTGTGCTTTCCTTTAAATTAGATTAATGTTTTGAAGTTACAAAACTAACGGGGCGGGGGAGGGGGGAGGATGCAAGTTCAACACTTAGGAAAGACAAAGGTTAAATCTTAAAACAGAAAAATCAGGCCATAGACAAGAATGAGCTTGATCATAATGCCTTTAACACAGTAAAGAATCCCATAGTAAAATTACCAAACAAGATACAGAAAGAGATATTTCACAGATGATCAAAAATTAAGCTAAAAAACACAAGTTTTAATGTACAACAGAGGGAGGTGAGATAGTGTAGAGAGAATATTCCTGGCTTAGGTATACTACACTGTTTTCAAGACAAGTTTGTAGTTACTAAGGTACAAAGACCAAAAATGCATCTCTTTATTTCAGCGTTCATCTCTGGTTCAGACACACAGTATTTGGTTCAGACACACAGTATTGCCTAGAAGTCTATGTGAAGGTGTTTGGCTCTGATTGTGGATCTGAAGGGGAGACAAGTCAAACTTACAAGCCTGTGAACATCTCCATGATTACCATTGTGCTATCATCTTCCTGCTGAAATTGCGCAATGCTGAATTATGGCCCTCATGATCAGTCTGACCCCTGAATCCTCACCATCCCCACCCTCTCCACCCTCTCAACTCCACTGATACCTAACCATCAACAATGCCCCCCCACCCCCCATCTTAACTGAATGCTATAGGAGCACCATTGAGAGCGTTCTGACAAGCCGCATCTCCACCTGGTATGGGACAGTCAAACACTGGACTGAAAGTCCTTACAAAGGACTGGGCGAGCGGCTGAGAAGATCACGGGGGTCCTCCTACCATCCACCGGGGTCATTTAACAGGAGCGCTGTATACCCACGGCTCTTAGTACTATCAATGATCCCACTGATCCATCCAGCATCCTCTTTGACTTTCTACCATCAGGCAGGAGTCTCCGATGCATAAAGACAAGAACGGTCAGGGTGGGAAACAGTTTCTTCCCTCAGGTCATTAGGCTTCTGAACTCCCTGCCGCATCACATTCAAAGTGTCACTAGTTAATCTGATCTGTACCTTACAATATTTAATTTATGTACTTTACTTTTCTTATTTATGTGTAATTATCTGTAGATTTTATCCTTACTTTCCAAATTATTGTGTGTTACGTACACTACTGTGCTTTACACTGTAGTTTGGAGAAACATTGTCTCATTTGACAGTATACATGTACACCGTTAAATGACAGTAAACTTGACATGACTTATCTACCCCTCCCGATTTTCCAGCTTCTGAGTGCGGCTTGAATAATCTGCCAGCAAGCCTCTGAGCCTAGGTAGTTACACCTGAGAAGTGGAGTTGTAGATCTTAAATGCTGTCCGGTTTGGCAGTACATGCAGGAACCCTGCTATACAGCCAATCCATCTCTCAATATACATTTAAGCCAACTCTAAAGTTGTTTTAAGCAAGATCCTTTTAAGAGAGAACAGAATGCTCTCTAGAAAAAGAACAGTGACCTGCACTCACCAATTTGAAGCTGAATTGATACATTAAACACAATCGCTGGAAGCCACTCATCAAGACACCGGTCTAAAGCCAGATGCTCAGTCATTACATTTTGCCTCAGGTCTTTATCAGCGCTGCTTGGAGTTGAATCTAATGAGACAGGACTTTACATACAGAACATGCCACAGATATATTGAAATAAGGAACAAACTTCCTTCTAAAATTAATTCATAAAACTAGCATATTAGATATTAATATTACAATATATACAAAATGCTCATACATCCTCTTCCATTCTATTTTGATGTACAGTACTGTGCAAAAGTCTTAGACACATACATAAACAGCCAGGGTTCCTAAGACTTTTGCACAGTACCGTAGTAATTTTATGTATTGCACTGTACTGCAGCTGCAAAAAAAAGCCCAAATTTCATTCCTGTTCATTTGACCATGGTTACACATAACTTTGAAAGACCCAAAGCATCAAGTGCAGAATCCATATGCAATATCTCGCAACATTCTTCTTCTCACTGGCAGACCCGACAGTTCGGATTGGCACCAACGTCTCCGCAATCTCCATCAGCACAGGTGCACCACAGGGCTGTGTGCTCAGCCCCCTGCTCCACTCACTTTACACTTATGACTGTGTGGCTAAGCACAGCTCCAATCATATATTCAAGTTTGCTGGTGACACCACAGTTTTTGGCTGAATCAAAGGTGGCGACGGATCAGCACATAGGAGTGAGATTGAAAATCTGGTTCAGTGGTGTCACAACAACAACCTCTCACTCATTGTCAGCAAAGCAAGCAGCTGGTGACTCTCAGCGCCTTCTGGCTGGAGGCTAATGAAATAGGCAAAGCAACTAAATACCTCATTAATCACACTTTTTCTGGCAAACGAGCATCACAAGTAATGGTCTGTAACTTTCCTTTGGACTTGACGGCAATTTGACGTGGCATTCTAGAACGCAAGGCGAGGTAGTGGGCTTGTTGCCGAGAATGTGGAAGAGTGTGAAAGGTCACGTACAGGCTGAATCGAAGCTGCAGAGCCCAGGCCCCAAACGGTGTCGATGCTGCTGAGCTTGATGTTTGGATGGAGATTTACAGGCTGCATCGAGGCGGCAAAGTCCGGTTTACCCGAGCGGCAGAACCCATTGTTCAGATGGAGGTTCAAGCACCGGGCCAGATTAAGAAGGTCAGGGTGTCGAGGGCCAAGAGGTACAAGCCGGCTCAGATCCCTGCTCGAGGTGGCAGAACCAGATGTTTGGATGGAGAGTTAAGAGCCAGGCCAGATTGAAAAGGTCAGGGAGTAGGAGCCTGAGGGCAAGGTGCAGGCCAGTTCAGATCATTTACTCAGCTCTGCACTGAACTATGGAACTCTTCTGCAGACTTCAGTTCAGAAACACTACCTGCTTGCGGTTACTGTTTGCATGAAGTCTTTTTTCATTGCACATTGTTCAATGGTCTTTTTTAAGGGTTGTTTTATTCTTTTATTTTTTTATGGGCATGATGTTGGTTTTTATTCTCTGCCAGTCCGCTTTATATATATATATTCTTTTTTTGGGTGTCTTTGTTTCGAGGCTCGCAGTTAGGAGATGAATCTCAACATTATATAATGTATACATACTTTGATAACAAAAGTACTTTGAATCTTTGATTGTTGACTTCAGGAGGAGGAAACCAGAGGTCCATGAGCCGGTCATTCGGGGTTAGAGCGGGAGAGGGTCAGCAACTGTAAATTTCTCAGTGCTGTCATTTCAGTGGACCTGTCTTGGGCCTGGTATGCAAGTGAAATTATGAAGAAAGCATGGCAGCAACTCTACTTCCTCAGAAGTTTGTGTAGATTTGGCATGACACCCAAAACTTTGACTAACTTCTGTAGATGTGTGGTGGAGAGTATACTGACTGGCTACATCACAGTCTGCTATGGAAACACCAATGCCCTTGACCGAAAATCCTACAAAAAAAAAGGAAACAGCCCAGTTCATCACAAGTAAAGCTCCACCACACCATTGAGCACATCTACAAGGAGTGTTGTCACAGGAAAGCAGCATCCATCATTGTGGACCCCCACCGCGCTTTCTTCTCGCTGCTGCCATCAGGAAGTTCGATACGTTTTTACCTGTCAACTCAAACATGGGCGTGAAAGCCCAAATGCATAATAACATTTTTTTTTGTCTCAATTCTTTATAGCAGATCCAGTGCTTTCATTCTGCTGTTAATGCCTTTGTTTAAACAATGTTCTCCTTAGCTTTCAATCAGCTTTACAAAGTTTTTTTCTACAAGAACATTGGAACAAGAAAGATGTGGGGTGGGGTGGGGTGGGGTAAGTGCAATTTCAACACGTAGGAAAGGCGGGGCAAAGGTTAAATTTCAAAATGAAGAAATCAGGCCATAAACAACAATTAGTTTGATTATAATGCTTTTAACATCCCAAAGAAAAATTAATTACCAAACAGTTCAGAAGGAGATGTTTCAGATGATCAAAAATTAGGCTAAAAAAACAGGTTTTAATGTACGAATGTGGGAGGTGAAATAGAGCAGAGAGAACATTCCAAGACTTGGGTATGCTGTACTGTTTTCTAGACAAGTTTATAGCTACTGAAGTACAATGATCAAAAGGGTCCTCAGGAATCACACCAACAGGTTCAGGAACAGTTACCACCCCTCAACTATCAGGCTCCTGAATCAGTGGGGATAACTTCACTCACCTTCACTTGCCCTACCACCGAACTGTTCCCACAACCAACAGCAACACACACAAAATGCCAGAGGAACTCAGCGGGTCAGGCAGCATCTACGGGCCGAGACACTTTAGCAGGACTGGATAAAAAGATGAGGAGTCAGAGTAAGAAATTTGGGAGGAAGAGGTTGAAGAACCTCAGGGTAATAGGTGAAAGCGGGAAGGGGGGAGGGATGAAGTGAAGAGCTGGGAAGTTGATTGATGAAAGAGATACAGGGCTTGAGAAGGGAGAATCTGATAGGAAAGGACAGAAGGCCATGGAAGAAAGAAAAGGGGGAGGAGCACCAGAGGGAGGTGATGGGCAGGGAAGGAGATATGTGAGAGAGGGAAACGAGAATGGGGAATGGTGAAGAAGAGGCTGGGGGCATTACCGGAAGTTCAAGAAGTCAAAGTTCATGCTATCGGGTTAGAGGCTACCCAGACAGAACACAAGGTGTTCCTTCTCCAACCTGAGTGTGGCCTCATCACGGCAATAGAGGAGGTCATAGACTGACACGTATGAATGAGAATGGGAAGTGGAATTAAAATGGGTGGCCAGTGGGTGATCCTGCTTTTTCTGGCAGACAGAGCGTAGGCGCTCAGTGAAGTGGTCTCCCAATCTGTGTCGGGTCTTACTGATATACTGGAAGCCACACCAGGAGCACTGATTTCTTTCTTCCATGGCCTTCTGTCCTCTCACATCAGATTCCCCCTTCTCCAGCCCTGTATCTCTTTCACCAATCTACTACTCAGCAGTTTACTTGACCCCTCCACCTCCCAGTTCCACCTATCATCTTGTAGTTCTTCTTCCTCTCCCCCTCGCCCACTTACGTACTCTGACTCCTCCTCTTTGTTTCCAACCCTGATGAAGGGTCAGGGCCTGAAACATCGACTGTACTCTTCTCCATCGATACCTCCTGACCTGCTGCGTTCCTCCAGCATTTTGTGTGTGTTGCTGGGATGTCCAGCATCTGCAGTATTTCTCTTGTTTGTGATTGGACCACAACCGACGGACTCACTTTCAAGGACTCATGTTCATGATACCTATTGTTTATTTATTTGTTATTATTTTGCCTTTTTGTATTTTCCCAGTTGTAGTTTTTGGCCCACTGGTTGTCTGCCAGGCAAGGTCATTGGGGCAGTCTTTCGTTGATTTTATTGTGGGTTATCGGATTTATTGAGAATGCCCGCAAGAAATTGAATCTCAGTGTTGTATATGGTGACATTAATAACAAATTTACTTTGAACTTTGATCATTCTTCTTATCAGATAGTCCCTTATGACCAATAAAGACGCGCTTCTGCTTTGGTTCTGTTTCCTCTGCGGAATCAACTCTTGCCTCAGCAAGGGCCTGGACCCACTACAATTTGCCTATCACCACAATAGGTCTACAGTGCATGCAATTTCATCAGCTCTTCAAGTGGCCTTGGATTATCTGCACAATGGTAATACCTACATCAGGCTGCTGTTTATTGACTACACCTCAGTGTTCAACACAATCATACCCTCAATTCTAATTAGCAAGCTCCAAAACCTGGGCCTCTTGACTTCCTCCCTAGAGGACCACAGTCAGGGCAGATCAGAAATAACGTCTCCACCTCACTGATAATCAACACTAGCGCACCTTGGGGATGTGTGCTTAGCCCACTGCTCTACTCTCTCTACAACCATAACTGTGGGGCTAGGCACAGCTCAAATGCCTTCTATAAACTTGCAGATGATACAACTGTTGTTGGCAGAATTACAGATGGTAATGAGAAGCCGTACAGGAGCGAGATATATCACCTAGTTGAGTAAAGTCACTGCAACAACCTTGCACTCAATGTCAGTAAAACCAAAGAACTGATTGTGGACTTCAGAAAGGGTAAGATGAGGGAGCACACACCAGTCCTCACAGAGGGATCAGGAGTGGAAAGGGCAAGCAACTTTAAGTTCCTGTGTGTCAACGTCTCTGAGGATCTATCCTGGGCCCCTATATCAAAGCTGCTATATTTCAAGAGGCATTTGAGGAGAGTTGGTATATCACCAAAGACAATCGCAGATTTCTACAGGTGTACTGTGGAGAGCATTCTAACTGGCTGCATCGCATTCTGGTACGGGTGGGGGGGGGGGCGCATTGCACAGGATCGAAATAAGCTGCAGAGAGTTGTAAGCTTAGTCACCGGCCTCCCCAGCATCCAAGACATCCTCAAAAAGGCAGCATCCATCATTAAGGACCCCATCACCCAGGACAGGCCCTCTCCTCATTGCTACCATCAGGGAGGAGGTACAGGAGCCTGAAGACACAAACACAATGATTCAGGAACAGCTTCTTTCCCTCTGCCATCAGATTTCAGAATGGACATTGAACCCATGAACACTACTTCATTACCTTCTTTTTTTCTTTTTGCATGACTTATTTAACTTTTTAATATATACTCCTTACTGGAATTCACCGATTTTATTGTTATGTGTTGCAATGTACTGCTGTCAGGTAACAACAAATTTCACGACACCTGCCGATGGTGTTAAACCAGACTCCGGTTCAGATTTTTCAATAGCTAATGAAGTGAATATGGAAGCGGGAAGACTGCAGTTGGGTGTTCTTGGTTCTGAAGTAGCGGCAGCACAGGTTGATTGGACTTCTTATTTGCCCTTTAGTTCCACTTCTGGCATGGGATAGGATTAAAAATTACGAGAAGTATTGAGGTGATAAAGCAGCCGAGTTTGACAGCAGTCTACACTGATTTGGGACCTGTTGTGGATTCAATAGTGGCTTGCAGGCTTCACACTACAACCTGACGAATAAAGAACATCAAATGGAAGCTGCAGACGCCTCTTTGTTTTATAAAATTCAACTGGATTGTTTGTGTTGTTATTTGTTACCCTGCTGCACCATCTAAAGTGTTTGTCACTTTCACACCATCAAGTGTTAAGTGCTTTTGGATTGGGATCTCAACAGCTGATGTAATCACTTTCCTCCTGGCAACTGTGTCACCAGCATTAAATCTGCTTCAGCAAGTTGATTTGAAGATTCATATCCTTGCCTTCTAATCCCATGAAAAACCATGAATCTCTTATGATCATCTTGAGC